>NC_060273.1:123086574-123438552 GCF_021613505.1 Equus quagga
AATTTCCTAGGTTATCTTTCAGGAAAAAAAAGTCTTTCCTAAAGATATGAGAAAGAATTTGGCAGTTTCTTGATATTTTGCTCTTTATATTTGATGAAACTTGAAACCAAGAAACATATCTTACTCCACATCACCCAGTGTTACATAGTTGGGAATCAATATTATCTTGAATGAAATTTAGTAATTTGGCTTTGGATAATATTGATTTTCTTAACTCCTGATTCACTTTCGAATTATTTTTTATTTCTGCAACATTATGCGAGTTTGAGATACATTCCAAATTCTGTCAATGTAAAATCAAGCAAATAGAACTCTGACTAAAATCTTTCAAACTCTAAATTTTGCCATTTTTACTTCTGAAAATCTGAAGAAAAATAATTTTCCACTTCAACTAGAAAATAAAGTACACTGAACTAGCCAATATGATCTCGTTGGAAGAAATGCAATAGTAGTGCAACAAGGATTTTATGTTGCATGGGACAATATATGACTACATATTTGGTACTGAAACTAGTATTACTGAGTTGGAAGAAAGAAGGATTTACTGCATCTGAAATGGTCATTGTTTGACTGGTGGGGGAGGAGAGGAATTTCCAGGCAGAAAAGCAAGAATCTCCAGGAAAAAGAAGGCAGTAGGCTAGGACTCAAAGTTGAATATATGCCCAGTGATGACTTAAGATGTAAAGACCAGATCAACTGTGTGAACCTACTCTCTAAGAGACCAACAGAAGGAAAGCTCCCCACTTGTTCCTCAGTAGCTACTAAAAACTGTTGTGGTTTGTGAAATAATTTATTTACATCAATATAAGAGAACGATAGAGGACATGTCTAAGAGATGTTAAGAAGATGAAGAGAGAAAAATTGTGTGGCTATTTCCGTCATCCCTTTTGCTTCCATGATGAGAGCCAAGATTGGCACAATGTCAGTGGGAACAAGCACCAATTATTGGAAGATATGTAACCGCTAAAGTATTGACATGACATCATGACAGATTTGTGTGAGACTAAAAGAGAACCCAAACATGAATTTAGGTCTTACATCTGTCACTGGTAGAATCATGACTACCTTAAATAAATAACACATACAAGACAGAGATTTTTAGAGCAGAAAATAAAAGATGAGTTCAGTAATAGATATGCTGAGTTAATGATAAGAACAGAAGGCTCAAAGTCCTTAGAATTTCAGATTTAGTACGTTTGGTTATAAACAATATAGCTATGTTTATTAGACATGGTTAATACTTCTAGTAAATGGATGAATGACTATTTTAACAGGGGTTACTTTACTTACAAAGTTTGGGGATGATGGGTGGTGGTAGGCAGACTATTCTGAATGGGAAAGCATATTAATTAACTTCTTTAATTATGCAAAATTGTGATATAGGAGAAATGAAAAGGCATCTGTTGTTTGAGGGGTGCCATTTTTGAGGATAAAGGAAGAAACTATTAGAGAAGAGGGAGTCTTCCACAGCCAACTCAGGGAGAAATTTTCTGCCACAAAGTGGCAAAATAACTTGTATTAAGTGTCTAATAGTCAATCTTGACCAGTTTCCATTTGTGTGTTTTCCTAGAACTACTGGTCTTGCTTTGTTACATTCTGTCGGTTAGTGAGTCTTCCTACACTAGATTACAAACCTGCCTGAGTCTGTCAGTGAGACACAGGAAAAGACATTTTCAAAATTACTAATCAATGATACACAGAGAGATATTCATTAATACTAGAAAGATGTTCTTCTTTGTTTCTCTCTACCTAAATTTACTGCTGAATCAGAAACTACACAGAAACTGTAGCCCTGAGGTGAATGCAGACTTCTGTGACCCCCAAATTTTATATTCATGTATTCCTTCTATCCTATTACTCAAGATTGTAATTTTCTATTGTATTCAAGTTATATGCCTTGATGTCATCCAAATCTCCCTATACATGTATTTACTAAGCTCATATGTAATGCTTCCTCTGAGCCAGACATTGCTTAAAGCACTTTACAGATAAATGGTTTAAATCTCCTAGTAACACTATGAAATAAGTATTACCATTACCACCACTTTCAGCTGAGGAATTGAACAGAATGAGGTGAAGTGACGTTTCTGAGTCACACAGCCAGATAGAGGTTGAGACCTCTAGCTCTCGAGTCTGTCCTCTGAACCACAACACTGTCGTCTCTCTATGCCTGTAGGCATCAAGTGTTCCCATTCTCCTAGAGTTGGAACCAAGGTCCATTTTATCTGGGACTTTCTTGCTTTTCACGTGGAGATACAATCCATATATTCTGAGAACTCGCTTTGGATTACTTTCCTTGAAACAAAGTTAAGCAAGTTCAGGTAACAAACTTATTAGCTCTTGTTTATTGCTATAGAAGATTCTTTCCTAAAATCAGTTATATACAAGAACCTAATGTGCGATGTTTGAATTCGGAAGAAAAGTGATGTTTGTAGTCTAGAAAGTAACGGGCTACTGGGAACAGAGAAGTCAAGTTGATAAAATAACATGATCAAAAGTTTGTAGAAGCTGGAAATTAAGTGGGAGATAAGAAATCCACCCATTCCAATAAATCTTAGGACTCTTCAAGAAAATGAAAATGATTTTAATTTCCTGGGCCTTGACCCTGGGAGAACAGAAAACAGCGAGCAAATATGTCAGGCAATAGCAAAGGAGAGGGAAGAAGTCAACTGTGCTCTAACCTTCTTCCTCCCTGAAGATTTCCTACAGATCAGAGCTGAGCTCAGGAGCAAAGGAGTTCTAATTGGATAATAAATCAATGTTTAACATTGACAGGACCAGACTCTTTTGTTGTCTGAAAATGAAATTGTTCATTAAGAGTTGAGAGGGACCGAAGAAACCAAGGGTTCTTCCTAGGACTGCAATCAAAGACAAGGAGGGGAGCTCCAATGGAAATATCGTGACAGTGGTGGTGGCAAAATAATACCAATTTGCTTCATTGTCTGTTTATTAAACAATCTGGGTACCTTCCTGAGTTTTCCTGAGTTTTCTATAATGCAAACTGACCATGCCTAGGAAAAAAGCCTAGATAATGCCAAAGCTGCTGCCAAAGGACCACACCAATATCTTACATTTTATGATCCTTGATGCGATCCTCATAACACTATCTCTACCTTATAAACATTGTTACCCCATAAATGGGACATCACATTTTCTGTCTAAGATCCCAAACATACTGAAATGCCTGTTGGAGTTTATCCTACACAGTAACGACGGGACTGGGCCAAGGTCGGTGTGTGTTCTTTCATATGAGCACAATTCCTCTCTACTTTTCCTGGCTGGAATTATTCTCACACCAACACTCTTCCCTTGGTGTCCACTGCACCTCACCCACTTGGAGTTTGAATTACATTATGAAAAACAAGGGGGCTGGCCCCATGGCCCAGTGGTTCAGTTCGGCACACTCTGCTTCGGCTGCCTGAGTTCACAAGTTCAGATCCTGGGCGTGGACCCACACCACTTGTCAGCCATGCTGTGGCAGTGACTCATATATAAAGTAGAGGAAGCTTGGCCCAGATGCTGGCTGAGGGCTAAGCTTCCTCAGGAAAAAAAAAAAATTGGGAGAGGTTTTTGGAGTACTAATAAGTGATAGCATAAATCTATTGGCTATCTTTTCCATTTAGTAAAATTTGGCTACCCACGGAGGAGCTAAAAGTATATTTTTAAAAAATTCAATGTCTTAAGTTTGTAATTAGATCTGTAGTTACTCCAACCCCAATTTTCTTATAATAAAAGAAAAACAATAAAGAAAACTTTGTAACTGTAGACATGAAATTTTTAAAAAGTATTACTTTTATTGTCAGTCTATTATTTCACTTTGTCGTCAATACTAACAGTACACCTACTACAATATCTATTAATCCATCTTATTGATACATCCAATTAACACTGAATTAATAAGGCATAATCTTGGATTTTGAAAATTCTTCCTGAAAACCTTGAACTTAGAACTCAGACTATTAATTAAGATAAATATTTTGATCCAAAGTATGTGTAAAAAACAATAAAGATTGCTCTGCCTTGGAAAAATTCTGAATGTCATGGTTCATTGTTAAATTAGAGAAAGTTACTGCTTATTAAAGGCAAATAATTGTCAGAATCTCACCAATTACATGTATTATGTATGGATTCCATTTCCCCTATTTTCCAGCCAAATTTCCTAATTATATATTTCATCCTAGTATCATGTTTTCTTATTATCTACATACAATTTTTATCCTTACTTTTATAATATAGACTGACTTATTTATTCCCAAGCCAACCAGTCAAAAGAAAATGGCTGATATTTTCCATTAAGACAAAATTAAATAAAATCTTAAAAAGCAGGAAAAAAATCTCCAACCAAGCTTTGGTAATAGGCTGTGACACTGAACAATGCTATGCGTATCTAAACAAATAAAGGCCTGGATCCCATCTATTTTAGCAATGGGAAAATTATTGAAGCTATAAGTTTATTTCATAGAAAATCTAAAAAGTAAAGGAAACAGCTTCTATTTTAATTGTTCAGCAACCTTGTAAATTTCAAACTTCATAAGTAATATTTTATCATTTGAAAACATACCAGGTTAAGATGCCTAAGAATCCATTTAATATAACAAAACTGATAATACTAACTACAAATTTTAAATCATGTTTTTCTTCAAAATTTCTCCAAAATTTCAATTTTGTAAGGTTTTTTTTCTTTTTTTTTTGAGATATTGATGCAGAAGACCATTTTAGCATGATTGTCTCTATCACCACCTAAACAATCATCATTCAGGCTGATATTCTCTTCCGTGGATGATATAACTCATCTAGGCTTAAACAATCAGAGTACAACAATTATTGCTAGAATTTAAATTCCATAATAAATTCTCTTTATGTTAAGCATTTCAAATATTAAGAACAAAAGGATGTTTTAAGCTTCCTTTCCCTCATCTGAAGATGTTGGACTAGTTACTTCCCCACCTTTTTCTCCTATGAAATTAGCTGAAAATAGAAAACTTCATCTGCAGTGGAAGTAGGAATGTAGGAAATTCCAACCGCAATACCTGAATGCCTTTAAGTGCACAGAAAATTGGACTAGGACGAGAAAGGATGCTGAGAGAAGAGGCGTTCCTCCCAGATTGTATGCATTTTAGAAAGAAGACTAGGGGGCCAGCTTCAGGGGCCTAGTGTTTAAGTTCAGTGCACTCCACTTCAGCAGCCCAGCTTCGGTTCCCAGGCACAGACCCACAACACTCGTGTATCAGTGGCCATGCTGTGGCAGCGACCCACATACAAGACAGAAGAAGACTGACAATGGATGTTAGCTCAGGTTGAATCTTTCTCAGCAAAAGAAAAAAAATTTTAATAAAGAGAAGACTAGGTTTACAAAGGTGGAAGTGGTAAAAGCAAAAGATGCTTACTTGGAACAGCAATATTGGGGTTGCAG
The DNA here is from genome assembly GCF_021613505.1 of Equus quagga. Taxonomy (NCBI): domain Eukaryota; kingdom Metazoa; phylum Chordata; class Mammalia; order Perissodactyla; family Equidae; genus Equus; species Equus quagga. The sequence goes on from NC_060273.1 coordinate 123,091,988, forward strand.
CATTGCCACATGGAGAGTCAAGGAGGGAGGGCCCAACAGGAAAATACGCAGACATGCTGTGTGTACAAGAAGCATTTAGTTAATGTGCATGTGTGGGAGGAAAACTGAAGCCTACAGTCCTGCAGCTTGAATATTATGTCCCCAGATGAGGAATGTTGGATAAGTATGACTCCATGTCAACATAAATGATAAAATGACTCTATGAAGTACATATACAAATACTTGGTAAAATAATAATACATATAGAAATATAAATACAGTGTAACCAACAAAAATTGGGAAGGGGTGATGGCAGGAAGGTGGAATAGTGCTGGTTTACTGATAGCATCATTTTTGGCAGGAGCCATAAGAGTCATGCAGTAGCTGCTGTTCATAAGTTTAACAGAAAGCCATTAAAATGAATAAAATAAATAATGAATCTTCCATATTTTAGAAAGAAAAAATATATATAATAAATTTAATATATTAATCAAGGTTCTCCAGAGAAACAGAACCAATAGGATGTGTATGTGTGTGTGTGTGTGTGTGGATGGATAGATAGATTTATTTTAAGGAATTGGGTCACAAGATTATGGGGACTGGCAAGTCCAAAATCTGCAGGGTAGCCTGGAAGCTAAAGACTCATGGAAGGGCCAGTGTTGCAGTGCATGTCCAAAGGCCACAGACTGGCAGAATTCTCTCTTCTTCTGGAAAAGTCCGTCTTTTTCTATAAAGGCCTTCAACTGATTGGTGAGGCCCACCTACAAAATGGAGGGTAATCTGCTTTCTGTAATGTCTACTGATTTGAATATTAATCTCATTTTAAAATACCTTCACAGAAACATTTAGAAGGGTGAACAAATATCTGGGTACTGTGGCCTAGGCAAACTGACACATAAAATTAATCAGCACATGTAGTGAAAACAAAATCCATCTAAAGAATTAATGATCAAAAATATTAAAATATGAATGATAAAATTAGATGTATTTGTCATATCCATAAATTTTAAAAGGGACACACTTACCTATTCAAAGAAACAACTGCTCTCTCTTGACAAAAAAATCCTATCAATGTTTTTTAATAGAAAGAATGAATCTAAAATAAATATTATACTCAAAAAGAAAATTTTGGAGAAGATATACCATGCAAATACCTTCAAAAAGGATGTTTATACTCCTCATGTCATGTAAAGTCATCCAATAAATATTAACTTAAAATTTTGCCATAAATCTCAACACATCAAACAACAGAGGATCAATTTATATAAAAAAGAAAATGAGCAGAAAAAGAAATCAGTGATACAATAACAGTAAGTCCTATTGGTTAATGTTTGTAGTCCATTTAAGATCAAGCAGATAAGAAATACAAATATAGGGTACATCAAAAAAAAATTCACAATCTAGTTGACATGTTAAATAAGTGTAAAAATAGGAAAAAAACCTAAGTGCCTAAGTACTTGTGTATTTTGTAAGTACACTTACAAAACTGGATCTTACTATAGTCAACAAGGAAAACTTCAATGAATACTGACAAAAAGTAGAAATGATTATTCATTTTTACTTCTGTACAAGTAGATGAAAACAATTTTTCTGTGTCTCCATTCTTTACCTCAGAAAAGAAAATTGGAGGGAGCAAGCTTGAAGAAACAGCTTTCTTAAAGAAATTTTTTGTCAAGGAGGAAATCAAAACACACCTCAAATACTTAGAAAATTGCAAAATACTTAGAAAGTAATGATAAAATAATTATATATATATGATATGCAATATAAATAAAAAAATTCAGATTACTTCTAGTCTTGAAGATATTAATAAATAAAAATATTTAAAAATATTAAAATTTACAGGACAAGCAATTTAAGAAAATGATAACACGGGCCAGCCTGGTGGCGCAGTGCTTAAGTTCGAATGTTTCCCTTCAGTGGCCCTGGGTTTGCTGGTTCAGATCCCAGGTGCGGACATGGCACTGCTTGGCAAGCCACGCTGTGGCAGGCATCCCACATATAAAGTAGAGGAAGATGCGCATGGATGTTAGCTCAGTGCCAGTCTTCCTCAGCAAAAAGAGGAGGATTGGCTGCAGATGTTAGCTCAGAGCTAATCTTCCTCAAAAAAAAAAAAAATGATAAAATAAACCTAAGCTGAAGAAGGTATTAGTAAATACAAATAGTGATAAATACAAATTAAATTAGAAACCAGAAAAATAATAAAGAAAAGAGAAAAATTCAACAGATTTTTCAAACTCTATAGAGTAGATAATCCTAATTCTCAAATCAAGGAATTCAAGAAAATCACGTGACATATCAAAATTAAAAATTCATGAAATTAAAAAAACATAAATAAAACTTGGATGAAATGGATATGAACCTGGGAAAATTATCAAAACTGTCTCCAAAATAGAAGGAAGAATTGATCAAACTGGTTACCCTAAGGGGAGAGAGAGTTGCCAAAACAGTCCCCTCTAAAACTTAGGGTTTACATTTTCAGGTGAATTCTTTCAAAAATTCAACAGGAGTTGTTGCTGACTTTTCCTTATGTGTTTTATTTAACCAGCATAAAATAGATACTAAAATGCTTCAAACTGAACAATTCAGACAATTCTAACACCAATTTCACTTATGAAGTTGAAGTTTATTCTTTATTATGATATCTGAAAATAGAATTCAAAGGCACATTAAAGAGTGGTAAACTATGACGAATTAAAGTTCAACTTAGTAATATGAAATAGCTCAATTTTAGAAAGTTTATAATGAAATTTACCACATTACTGATTCATGTGATCCTCATCATGGATGCATTTGATAAAAACAGGATCCATTCATGATAAAACAATTAAAAGGAATGAATATATGGTATTTCTTTAGTTTGATCAGGTATCGATCTATCAAGCCAATTATAACATCATGCTCAGTGGTGACACATCAGAAGAATGTTACCGTTAAAGACATTATTATTTAACATTTCTCCGAAAGTACTTACTAATGCAATTAGAGAAAACAGAAAATAAGTAAAGATCAGAAAGAAATAAACAGAATTATAAGTGTTTGAAGTTGATATAATTATATTCCTAGAAACCACTCCAAAAATCTACTAAAAAATAATTAGAAAATATAATTCAATAAGATGCTGATTTATTAAATCATTGTAATAAAATCAATACTTCTGCTGATCCAAAAAAGAATCCTTTACAAAATATAATGGTAGTAAACATACCTTTTAAGATAAATAGTAAGCAGAAAGATAAAATTCCTGGGGCCGGCCTGGTGGTGCAGCGGTTAAGTTCACACGTTCTGCTCCAGCTGCCTGGGGTTCACCAGTTGGGATCCGGGTGCTGACACGGCACTGCTTGGCACGCCATGCTGTGGTAGGCGTCCCATATATAAAGTAGAGGAAGACGGGCATGGATGTTAGCTTGGGGTCAGTCTTCCTCAGCAAAAAGAGGAGGATTGGCAGCAGATGTTAGCTCAGGGCTAATCTTCCTTAAAAAAAATAATAATAATAAAAATTAGGTGCTGGCCCCATGGCCCAGTGGTTAAGTTCGTGTGCTCTGCTTCGGCAGCCCAGGGTTTCCAGGGTTCGGATCCTGGACACGGACATGGCACCACTCATCAGGCCATGTTGAGGTGGTGTCCCACATGCCACAACTAGAAAGATCCACAACTAAAATATACAACTATGTACTGGGGGGATTTGGGGAGAAAAAGCAAAAAAAGAAAAAGAAGATTGGCAACAGCTGTTAGCTCAGGTGCCAATCTTTAAAAGAAAAACCTACCTTAAAAAAAAACCCTACCTTAAAAAAAAATTAAAAAGATAAAATTCCTAGGAGTGTAGTCAAGAAGTGATGAGCGTCTGTATATAGAATACTTTAAGCCTTACTCAGGACCATTAAAATGACCTGAATGGGTAAAAAGGCATACTCTTCTTGGATAGCATAGTAGATTGCAAAAAAAATAATTCCAAGCCCCTCTTATATCCAAGACATTCTTGCTTTTGACAATAAAATGCAGGGAAATTACATTGTGTCAGTTTCAAGACCTATGCAGTTCCTCTTTCTCTCTTGAAAGCTCATCTCGCGGGTAGTTGAACAACCTGGGCTAGCCTGGTGCTCAATGAGAAACCGTGGAGAATAGAGATTCCTATCCCAGCTGAGACCATCTATGTTGGTCAAGGTTCTCCAGAGAAACAGAACAGATTCATTTTAAGAAATGGGCTCACGTGATTGCGAGGGCTGGCAAGCCTGAAACCCATAAGGCAAGCTGGTGGGCCGGAAATGCAGGTAAGAATTGATGTTGAAGTCCTGAGTCTGAGGGCTGGAAACTCAGGCAAAATTTCTATGTTGTAGACTGGAAGTGTAAGTCCTTCAGGAAACTTTGGTCATTGTCCTTGAGGACTTAAATGATGGGACGAGGGCCCCTCATATGGAAGGTAATCTGCTATACTTAAAGTCAACTGATTGTAAATGTTAATCACATCCAAAAAATACAGCATCTAGACTAGTGTTTGACCAAACTACTGGGCACCATCGTCTAGCCAAGTGGCCACATAAAATAACCATCAAGCCTCTGGTGGATCTGGCAGCTGACTATAAACACCTGGTGGACCTCGCTGAGAGCAAAAGCAGCCCTGACTGACCCAGTTTGTGCTGCCAACTCGTCAACGGGAGTGGGACCCTACATGTCTAACTTCGGGTGAGTTATTACAGGCCAAAGTAAGGAGGCTCTGAAATAAAGAGTAAATATAAGGATATCATTTCATTCTAAATTGACCTATAAATGTAAGGTATTTTCAATAAAATTTGTTTCTCTTTTTTTGAAACATTAAAAGCAGACTATAGCATTCGGCTGGGAAAACATGCACAGGAAAGGAAAGAAATTCCCATGAAACAAGATCAATGAACATTAAAATATACTATAAAACATAGTAATCACATCAATTTAATTTAATTTCCTCCTGAATCATGAAAAAAATAGATTAAAATAACAGAAAAAATTTCAAACATAGACCTTAAATCCGTGAATCTTATGACGTGATAAAACATGCATTTAAAATCAACAGAGAAAAGCTGGGTTATTCAACAAAGGATTTGAACACCTAGCAAAAAACATGGTGTATATAGAAAAGACTGGATTCCTAACATTTTCCCAGTACCAGAATACATCATAGAAAAAAACAGAAATAGAAATGAGTCAAATATTAGTGAATGTATAAATTTACCAGAATAAAATGAGAAAACATTTAAACAATTTTATTATGTATTGGTTTATTAAGTAACATAAAAATTAAAAAGGAAAAGAATAGAATTATAAATAAATTAAACTTTATTCTCAAAAACTCTACTATGATCATAGTCATACCGGGAAACAATAGCTGTAATGAATATTTTAATAATATATAAAGAGGATATTGTAAATAGTAAGCCATAAAAGAAAAACAAAAGGGGGACATGAAAGGCAATTCTCAGAAAGAAAGGCAAATTACCTTTTTAAAAATATTCAAACATGTATAAGCCCACTCATATACAAAATAAAGTATTTTCATCTCAAAACTTGACAAAGGCCGAAAGATTACATAATATATAGGGCGGGAGATGAGTGAGGAGAAACAGGCATTCATATACTTTTGGTGGAATTGTAAATTAGTATGACCTCTAGATAGTTACTCAACATTTTCTTAATTAAAAGTACACAGAGCCTTTGATTTGGCAATCCACTGATAGGAAATTATCCCGGTCATAAACTCCTGGATGAACACAGTGATGTATATCAATGTTGACTGAAGGGAAGTTTGTGATGATAAAATCCTGGAAACAAGCTCACTTGCCGTAAAGAAGAAACTGGCTAAATAAAGCATGCCAAATCACTGAAAAAGAATGCGGTTACCGAAGTGTATACCGGAGAGTGTGTATGGGATGATAACATTTCTATAAAATAAAGTTTAGAGAGGGAAGTAGATAAATGGATAGATGACAGATGATAGTGGAGTCGACTCCCACGTAGACTGACACCCATCCTCTGCGTACTTATGTTTACAATATTTAAAATGTGCACATCTATATGTATATGCAAAATTAAAGTACTTATAAAAGACATTCAAAAGGTGCACAAGACGTTGCTAATGATGTTTGCCTCTGGGGAAAACAGAATACCTGGGGAGAAAAGAAAATTGACATTGCATTTATTCCTTGCTAAAATATTTGTATTTTGACCACATACATGTGCTACTCTCATAATTTTAAAACAAGCATTTTAGGAAAATTTTGAATTGCCTTCTTTTCTTTTCATTTTAACTTTGACTTTGGCGTCTTATTCACGAGGTTCTAGTGGAAGTGTTGGAAGCTGCTGCTACTTTACCTCTGTGTTTCAGGTTCCCGTTGTAGAGATGCCAGATAAAATACAGAAATATGGTATACCCACTTAACTTTCTATTTTAGGTAAACAATGAATTTTTAAAGTATAAGTATTTCCCAAATGTTGCATAGGATATGCCATTTGCTAAAGACGGCAATCCTACCTTTGGTTCAGCATGTAATGCAAGAAATATGATTGTGTAATTAAGGTGATCGTATAATTGATTGTACAAATCAGAACACTTTTGAGAGTAAACGTGTTACTATTTCTAATTACGTTATTCAAAAGAATTAAACCAGGACTATACCCAGAAAACTGGATTATAAGGAAATCCTAAATATAGTTCTTCACTAGAAGAATTGGGAAGAAAAAAAGAATGGTTGAAAGAAGCTTGTGAAGGTGAAATTGCAAGCGTTGTCACACTCTTTTGACCAAAGCTACTAATGAACGTTGCCTCCATCGCCCCCACCACTACCTCTGGAAGGATCTGAGCTCCTCTCTGCTGGAGGCAGCTGCTGTTTAATAGCTGTGGAGAATGGGGAGAAAACAAGAGAGTAATAGCAATTATGTGTGGAAATCAGTTTCTTAATATCACTGTCAAAAAAGGAAAGTAAGAGAGTCAAAAAGAAGCAAAAAAAATAAATAACCGTTAGCTCAGTTTTCAATCTTACACAAAAAAAAGTTGCTATTACATAACCTGTGTCCCTATTGCTCAGCATACTGGGAACAGCTCTGTGATATATACTTACTGGACCATGAGATATAAGCCACATTTCAACAGGCCAGACCTAGGATTGTTAAACTGTAAAAACAGCATCACAGCTGCAGTCCAAGAGCCTTTGAAGAGTATTTAAGAGAATATTATAAAAAGACAGTTTCCTGGAGGGAGTTGTACTTTAAATGTCGTGACCTGTGAATAAGTTTCTTCCCTTTAAATCTGTCTGCTTCCAAGGGTTTATTGATTGTGAAGAGAAAAAAGTATAATTTTGTGTTTATTTTATTTCATATTTTGATATGTTCCTTAAAGGTCTAAAGAGAAAAAAAACACCATAAGCTATTATCTTTCTGTTCTGTGTATCACATAGATCAACAGAAGGAAGAGAAAATCAACTGCAGAAGTTATGTTAACAAGGTAAAGTGCATTTAGCTAGTATTTAAGTGCCGCTTATTTATAGGATATTAGCTTTTATAAATCATTCAGCCTTATAAATGGCCATTAGTTTATCTATCAGAGCCCTGATATAAGTGGAGTACACAGGAAAATTAGAACAGTATTACAAGAGTTATAAAGGACCTATGTAAAAATGTGTGGCAGGATGTAGCAAAACCAGAAAAGATAGTATCAAGCCTTGAGGATAGTCATTGAAACCTGAAGGAGAAAGTTCTCTGTTGTTTTTTTCTTTTTTTCCCATAAGATGACTATGACTTTCTGGTGAGGGACAATTCCAGGCTGATGACCTGGCAAAGAAGCAGGCAGTGGAATAAATATGCTGAGCTCACCCTCTAATCGCCTGCCAGTGCTCCATGTTGGTCAAACTCTATAGGAATCCAGAGGACAAAGGGTATAGGTGTATTAAGAGTATAAATCAGATCACTCCTTTGGATGAATAAGATGGTGGAGAAGAGCAGAGTGGCTGGAGGAGAAGCAGAAGATATTTGGCATGTTAACTCATCCAATAAATAATAAGAGCTTATTATACACAGAAAATTGTATTAGGTGCAGGAAAAAATGAACAGAACAGGTTCAGTCTTTCGAAGAAGAAAAGCTTATTACAGAAGCTTTAAAATTGGTTAAATATGGAAGAGAAATAGGAAGAACGAAATATGCCATGCATCATTTTCTCCTACATACCCGACAATGTTTGTTTCTTTTTAGACATGCAATTATTCAGAAACTTTACTTTGGGAATAACTAAGGCTTATATTTTCTTATTTCTAATATCTATCCATTAAACTTGTTCATATCTATTACCGTATAATGATTCTATGTCATTTCAAGATGATATTCAGCTTCTACCTAGTCATTATGTCAAATATTTTAGCAACAAGGACATGCAGATTTCATATTTGCATAAGCCCCAGTATTTTGGTAATAAACCATCCTCATCCCATTTCAATTAATCCACAACAGAAGGTCAATGTCCAATTAATTGTTTCAAACTTATTTCTACCTCTCATTCGTTTTCATCGTTTGAATGTAAATCTCAGTTTTAATCTTTTTCTTAATCTCTTCCTCCCATGAGTGTCTGTCTCTCCACCCCCACCCCTGTCTCTCTCCATACAGAACTAAACCTATATGTCCATGATTGATTTTTAACAAGGGTTTCAAGTCCATTAATAGGAAAAGATTTGTCTCCTCAACAGATGAACAGATGGTGCTGGGAAAACTGGATTTCACATGCGAAAGAAAAAAGTTGGATCTCTCACCTCACACCATATATGAAAATTACCTCAAAATAGATCAATAACCTAAACATAAGAGCTAAAATCATAAAACTCTTAGACAAAAACATAAGGGGAAACATTTATCACCTTGGATTTGGTAACAGATTTTTAGATGTGACACCAAAAGCACATGTGACAAAAGAAAAAAATACATCTGACTTAGAATTTTTTTTTTCTTAAGTGCATCACTGATGGTTAATTTCATGTGTCAACTTGGCTATGCCACAGTACATAAATATTTGGTCAAACATTTTTCTAGATGTTTCTGTGAAGGTGTCTGTTAGATGAGATTAATATTTAAATCAGTAGACTTTGAGTAAAGGAGATTACCCTCTATAGTGTAGGTGGGCCTCATCAAGTCAGTTGAAGGCCTTAAAGGAAAAAAGACCAAATTCCACAGAAGAAGAAGAAATTCTACCAACAGAGGCTTTCTGACTGGAACTGCATCTCTTCCCTGAGTCTCCAGCCTGCCAGCCTACTCCATAGATTTTGCACTTGCCAGCCTCCACAGTGGCATGATCCAATTCCTTAAAATAAATCCATCTCTCTCTCTCTCTAATATATATATATATATGTTGTGTATACACACACACATATATCTGTATGTATGTATATGTATAGCTGTACACATTTCGTATATTATTCAGAGAATATTCATTTTATACATACATCACACGTATTATATATATTTAATACATAAATATATATTAAGAGGGTTAAGATGATGGTTAAGATGATGTTTAAGATCTGCAGATTCAAACCTGTCCCTACCAGGGGCTGGCCCAGTGGCCCAGTGGTTAAGTTCTCATGCTCTGCGTCAGTGGCCTGGGGTTCACCGATTCAGATCTACACACAGCTTATCAAGCCATGCTGAGGTGGCATACCACATAGAGGAACTGGAAGGACCTGTAACTAGGATATACAACTACGTACTGTGGCCTTGGGGAGGAAAAAAAAAGAGGAAGACCAGCAACAGATGTTAGCTCAGGGACAATCTTCATCACAAAAAACAAAAGCATACCTTTAAAACAAAAACAAGAAAACAATCCCTACCAAAACTCCAACAGTCTTTTTTTGTGTAAGTTAATAGAATATATATATTCTATTGATTCTGTTCTCTGGAAAACCCTGATTAATACAGACAGCATCAAAGAACATTATCAAGAACGTGAAAGACAACCCACAGAATGGGCGAAAATACTTGCAAATCATATATCTGGTAAGGATTCAATATCTAGAATATGTAAAGGACTTCTACAACTCAACAGCAAAGAGACAAACTAGTTTATAAAATGGGCAAAGAATTTGAATAGACATTTACCTAAAGAAGATACACAAATGGCCAAAAGCAAATGAAAAAGATGCTTAACATCCTTAGTCATTAGGGAAATACAAATCAAAACCACACTTAGATACCACTTCACACCTACTAGAATGACAATGATTAAAAAAATACAACAGAAAATAAGAAGTGTTGGAAAGAATGTAGAAAATTTGGAATCCTTGCAAATTGCTGGTGGGAATGTAAAGTGGTGCTTTCATTGTGGAAACAGTTTGGCAGTTCCTCTAAACATAGAATTACTACATGAGCCAACAATTCCATCCCTGGGTATACACCCCAATAATTTAAAACAGAGACTCAGACACTTGTACGCCAATGTTCACTGCTGCATTATTCACAGTAGCGGAAAGGTATAAATGACATGAATGTCCATCAGATGAGTAGATAAACAAAATTTCACACAATGGAATATTATTCAGCTGTAAAATGAGATGAAATTGTAATATGTGTTACAACATGGATGAACCTTGAAAACATGCTAAGTGAAATAAGCGAGACACTAAAGGACAAGTATTATATGATTCCATTTATATGAATAGCTGCAATAGGCAAATTCATTGACCCAGAAAGTTGATTAGAGGTTACCGGAGGCTGGGGAAAGAGGGGAATGGAGAGTTATTGCTTAATGGTTACAAAGCGTCTGTGTGATGAAAAAATTTTAGAAATAGTAGTAATGGTTGCACACTATTGTGATTGTAATTAATGCCACTGATTACAAACTTAAAAATGGCTAAAATGGCAAAGTTTATGTTTTATATATAAATATATATTATTATATGTTACATTTGTAAATATATATTTACCAAAATAAAATGAAGTAAATAGTCTTACCTTGTGATAGAAGGAGGGTTTGCAATTATAATAAGTTGGTCACTAGCCTCATTAAGAACCTGATAGTTGACAAAGACTTCAAAGAGTTGGAGGTATTGTCCACAGAGTTAGCTGGTGGAATAGTGTCCCTAAAATGGGAGCCTACTCTGTAGGCTCCTGGAAGCCCATAGGGTTAAAGTGGAATGAGAGAGAAGAGGTGAAAATTGAGGTCAGAGAGTGAAGATAGGCAGGTAAAAATAGCAATCCAAGTAAAAAGAGAATCCGTACAGAAAAATATGACATGATACAACTTTAGTATGGCTCGTGCAAAAGCAGAAGAGCTTCGTTGTGTTAAACAGGAAGCAAAGCTAAATTTTTCATCAGGATCCATTAAAATCCCGATGAAAACACTGTAGTCATTCTCTTGGGAAAGTGTGCAAAATAGCTCCGCAAGAAAGATTCCATTTTTCAATCATTACTATCATTTCTCATTTACTCCTCTAAGGAAGCGAGCAGAGCAAAATATTTAAAATATTTTTCTGAGGTGTTCGAAGTATTCCAAATGAATGTAGTAGCCTCTTGTGCCCTGAAGTTGCCCTTCAGAGTCTATAGCACCAAAACATTCACTTATACTCACACAAACAGTGCACAATAATGCACTTTCTCCCAGGTGTGTATAGAGTACTAGTTACATAGTTTCATGTACATTACTTCTTTAGGATCCTTTCTATACATTTGGGAATTAGGCTCAGAAGAAAAGCCTCAAACACTGGGCAGCCCAGGTAATCATTTAAACAAATTGTTTTTTTTTAATCAGAGATATCTTGTAAATAACAGTGTTCTGTTCTTTTTTCCTGTAAACACTTAGCAGAAACATTAAAGGTTTTCACTTAGATTGGCTACCAGGATGTTCTTTACAAAGTAAACTGTGTAAGACTGATTTCAGATTTGAAAAAAAGACTGTTGCATCATTTTTAGTGTTATTGTTCCTACAGAATTTTCTTTCTTGAGGAATAGAAGGAAAAAAGATATCAAGACACCTTATACATGTCCTTAGACCAAGGTAATGATATTTGTCAATCCCCATGACTCCAAGAGTGGCGGTCAATGTAAGGCCACGATTTAGTCTTAGTCTCTTACAGGAAAAAAAAAAGGTAGCAATAAGGAAAAGCTTCCTTTGTTGTCCATTATTTGTTGTTAAAGTATTCAGTATATGAAAGTGAGTTGTCCTTTCTTTCAAAACACACTCAGCTTGGCAAAACCTTTTAAACGTATGTGTTAAGTGCGTAATAGAGACCTAGCGATTCTCATTTTCCTGTGATTTACAGGTCTACAGGTGTTCAGTGAAGGTCATTGGTTGTATGTTAGAGAGATCAAAGTAAAGTCCAAACAAGTGTGGACGTGAAAAATAACAACACCTGTCATCCTCACTGAACCCTCAAGTTTTTCATTATTTTGAAATAGAGCCATAAATCCAAAAGTGACCTCCGATAATATCCAGCGCAACTCACTCACTTTACAGATGAAAAGCAGAGCCCTGCAGAGATTAAACACTTCCTCCAGGGAAAAGGCTTGTAAGTAACAAATCTGGTCCTGAACGTTTCAGTGTTCTTCTCAACATACCACACTCCCTCTGACCTGCTTTTTAGTCACTCTACTTGTAAGGGCAAATACAAATTAAAAATGAGAGGCTTAATTCTCTCTGTTGAAAATGAGATTTCCCTCCCCTCCTTTTTCTTTTGAGCATTTATTTTACAGTCATTTTAGATACTTAGTCCTCTCTTGGAAATGTACATTAATACTTTTGAAGACTAGACTGGCATTTTGTCAGCTTTTTGACCTAGAAACATCTTTCTCAAGAACCTGGGAGCCATCTCTGCAATGTAAAAATCAAGACAGATGCCACCCCATCTACCCATTTCCGTGGCAGGGTCGGAGCCCAACTGTGGTGGGCAGTGACTTGCTCCAAGTTGCAAAACTACTTCCTATCATCAAGATATGAGAAGTCTGGTTTTCCTCTAGATAAAGCCAATTAGCTAAGGTAACCCAGTTACCAGGTAGAGTTAGGGTATACTATGTGTGACAAATGGTGCTGTCAAGTCTTCTTGCTTGAGAACTAGTTGTTTATCTTGAAAATGTGTATCTAAAGGATTAGAGCTGCTTGGCTATATAAAAGGGTGAGATTTCTGTCTCAGCAGATTGCCTTTGATGGTCATCATGTTCTGGTTTACTGCTTATTCAAAAATAAAAGTGTTTTCTTTCTCTACTATCTTTGCAGAGAGGATTTCTAGGTTGGGCGAAGACTGTGGTTTTAATTATATTTTCCAAGTACCAAAGAATAAGTGTTCCTTTCTTCCCTCCTTCCCTCTTCCTTACTTCTGACCTTTGATCCCTTCCTTTAACCCTTCAAAAAATGGAGTATATGTGTCAGGAACTGCACAAAAGACAGAAGATAATTAACGTTTGTTAAAATCTGATTAAATTCAGCAAATTTTGCATTGTACTGTTGGGAAATAATTACTCCGATAGGCACTTATTTGCACAAAGATGAGTAAGAGGGGCCACTGTCCTCAAGAAACTGACAAGAGGAGAAAGACTGTGAACAAACAGTTCCAATGCAACAGGGTTAATGGAATGACAGCAGCGTACTGGAGGTCCTCTACAGTATAGGGTTAAGTGCAGAGATCCTGACCCCGGGCTCTCCAAATTACACTCACTTTTACCACTTATAAGACTGACTTTTGCCAGACCTCTCCATGCCTCCATTCTTTATCTATCAGTGGAATAGTATTACCTACCATGTAGGGCTGATGGGAAGATTAACTGACTTTCTACACATAAAGCCCTTAGAGAGTGCCTGACGCATCATAAGCCCTTTACAAGTCTGAGCCATTTATAGGAGTCTTTAGGTGAGACACTAACAACCCATTCTGGATAGCAGTTTCTGTGAGTTCTGAGGATAGACTAAGTAGAGGCGTGAAATGGCACTTTGTATGTGGAGAAGCATTTGCAGCTCAGGTTTTTGGGGAGTTAAACTACAAAGCCAAGAGTAGGGTCATCATGAGGACTCTCTTTGCCATACTTAAGAGGTTCCTCATCAGTATGGAGTTGCAGAAGGAGTTTAGGAAAAAGTATAGTAACCAAATTTGCAGCATGACACCAATGAATTTTGAGTCATTGGAAATAGAAGGGGAGATAAGAATAAGGGAGGTCACAGCAATCTGATTGCCTGATGACCTGAAACTCCTAAATATACTTTTAAATTACACTAATTAAGAATACAGCTTCTAAGTCCATTTCTGAGAGTTGAGTGGGCAGGTGATCTAATTTTGCATGTTTAAAGCTACTGTACCTTGGCATTAAGAAAAATTATGTTTTTCCTGTTTTACCTGTTTAATTTTTTTTTTAAAGATTTTATTTATTTATTTATTTTTCCTTTTTCTCCCCTAAGCCCCCCCGGTACATAGTTGTATATTCTTTGTTGTGGGTCCTTCTAGTTGTGGCACGTGGGACGCTGCCTCAGCGTGGTTTGATGAGCAATGCTATGTCTGTGTCCAGGATTCAAACCAACGAAACACTGGGCCGCCTGCAGCGGAGCACGCGAACTTAACCACTCGGCCACGGGACCAGCCCCTTACCTGTTTAATTTTTATGTGACACAGTAGATTGTTAATATTAAAGTTAATCATCAAATAGATGTCCTTTTTTTTTAATCTGCTAAAACAGAAGACTTTTATATAAGGAAATAGAATCTTGATATCTCACTTCAATTTTACCATATACTTTTTGAAATGGAAAGAGTCCTGACTGCTAACATCTTCATGCATTAGTGTCTGTTAGAGCCTGAATGAGAAAAAAAAAATTGTGTCCATACAGTTAAGCATGAGTATTATTATTAATGAAGATCTGCTTGATCAAATTTCTTTCTAAGTGTTAAGATGACTGATTTAGCAGAACATACAGAGCATGCACAAAATTCAAATTATTAGGATTATTTACAAAATTTACACTGCCAACCTGACATACTCTGTGCTTGGTTCTTCGTTTCACAGCAAAGCAACCTCTTGTCTACAGCCAGGTCAGAATAAAGAAGAGCTCTGGTTCTGTCATTTGCCACTTTCTGGAGTCTTTGCTCCTATATCCAATGAGCCTCTTCACATGCACTTTTTTTTTTTTTAAGATTTTATTTTTTCCTTTTTCTCCACAAAGCCCCCGGGTACATAGTTGTATATTCTTTGTTGTGGGTCCTTCTAGTTGTGGCATGTGGGACGCTGCCTCAGCGTGGTTTGATGAGCAGTGCCATGTCTGCGCCCAGGATTCCAACCAACGAAACACAGGGCCGCCTGCAGCAAAGGGCGCGAACTTAACCACTCGGCCACGGGGCCAGCCCCTTCACATGCACTTTTATAGCTAGTTGATAATAATCACTCACCTGCTGAAATATTACTTGCCGTATGTTTCCAAGAATTTTCAGCATGCATAGATCATCTTAGCCAAATAAGGACATTCTTTGTAGTCAGCTTGCAGATATTATTTAATACTTGTTACATATTTGGGAGCAGCCTCTATCCCCAGCTTCTCTATAGTCAGTCACATCTCCATGTGTATTTTGCCTACCACATCCTGGCACAGGAAAACTTTTCTCTTAAGTATAGCAGGCATAAACAAGATATAGACAGCGCTATTCATAGATAATCAAGAAACCTGGCACAGCAGATACACGTGATCAAATACTGTATCTGTTCCTTATTACCCTTTGAGCACTTCAACTTTTAACCACTATTTTATGTATTTCAGAGAATTTTAGGCTGGAAAGATGAATAGCTCTAATATAATTAAAATCATATTTGTATGAAAAATTGTAATGAAGTCCCCCAATGTTTTACAGTGAATTATCATATTTTAAATTATCTAAATCTGCATGCTGTAATCCTTGCATCTTGTCATCTTTTGCCAATTCAAAAATGTCTTCATATCTTTGCTTTGATGTATTTTCCTTAAAGGGAAAGTAGACAAATATACATGATGAAAAATTAAGACATAAGGAGTGCAATAAAAATACAACAGCTTACAGGACCACAAATAATGAGCTACAGAGAAGAAATGAAAATAAACAAGGAAAGAACATTAGAGTTGAAGAATATTATACAAATACTGAGATAGCAGAGAAGAAAATAGGTTTCTTTCAAAATGCCTATGCTATCAGTAAACAAAGAAATGAGAAAATCACAATGAAAATAATATAAGCTACATTCTAAAATACAGATGTGAGGCTATGATAACTTCAGAAAAGTAAGCAGTTCTCCTGGTAGCCAAAGTTAGTTCCAACTTTTCTATTATCTCACTTGTCAAATTTCACCTAGAAGAATTGTGTACATTTTTGCACATATAAAAAGAATCTCAGACTGGTTGAAAAAATCTAGAAAAAATGTCACTATATAGTATCTAAGGTAACGTTATGTTTTAATGCTTTTAATGTTGGAATTTCATATTTTGGAAGTATTTTCTGACTTTTTTGGTCTCTGCATTATAAATAATATATAGTTATCCATGTTAGAACTACATTTTCTCTGCTCACTCAATTCTTAAAAATGCAAATATATTTGAATGACTAATACTAAGTGTAAGTCATAAAAGGATTAATTTGCAAATTTCTTCACTATAAACAATAATGAATTATTCCATATTATGTGGTGTATTGACAAAATACTACTTTAGATCAATTACTGATATGTTCCCCAAACTTAGCTATTTCACAACCTTAGCTATTTTGCAACTACTATTTCTCAATCTTTGATAGTGGCAGTTACATTCTCCTAATTGCATACGGCAAAAATCTTGGTTTCATTCTTAATGTTTCTCTCTCTTTCACACCCAAAATCTAACCCACAAATCCTGACACCTTTACTTTCTAGCACCAGTCTAGTCCAAGCACGATCATCTGTTATATGTTATCGCAATAGCCTCCTTTGAGGGAAAGGACTCAACAAGTATTTACTGAATGATTTACTAAATTAATGAATATGAGCATTATTGGCCTAAAAACCTCCTGGCCAACTAACAGTCTTCAGGATAGAAATACCCTAGCCTTATTTGTGCCAAATATTGAAATATCACGTGTCCACTTACATGTGGGTCATCTCTAGCACGATGAAAAAGTACCATTACTCCAGACAGCAGCGACTCTGATTCAGTGCTGCTGCTGAAGAGAATTCTGTATTGCTCTGTCACAAATGAGGTTAGTTAAAGCTGACAGCAAATTAAATAAGTACTTATCACTGGTTGGATTCAACCGGCAGGATAATTAAAAGCCTGCAAATTCACTTTCAGTCAAACATGAGGAAGAAAAGGAAACTGCGAGAGATATTCTAATTTTTCCTGGGCTTCTTGAGGAGCATTCATACACCAATTTGCAAAAGAGTATGTTTTCTTTAGAGCAAACAAGGGGATATTGTGCCAATTACATTCACGATATCTGTTAGCTTACTTATTTTTGAGAAATATGAAAAGTTTTACCCTAAATACGTTTAAAATGTACAGCATTTTATATGTGAAATCATCTGTGGGGAATTTGCATTAAACAATTTGCTTCATTGAATATCACTGATTGATTATCAGATTAAACTGTGGTTACAGCAATGTGATATTAATATTCAGAGGAAAGTAAAATCAAATTTAATTTTATTGACAACTCTACCAAAGTAAAATTTTAAAAAAATGAAGTTTGAATTTGGTTGGTAGGTGTGGAGTTTCCAATCTTGCTAATATTTTGTATAATAACACTCAAAAATCGAGGAAAAAATCAAAGAATATGAGAGCAGAAAGGGGTATTCAGATATTGTGAAATCTGGGCATCTTATTTTACAGACCCAGAAAGGTTAGTTGTGTAAACAATGTCATGTTTGGTGCCACTCTGCTTCAGCCTTACCCGGTGGGGGTGGGTACTGTGATGTGCTCCCCAGATGCCCTTTAATGAACGTGAGAATTATTTCCCCAGCTGCTAAGAGTGCTGCCAGAAGATGGTCCTTTGCTTCCTGCCATTTTTGGAGGTTCCTTTGGCTAAAATTGTAGGTCTTTCCGAGGTCATGCTTCCTTCCATGGGCAGTCTGCATCTAAAAATTGATCAAGGCAGCAGTTAAAAAGCCTGACCTCCTTCCTGCAACACCAAGCAACTCAGAAGCCCACTCCAGTCCCAGAGTTCCTGTTGAGTGAGCGGAGGCCTTCTTTGAGACTGTATTGCAATTCTACTTCTCTTTGATCAGTCCTCCTTCATTCCCTTGTCTTCCGCAGTGCTGATCCCAAGAGCACTCCTGAATAACTTCCATCATCAGCACTACTTCCAGTGGAATCTAGATAGCCGTACCCTAGAATACCTAATATGAGGCTCTACTCACAGTTGTCTCTGTCTGTGGGATTAATGAGTAGAGTTGGAGCTGCATTCCAAGAGAAACTGAGTAATATGGACATTTGAGTGATCAGTGTAAACTGCATAAATATATTAGGCTATAATTAATGTCAAAACATTCAGGGCTATATTAAATAACTGGCAAACAATAATTCTTCAATAAATAAAGTTGAATCTACAAGTGCAGGAATAGGCTTTCCCTATCCAGTCTACCACTAATTCTTTGCCAAATGTAATGGTCTCACTACCTTGAACCCAAGGCTTCAGGCTTTCATAGCCTATTATGAATAATGCTGCAGAATAGTGAAGATATTTTCATGATATCTCCAGTCTTCTAAAACCCTACATTCCACGTCAGTGAGACATCTCTCTGACCCTCGCTTCTGACTCCCTCTTGTATTTTTAAGGACACTAGTGATTAGGTTAGGTCCAGCTGGATAACCCAGGGTCATCTCCCCATCTCAAATGCTGATCATTAGCAACCTTAATTGCACCTGCCACCTTAATGCCCGCTTGCCAAGTAATGTAGCCTATGCACAGGTTCCAAGGATTAGGGAGGGCATCTTTAGGGATCCATTATTCTGCCCACTATACAAAGCTACTACTAAGATTGGCTACTAGGCCAGGTGGAACTCTGACCCAATCCAACATGGCGTTTATTCTGCATATCTGCACAGTTGAACTTGACACTGCACCTTGGGGACTTCTGCTCCTTTGAGCCCTGGGCCTGCCTCACTTGCTGCTATACGGCATCCTGAGTCTTTCGGAAACACAAGGCTATTCACACCTACCCAGATTCTTTTTATTTTTCTTACTTTGGTCACCCTCTGCTCAATCCACAATGGTAATAGATTTAAAATGCCTATAATTTCAATCAATTAATGTTTGACTGAAAGATCAGAGCTAAAATCATAGTTTCTGAAATATTTTTCTCCTTTCCCTGTATTCCCTGTATTCCAATGGCATTTATTTAACCTTTTTCTTGTCTTTATCTTGTTCAACCTTAAAATGAACTTATTTATAATTTTATGTTTATATTCAAACCATAAAGAAAATCAATGGGCTGAAGTTATTTTTTGTTTTATTCCTCCCCTTAGTCTCCCATGCATAGTAGGTATTCAATAAATATTTCTTAAATGGAAATACCATTAAATGTTAAAACAAACCATTTGAGTCTAGTACTTATCCTTCAGGTAAGTGCTTATTGAATTCAGAGTCCTGCCTTTGAAAGTGTACCTGTCAGCAGGATGTATATCTTAAAACTTGCAGACTGCACCTACACAACCTTAGTCGCTGAGCCTGCTGTCCTCCCTGACCTGTTCAAAGCTTTGAAAGTCAGCAGGGGACTGGACTTCTATACATGATCAATGGTCTGATTGCTCAGAGAGTTTCCCATTCCTCTTACTTTCCCCTGGCTGATATTCATAGATGATTCCCCTATTCATTTCCCCTCCAGCATAAAAAACACTCTGGATCCATTTCCATTTGTTATGTTAAGCTTAAAGAAACAATAGTGAAGAGGTGTTAGTACGCTGTTGTTGGAAAACTAGTCAATGTTGCAAACTTCTCAGATAGTTTGATTATTTAACAAAAAATACACATGCCACAAGAAAATGCACAATAGACTTGTAATTGCACTGTCAATGTAATAAGGCCTAATATTACTAAGTTCATAGACCAAGTTGTGCAAACTTAAAGTTTAAATGAAAGCTTTTTAGGATGAAATCTCAAGCTGAAATGATAAACAGGAACCATGTTTTCTGAAAAAGAAAAGGTACTTTATTGATTAGAACACTGAAATAGAGACGAATACTTTTTTTGGTCTTAACAGCAAAATCTTATTTCTATGTTTTGTGTAAGAGAATAATTAACTCTTTATTGAAAGCTATCTCTAATATATTGTAAATTTGTATTAGAGGCTAATTTTTTTCTAGAAATAGTATTCAATGATAAGAGAATCGGGATGGGTAATTGTATAATATAAACAAGTGCTTAGCACAGAGTAATACATAAGTCAAACGTTATTTATTATTAATAGTCTTTATCTATTTCTATGGCCTTAGTACAGGGACTAGAATTTACAGATCAAGCTGTCCTTTAATGTCCTAGAGGTTTCTTTTAAAATACAATTTTTAAGAAATAAAAAATAATTATATACATTTTAACCATTAGTGTTTTATCTCAATTTAGACTGATTTCTCCCTTCAGCTAAATGTTCCCCAAATTCGAATAATAAGGGCCTGAACTGAAGCCACAGTGACCCCTCGAGCGTAGTATATGCATTGGATACTGTGAAGGCAGGGAATGAAATAATTAGTCTGCAGCAAGAGACAAGGGGTAATGGAGAGATATTCATATAAATTGTCTTTAGTAGACCCAAGCCTCAAATAAACTTTAATAAATTGTGATGTGCTGGCTGTAAGTAGAAAGCTTCAAGATAAGTCACCCACAGTACCCATGCCATACCTTGTCCATTCAAATTGTCCGTGTGTGGCCTCTGTCAGAAACAGGTTCTAAAGCCCTTGCTATCATTCCAATAAAAATTGACTTGAATAATAATGCCAGATCCTAAACAGTGCCTTAGAACATGACATGACACTAAATGTTCTTCAAAAACATGATATGCTGTGATGGCAACAAGCCACAGTGAGAAAAACTGTGATAATGCAATTGGTTAAAACTTGATACTCACGGGATTGTGAAATGATGAGGAAGAAAACGAGTGCTGACAGAAAACTGTTTTAAGTAATTATAACTATATTTAAGAGGACAGAAGTCTCATCATGGAAAGAACAGCATAAAATATTTTAAGTAATTATAACTATATTTAAGAGGACAAAAGTCTCATCATGGAAAGAACAACATAAAATATTTTAAGTAATTATAACTATATTTAAGAGGACAGAAGTCTCATCATGGAAAGAACAACATAAAATATATAACCTGTAGCAATCTTTTCGGTGGATTCAAAGCTAACACAATTAGTGAACAAGAGAAGGAAAACTGTAAGTTCACATGAAATTATTTTCCTCTTCCACCAGTTAAATAAGTAAGAGTGACATAAAGGGAAGAACGTTCATAAAGTATACTTTTGAAAAGTAGCTTCAGATCCAGTCAAAAATATGTCTGATAAAGCTGACTTTTTGAAGTTTTTCTATTTCTGATACATTCTAATGGTCAAAGCAGCAGGGACATGAAATTGGTATTAGTTTCAGCTATTAAAAAAAAAAACGAAGTAATAAACTGCCATCCTCATTAATCACATCTCAACCTCCTATCAGAAAATAGGGGTTATCAGAAGATAATCATCAGTTTAATAGTTTGAGAATTTCAATTTCTTTTAATATCTGGCACCAGAGGATTGTTGGAAGCAAACTTGTTGGAGGCAAATACATGTTAATTAATATAAAATGCCCGTCAGTCACTAATTTTTGTACAGAAGATCAGAGTCCACATTCAAATCAAAACCAAATTCAAACTAGCACTCTGCCTGCTGTGAGTGCTGAGAGGAGATGTGAAATGCATTTGTGATATGCATAGAGAAATACATTCTGGCAAATCTTGTCTGTGGCTTTATTTTTCTAAATAAACATTTATTTAAATTCATTTAAACCTCCATCAAATTGAGCAACAAATGACAATTTCTGAGGACTTATAGCTACTTTAAGACATTTACCCTGGGTTTGAGCAAGGCCCTATCAAAAGAAACCCAGAAGGCTAGAGGATATGGTTCTGATCCTTAATTCTTAGGGAAGCGAGACTCAACTTTGATATTTTCATTACACCCCTTTAATTTCGGTTCCTAAAACTGACCCTGTTGTTGTTATAAAGTCACTCAGACTTTCAGGACTCAGTGGGGAAAACTTACATTTATAAATGTCCTATTTATCATCCTCTTAGCTAAAAAACAGAGGGCATCAGGGCAAATCCAAAACTTTGTCTTTTTGTTTTTAAAGAAAATAACCATGTATGCAATGTGTAGTGCCTGATAGCACAGGCCTTGGAGCCAGAGTCATAGTTCAAAAGTAGACTCCATCTATTTGTGTAGCCTAGACCAGCTTCCTGAACGTTGTACCTTAATTTCCTCATCTCTAAAATGGGAATAATAATACCTGACTCAATTCTGGCAGGAAGTGATTAGCCTTTTGAGAACTGAGCAATTTATTTCTAATGTATTCTATTCATTATGACCAGTCCTATTACATATAGACCTGTTCATTAAAACTACTGCCTCCAAAAATTGTGACTATGGCCTTGAATTCAGTTCACATAACATCACTGAAGATCATTATCTCCCTTACGTACATTTTTTCCCCCATCTTTATAAACCCAACTTGAGTACCTATCATTACTGAATACTGAGATGCTGAGGTTAAGATTGGTTATACTCATCAATGATTCGTTGTTCAAAAGGCACCCTTTAATCATATTTTTCTATTACATACTGTCCTTAAATTCATTCAGAATTGACAAGAGAAGTTTATTTGCCCTTATCCTAGAAACATACAGCATGTGTGTCATTGGCAAGTTTTCTCTTCTTGAAATGAAATAGTTTTCATTTCATAGGGTTATTGTGGAAAGTAAACGAGATAATTCATGTAAATTGATTTCTATAGGCCTAAAATAAAATATTCTGAATTTGTGGAGCTAATATTAATTAAGGCCATGAGAAATAGACATGCACACACGCCTATTAAAAAATCCCATGGACTGTGCCCCGCACATTTTTATAAATAAACGTAGATAGGCACATGTGGAAAAAGGTTATCAGAGAAACCTCTATTAACAAATCTCTGGAATTGAACATAGGATTTGGAGAAAACTGTGTTATTGAATAGGTGAAACATCTTTATATCTGCACATTGAAACTTGGAAATAGTTTTCAAAAGAGTTGATTTTCTTTCAGAAAAGAAAATTTCAACAGGATACTTAAATGATTCCATTGTCATATTATGTTGCTCCTTTTAAAATTAATAACAAACTTCAGAAACTGTGGAATCAATTAATATACTACTTGTTTAAGAAAATATTTGAAACAAAGTTCAGCTTTATATTATTGTGCATGCCTAACTATAAATTGACAATGAATATAAAATGACTACTATTTTCCCAAAGAAAGATCTCTCCAAAGATTTTTTGGTAACTTGAAGATATAAAGTTTTGGATATATGGATAAAATAATATAGTCATATATTAAAAATCACATATAATACAAAATAATATATTAATTTAAATATATCTCTTTTTTTCCCATGTATTTTTCATGAAGCAACTTCATTAATATCCTCAATGGAACTTTGACATCAGTCTCTGCCAGATTTGAACTCCTTAAGTAATTTAGCAGAGTTTTCTAGACAATGTTATATTAATTTGTAAGTTGAGATACAACATATTTTGAACCATGTATGACGCTACTACTGAAAATTGTATCTGAATACTTAAATATCTATTCCCTCAAATTTAGGACATTTGTTTTTGTACTGTGTTGTTTTTTTTTGTTTACACTGTGGTTTCTGTGTATGCTCTTCATCAACTATGTTAACTACTTACCAAATTGATTTTAAAGTGGTTTTTTAAAGGCTTGTTTACAATGGAAGCCAACATTTCACTCAAAGAATAACTAATGATTAATAAGCTAACCAAATTTTAATAAATAATTAACACATTAATGGATTTATTTGATACCTTTTTTTCAAAGACACTATCAAGTGAACTTGGTAAGCACTCAAAAGGGTCCCAAGTTGAGATCATGTCAGACAAGTGTGTTTTCCCCAAAGGTTAAACTGATTTTTTGTTTGTTTGTTTTTTTAAAATAAAATAATTGAGACTTTCACTTTCAGAAAGAGGGAATAGATGTACTTTTCCTTATTCCTTTTGCAAGTACAACTAAAACCTCTGGACATTCTATTTTAAAAAATATAAATAACAACAATAAAATGTAGGAAGACTCTGAAAGGTAGAGAGGAAAATGTGAATTGGTTGGGTGCTTGGGATCCAAGGAACAATATGATGATGAGTTCTCTGGGGTTCTTTTTCTTCATAATCCCAGACCAGTTGCCATATAAGTGAGTAACCTGGAAATGCCAATAGGTATACACAAAAATGCCCCAAAAAACCTCAGCCCTCTCTGGACAAGAGAACCAGGAAAAGGACAGCCTAATGAGACAGAAAAATCTAGATAATAGATAATAATCACTCTACTCCAGCAAAAGATACTGAAAACACTGTGGCCCTGCCCAGCTTACACCAAGGCTGAGAAGGGAGCCCAGACTTCCGCCCTCATCAGGTTGTAATAAGGTGCTTCAACCCCCACACTGGGTGGTGTCGGGGAAGGCCAAGAAGGGAGCCAGGACTTTTGTCCTTGTCAGGCATTAATGATCCCTCCCTCTTCTAGATGTCAATAGAGACCACATAAAGATCCTGGACTTCCACTGGCACCTGGAAGTAAGGAGACATCTGATACATCACTCTTGGGAGGTATCAGAGGAAGCCTGGTCTAGAATTCAACTTTCACAATCCTCCTAGTAGTAACAAGGCCTCACCACTGTGGTTTCAGTAGAGGTCACAGGGGAAACAAAACAACAAGGCACTCCTACCCTTCCAGCCACAGTGGTATCAGGAAGAGCGTAGTGAGGAGCCGGAACTCCGACTCCTGCCTAGAAGCAACAAGGAGACCCCTTCTTCGGGTATCACTGGAGACCCACTGGGAACCCAGTCTTCTGTGCCACCTGGCAATAACATGTTGGTGATTCCTCCTTTCCCCTAGCGGATATAATGCTATTCCAGTAATGACCATCATCTGACTTCTTTGAATTAGCCATTCAGGTGTAGTATAACTAGTGTGACAACATACCCCAGTTCTACCAGGACTGTCCTGGATTACGATGCCTATTGTCCTGAAGCAATTATATAATTAATTCATTACGCTCTGAAAAGTTTTCTGGCTAGATGATAATTAAACAGTCACCCTAAGTATAACTTACAATTACTACTTTGCCTCTCTGTCAAAATAGTCAGGACTTTCCTCAGGTGAGCAAAAGAGTTTTGAGATCTAGCCATTTTACAAGTCACAAGG
Organism: Equus quagga; assembly: GCF_021613505.1. Taxonomy (NCBI): domain Eukaryota; kingdom Metazoa; phylum Chordata; class Mammalia; order Perissodactyla; family Equidae; genus Equus; species Equus quagga. The sequence continues at coordinate 123,117,386 of NC_060273.1, forward strand.
TTGAAATTTCCTGCCTGTTTGGTCTTGTCTGGCTGAGGCAAGCTATACAGAACTGTATACAGCCAGCAGCAGGGGCGTACCAGTTCGCCGAGCCTTCCCCCACTGTAGCTCTCTGACGACAGCCTCCTTGAAGTCTTTTAAATACAGATTTCTGTGGTAAAGTCACTTTATGCCTGCAGTCTTATCAAAGGGAAACATTGATTAGCAAAATAAAGTTATCATCATGTACATATTTGTCCTGTTAACGTGACATTTGCAGGACAAATTGGGTCTATGCTCTAAGTTTATCTTAATTCTATTGTTACCATTGAATTTGCCTTGTCTTTGGTTTTTTACATAGAATTACTTTCTCTGCCCAGATAGCTCCATTTTTTCTTTTTTGGTCATCTAAAGAACAGTTTAAACTTTACTCTAAAAATCAATCATTAACATGTTTGTAATGAGGAGTGAGCATATCTGACGGCAAAGCTGGGGCAGACCAAGTTCTTTCAGTGGGAAGGGGCGGTGTTGGGAGGTGCTGAAGCTGCAATGGTTCAGTTTTAATTTTCTAAAGAAAGTTTGGAGTGTCTATAAGGTACCTCTGTAAGAAATCTTATAGGCTAGAGTTTGGGCAAAGGGAACTAACTGGAGGTAGTGGTTGATCTCAACGATCAAAGCTCAGAGATTTCAAAGTCCAACTTGTCCTATCGCAGAATCGAAGACCACATAGAAAACCGCGTACCCGATGAGGGCTGAGGGGAGAAACTTAGAATCTGGGTAAAGGGGGACTGGCAGAATGAATGTGTGGTCTGGTCTCTTAAAACAAGAAGGCGTGGGATCGATTACAGCGGTGACAACTTGGTTAGCTAGTTGAGAACATAATACGGACTGGTCTTGATAATAAGATTAAAACCCCATCGTCAGCAGTCAAATCCTCACGTTTGTAACCCTGACTCTTGATAACAAAATAGAAGCCCAGTTCCAGCAGTAAACCTTCCTAAAGTATAGCTTTCATTATGGGAATGTTTCTTTTAAAGTCATACATACACAAATGAACAAATGAATTTTAAAAGCTTTCTAGTTCCTAATCCACTAACTTAAAATCACATTGCTTGGCATTCAGACAAAATATGCCCTGATCTCACTGTCTGCATTTTGCCCTAATTTCTAATATCTTTAGTCAAAAGAGTCTCTATGTTTTCCCATAAACTGCCACATTCAATAATCTTGACAGCCATTACCCAGAATGCTTTTCTCCCTGTGGCTATCGTTGTCAGTCACCATTTGAAGATCCACTCTATCTAGTTTCTTTCCATGAACATTTTCCTTCCGTGAAAACTTTTTAAAATGCGGTGATCTCTATTGATCCCAATCCTTCTAAACTCCAATAAAACATATAAAGTCTATCACATTATTCTGAAATTTAAAAAAAATTTCTTTGATACTTCATGCTTTTTATTTTTTCTTTCTCAATAGAAGCATAAAGTTGTAGAAACACATGACTCATATCTTGTGTTTTATTGTCTGCATTTATCTATAGCATCTAGCAAAGTTCTGAGAATATACTGTGTATTGCTACAAAAAAAATGCTGTCTTTCATAAACAGTTTGTAAGTCAATGTACAGTATTAGCTTTTGAGACTCAAGAAACTCATTCTAATTCCCTTTTAATAAATTGATATATACAGGCTCTGGAAAGCTATGCGTTTAGGACCAGAAGTAGTGCTAGTGACTCAAGATGTTTTTCTCTTTTTCTGGTAGGTCAAAAAATATTTTATCAAGATGTACCCCATTTGCTCTTCTTGTCTTCTACTAATATGGTTGCCCTCTATGTTCCCTGTTATAAAACTCAGAGAGAACCAGCATGACTTGTTTATACCTGTTTTGGCAGAGCCAATCACATCAGGCCAATAATTAATAAGTAGTCTTGTGCCAGTTGTCTCGTAGCTCTCTTTGAGTTTGGGTCTCTGGTCTGGTGGCTTCCTCGAGAATATGTTATTGGCAACTGATGGGTCTTGTGCAATGTGCCATTGTGGAAGCTACTTAATTGGGTGGCCAGGGAAAGATGGCTGGCTCAGTTTTATTCTTGAGAGTAATAGGATTTTTCCTTTAATATACTAAAAGTGGCAGAAAAAGACTAAACATTTCCTTATCTTACTCTTCCAGCATCTACCTATAACTGACATGAAAGACCTGTTCCACTTTCACCCCTACAAATGTTTGTTATGTAATTTCTAGACCCCTCATACTCACTATTAAAGGCATGTACCAAGATTGTACTTTAAGGTTCCCCTCTCTCTTTTCCCATATACTTGTTTACAAATATAGATAGATACATACATACGTATATACATACATATATACATACACATTTCTGAAATATTACATACTCAGTCAATCACATTAAAAAGTGTGGAATTTAGGATAAACTATGTTAAATTTTGTTCCTTTTTGATAGGATGAAAAATTAAAATGTCTCAGGTGAAAAGCTTTATTAATTAATTGTCATCACATGGCATAACTTCCTAAAATAATTTACTTTGAGTCCAAAAGAGATAACGGTGACTATATATTTGCTTAATTGTTTGTTTTTTCATTTGAGACATAACTTTTAGTCTAGAATCCAGAAATCTCCAAATGCTTAGTGTAATTCAGTTGTCTGGACTAAAAAATGTTTGATAATGTGCCCATTTTCCCCACCCCTACCCCTGTTCCCCACACCACACACAAACATTCCTCTGTTTATCTAGTGCAGAATAATGTAACCGTAGCCTAATATTAGGATGTCCAAGAACAAGCTGGGGTTTATTTCATTAGCCATTGTCCAAAAAATAACATACCATATGGTCCTCCAATCCCACTTCTGCGGGTGTATATCCAAAGGAAATGAAAACAGGGTCTTGTAGAGCTATCTGCACTCCCATGTTCATTGCAGTGTTATTCACAATAGCCAAGATATGGAAACAATGTGTCTCTCAATGGATGAATGGATAAAGATGTAGTGTATATATATATGTGTATATATATATATATATATACACATATATATATACAATTGAATATTATTCAGCCATGAGAAGAAAGGGAATCCTGCTGTTTGCACCAACAAGGCTGGAACTTGTGGGCATTATGCTGAGTGCATTTGCACTCAACAAGTGAGAGAAAGACAAATACTGCGTGATCTCACTTATATGTGGAGTCTAAAAAAAGCCAAACTCTTAGAAATAGAGAGTAGAATGGTGATTACCAGGGGCTGGGTTTGGGGAAAAGGGGAAAATGTTGGTCAAAGAATATAAACTTCCAGTTAAAAGCTGAATAAGTTCCTGGGAATCTAATGTACAACATGGTGAATATAGTTCATGATACTGTATTATATACTTGAAAGTTGCTAAGAGAGTAGATCTTAAATGTTATAACCACAAAAAAGAAATGATAATTATGTGATGAGATGGAGGTGTTGATTAATGCTGTGGTGGTAATCATTTTGTGATATATAAGTGTCTCAAATCAACACATTGTACACCTTAAACTTACACAATATTATATGTCACTTGTATCTCATTAAGTTGGAAAAAACAAAAACAAAAAACCCCCCATAATTCTAAGATAATCATTTTTACTGTGATCCTGAAGAAACAAATAATATATTTAATCAATTTTGCAAATCAAATGTTTTCACATTTCATTATATCAGCAATTTAGAAATTTAAATGTGTCCTATATTTTACAGCTTGTTTTGATTTGATGATGGTATTTGTTCCCTCCATTCCTAGTGGCATATGCAATAATGGTATGAATCACAAGCACTGGCAACTTGGCTTAATTAAAAGTACATTATCAAAACCAGGAAGAAATGTCATTAATATATTTAACACATAGGCCTCATTTAATAAATATTTCACGTGTAACTGTTGAGTGTATTTTGGCAAAAGAGGGAATAGTTATCATAAGTAGTAATAATTTGGAAATGCTTTTGGAATCAGCTGTTGAGAATAATAACCAGGAAAAATAAAACAAAGTAGGTTTTCTAAAAATCAGTAAATCAAGAAAATAAGGTGTAATGCAGTGCCTAAAGAGCTCAGAGATACTTGTACATGAGATGTATTATGTAGAATAGATGAAAGCCATTCCCTTCATTTCCTTCCCCATGAATATACAGATGATGTGATGCTCCAGAGCCCTTAATCTAGCCCCTCTAATGGGCATTATAGCCCAGTTTGACTAACAAACACCTATGTTACAATCATCAAAACTTAATACACCATGGACTGTTTATCCTCTGAATGACATGTCATACATGGAAAAAGCTTTTGACATATTTTTCATCTACAGAGACTGTTTTCTTGAAATTTCTCTCATGAATCAGAGTTGTAGCCCATTTAGCCCAGAAGCTTCCAGTAAGTGGCAGTACATAATAGCCTTCTTTGTCATTTTTGTAGCTATGGTTTTCGTCCATGTGAGTTTATAATAAATGAACTAGATTTGTTAAGTAGATGGGCAATCAAATTGGGAATTTGTGTCTCAAGCTCTTCTATGCTATTCTATGTCAAAATTTTCAGTGAAAAGCACTAAAGTGAGAACTCTATATATTGTTTGTGTGAACAAACCTGTGAACGTGCCATTAAAAACAGGAATTTTAGCAGTGTCAGGTCACGGCTATGTGCCAGATTTAGACATGCCATAGATGACTGCAAATGTCTCCTCACTTTGTATTACATTCTTTAAAATAAATGACGATGCAAAACTTACTCTCCTGTAATTGCAATCACCTACATAGTACTTAGTATGTGCAAGGTGCTGTCTCAAGCATGTGACAGTTATTTAATCTTTAAATAATCCTGTGAAATGGGTAGCATCAAGACCTCCAGTTTATAGAACAGAAAATGATACACAGATTAAGTTTAACTTGTCCAAGTTATCACAGATAAGGAGTGACAGAGTAGTTTTGATAGACAAATAGTCTGACCCTGAGTGCATATTCTTACCAACGATGCTGTATTATCTTCATAGGTATAGTGATGCACTCTTTTAGAGATGTCTTTGTTTATACCCAAAAGTACCTATTAATTCTTAGCCAGGTATAAGTATACCTATATCATCCAGTATACAATACCCAGTGCCAGTTGGCTATAGAACTGTTTTCTTTAAAATATTGTTCTAAAAAGGGGGCCGGGGTTCGCCGGTTTGGATCCTGGGTGTGGACATGGCACCGCCTGGCACGCCATGCTGTGGTAGGTGTCCCACATATAAAGTAGAGGAAGATGGGCATGGATGTTAGCTCAGGGCCAGTCTTCCTCAGTGAAAAGAGGAGGATTGGCAGCAGATGTCAGCTCAGGGCTAATCTTCCTCACAAAGAAAATGAAATAAAATGAAATAAAATAAAATAAAATATTGTTCTAAAAATGTGTGCTATTTACACATCTTGTTAGTGCAGAGTTTTCACATCCTCTAATAGCTAATTTAAAGTATCAGCAGTGAAAACTAGGAAAACACATTATTGGATATTCTCAGGCAGTAAGACTTTGAGCACCATGCTACGTCCCACTCAGCCACCGCGAGCTCTCACCCACCATCCTGCGTTCAGTATCTTGGTAACATGTGGTGTGTGCTATGGGCCCACTTCTCACCGTTTATGCCATGCTCTTAAGAATAGCTGTAACCTATATGGGATTTCAGATTGTGACCAAGTGATATCAGAAACCTGATGTTAGAATGCAGATTTTAGTAGCACAGGAACTTCTGGGGATGTCGTAGAGAAAAAGAGGTGAAGATCAGCAGGTAATTGGAGTTTGGGGGAAGCCTTTTGACATAAATTGCATTACAAACACTGAATACAACCTGGGAGAAATGACCAACAGTTGTACAAGTGGAAGGTGGGAGGAAGTACTACTGGGAAAATAGCATCTCTTTGGGGGGATTTGAAAACAATAGAAGGGTGTTTTCCATAATTTATAAAATCTTCCATTTCTATGAAGTTACCTCCCCTCTTACTAACAGAATATGCTTATACTAACTGATCAGAATGAGTCTGAAGCAAACTAATGGGTCCAGTTAGGGTCAATTTTGAGATTAAGCTGTTTCCACAGGTTTGGGGAGAAATGGGAATATGTGTGTTTGGAAGAGAGGAACAAGGAAAATAATGGGCCAGTGAAATGGAAAGGAATTTGAAAATGAAAATGTGCCCCTTTATGGAAAACTGTGATTATAAAAGTAAATTTTAAGATTACTGACTTCAAATCCATGAGATGATTTTAGATACTAGTGTTTATAAATTCAGCATGTATTACCCTTTGGGAATTTTCATATTATGGATTAAGTTAAGTTTAATTTCAAGTTGCAAATTTGCTCTGCCATAATTCACTTTAGTAATAATGATTACTTACCCCTCATCCCTTTGCACTGCTACGTATTTATCCATTTTCTGAATTACAGAATGATCTGTCCTGAATTTATCATGTCTAAACCTGCCATTACTATTTCTCATTTGTTAATATCATTTGTGATGCTCTGCTAAGCATTAACAATTCAGGGTTAAGTGAGGACACTGTGACTAGTCCCTACCTTTCTTACATGCAATAAAGGAAGTGGGTAAGATCAGTAAGACCAGGATAGAAAGAAGAAGTGGGAATGAAGAAGACTATTTTTTGTCTGCATCTTAAAAACGAATTTCACAAATATTGTATTTCTCTATCCTTGGTACTGATCTGTTTTTCATCTCTACATTTTGGCTTTTATATGATTTGCAGCTAATGATAACACCAATATTTCTCAATGGAGTTACCCGATAGTACATACCATTGGAAACACATAATTCTGTTATTATCAATGATAGTCATGCATTGGACGAGAAATGTGGTACCATATTCCAGACAGATGTATGTGATGTTTGGCATTCGATACTGTTCTAATGTTACTCTATCACCATTATCTGATGTTGTGTAATGTACTTGAGAAAAATACTGTCAAGCAGCTAAGAAAATATGATATGTTTTTAAATGATGACAAGCTTCATCACTTATTGGTATACATGGCAGGAAAAAATCATATTTCTCAATGGAAGGAAAAGAATATCCTTAATTATGAAACGATCTTGGGAGACGTGCTTATGATTTTTTAATGAGGCTAACATAAAAGCTAAAAAAAATTTGATTATAAAAAATAAACATATCTAAGTACCTAAACACACAATCCAAATTTCCAAGTAAAATGCAAGATGTATTTTGAAAATATAGTTTCCTTTTTAAAAATCTCAATGAAAAAACTTTTTGAAATCCACTTATGTCTCTGCATAATTAAAAGAAGGTTTGCATCCTGACTCTTTCATCAAGTTCCTATGTGACAAAAGCAAATTGCTTAACTTGACATATATAAAGCAATTCACATGTTTTAGTATTAGTATTGCAAATATAGACAAAACTGTGACTGTTAATATAGTTTATTTCATTTGCGTATTTTTCAATTGTCAAAATAGTTTGTCATATGGAAATTCTAAACAAGAAAATGATGTTATTACTAATTGTCAGTCTCTTAAGATAAGACTAATTATCAGTTTGGGCCTATAAAGGTGAATATTTGAAGGATTAATAACAGGTCTTTAATATTTGTAAATAATATTTTATGCTTTTCAAGGATATGTACATAAACAATGGAATACATTATGCACACTAAAGTTTCTGGGGATGGGTAACTTTGTGTATTTTAAAGGTGTATAAATATACAAGGGAATATATTAAATGCATTTGAGTATCTGGGGATAAGAAAAGAAGGAAAATGAGGTGGAGTCTTGTGTGCATTAATTCTTATTTTGTACCATTAAAAGAGTTGGTGAACTTTTTTCTCTGATCCTAAAAAAATATATATACAGAGAGGTAAGTGTGGGTTATATTTTTTTTACAGAGTTAAAAACATTGGACCTGTTGATATTTTTTTAATATGTAATATTTTAGAGTGGATTGATGATGTCAAATTGAAATGACTGGTACATTTCCTTAAAACAAATAATTGCTTCCTAACAGATTTGAAGTTATTTAAAGAAAATTATGATAATATGTTTTGCTCCCAGCCATTCTTGGAATTTGACTTATTCTCCTGTTATAAAGAAATGGAAAATTGGAAAAAATAAATGGAAAAAAGTGTTTTCAGCACAAAGTTGTGAGGCTTAAGGACAAGGAAGTACATAAGCTAAGCACCACAATCTCCACAACTTGAAAAATTTTCCAAAATTTTGTGGGTAAATGGAGTCAATGCAGAGAGTGATGGACTCACCGGGTAGAGGGAAAAAGTTTGAATTTTAGAATGGTGCAGAAGACTGAAATTTGAAGAACTGTGTAATGGAAGAGAGATGGCTTTCAAGAACTACTGGCAATCTGGGTCACTGAAGAATCTTGAACAGCACATATTCAGACTAAGACTCTCTAAGGCCAAACAGAGAACAACTAATGGCATTCTGATTGGTGGGCAAAGACTTCAAGATCACTGAGAACAGTGAAGCTATTGGAGCCTGTACTGATCCAGACTAGAGAGATCTTGATGAACACTCTGAATATTCAATTGACACCCAAATTGAGACCCCAAAATATTCATTTTTGCAAAAATCTTATTTATTAAGATGTTCCCTGCAAACTGTAGATTTGTTGCAATTCCACTCAAAATCCCAGAAGGACTTTTCTGTTGTACAAATTCACAAGTAGATTCATAACATTCATATGAAATATTAAAAACCTGGAATACTCTAGAAAATTTTGGTGAAAAGTACATATTTGTAAAAATAACAGCACCTGATTTTAAGATATTATAAAGGAGCAACAATTAAGAATATGTATTATTGGCATAAGGACAGATGATTAGAATCATGTATATGGTCTTTTGATCACTGACTACGCTAAAAGATTGAATAGGAAAAATAAATAACATCTGAATATTTGTATGGAAATAAATGAACCTGACACCTACCTTTAAATAAAGAAAAAAGTTCATTCAAGATGGTTCATGGAGCAAAATGTAAAGCCAAAACTATGGAGTTTGAGGAAGAAACAAAGAATCTATCTTGCCTTAAGGGTTGGGAAATATTTTTGAGGACACAAAAAGCACTAACTAGAAACCAAGAACTTGATAATTTAGACTTCAGGTAAATTAAAATTAACTTTTTATCAAAAGTCACCATTAAGGAAATGAAAAGGTAAATCAGAGAGGAAGTATATAAAATATGTATATTTATTTGCATCTATAATCTATAGATAACTACTAAAATTAATAATAAAAAATAAAAAACTACTTGGAAAGAAAATTGTCATAGCACTTGAACAGGAACTTTGCAAAATAAGATATTGGAATGAACGATAAACATAGAAATGTTTCTCAATGTCACTTTTCATCAAAGATTAACATTAAATGTTAATATTAAATATTAAATTATATTAAAAACAAAATGGGATGCCTTTTTATACTATGAGTATGGTAAAAATCAAAAAGAGTAATAATATTAAATGTTTGTACAACTCTTGTGAGAGTATAAAATGGTACAACTCTGAAAACTTATTAAGCAGTTTCTTATTAAGCAGGAAAAATTAGTCCTCTAGGCTGCTCTGCAATTGCCTTAAAAAGCTTCATCGTAGAACAAACTTCAAAAACCTATGTATACACAACATATGTAAAATATATGTACAATCAATATATGTACATATATGCATAATCATGCATCACTTAACAACAGAGATGTGTCTTGAGAAATGCATCATTAGGCAATTTGTCAGTGTGCAAACATCAGAGTGTACTTACACAAACCTAGATTTTATAGCCTGCTACACACCTAGGTTATATGGTACTAATCTTATGGGACCACCATCACATATGTGATCTGTCATTTACTGAACAGTCATTATGTGGCACATGATTGTATACATATGTATATATTTACAGTGAGAAAGAATATTTTAAATAGTATAACTACATGCTTTACGTTCAAAAAGATAAAAAATATTGGGCATGTTAAGTAGATGCATAGATGATATAAGGAAGACCCAAACTACACTTTGAGAGATAAAAAATAAATAGTCTGAGATGAAACATACATGTGTGGCTAGGTAAATAACTTAGACACTGCAAAAGGTAAGATTAGTGAACTGGAAGATAGCAATTGAAACTGTACTACAGCTAATTTGTGAGTTTAGCAAATGTTCAGCATACAAGTTCAATATAAAAAAATCAATTGTATTTCCACATTCTAGTCATTAAAGAAATGGAAACTGAAATGAAAAATACCATTAAATATAACATCAAAGAAATGAAATACCAATTTGGCAATGATGGAAGTTCTGACACTGAAAACTTGAAAATATTGCTAAGAGAAATGGAGAAATAACTAAGAAAAAAGACTAAATCTATCATGACATTGTATCAGAATACTCAATATTGTTAGAATATTTATTCCTTAATTTATGTCTTTAATCTGACAACAGATGCTGTATAGAAACAAACAACAGCAAACAAAAGTCACATCATACATAGTACTAAAAATAAAATGTCAAAAGCTTTTCTGAAAGATGGTTAAAAAAAAAGACTAATAGAGCTGCTACTATCTCTCTGTTCAACGTTGTGGAAGCCAATGAAATAAACCAATAAAAATTAACAAAAGTTATATAGATTAGCCAGAAAGGGCTAAAACTCTCATTATTTTAGAGTAATATAATTATATAAAAGAAAAATATCCAAAATAATGAGAAGAAAAATTATTATAATTAGTAATTATGTTTATAAATATTGCTGGTTACAAAGTAAATGTACAAAGATCATTTGTGCAGCACAAAAATATCAGGGAATAAATCTAATGATAGGTGAAAAACATAGGAAAATCTAAGACTCTATTAAGAAAGGAGAAAAATCTAAATAATAAATGCGAATGGAAAAAATTTCCAGGGCACATCTGAAAACTTGGACGTGTTACTCTATTAGATAAAAAAAGTTGGCATAAAATGATAGTAATTAAGACCATATGTTTGTTGCAGGAATACTTAATCAAATCAGGAAGAGCAGAGAGTTCAGTCACAGAGACTCATGTATAAAAATAGATTACAACACAAAAATGTCAGCATAACATTTCAGAAAGAACTATCTTTTCAAAAATGGCTCTGTGTCAATTTTGCATAAAAATAAACACATACAAATTTGAATTCTTTCTCACATATGCATTTACAAAAAACAACTCTAGTGGGAAATATATCTAAATGTGAGAAGCAAGGCAATACAGCATCTAGAAAATAACCAAAAGGACCACCTTTTCATCTTGAATTAAAGTAAGTTTATTAAACAAAACCAAAAAATGTGCTTACTATAAAGAAAAGACCAAAACAACATATTTTATTTCAATATTCATCAAAAGACCTTATTAAAGAGTAAAAAGATATAACCTACAGTAAAGAAAATGTTTTCACCCAAAATCCCCCACAAAGTGTTCATTTAAAAAAAAACTCTTACACATTCTAATTAAAAGGTGGATAACCAAGAGGTTTGAACAGAAACTTTATAAAAGAGACTATGCAATATCCTAAAGACATATGAAAAGTGTTTATATTGGTCTTCAGGAAAATGCAGATTAACGCCACAATAGTATAATACTCTACTCCCACTCACACTACCACTTGGTGACAATGCGGAGTAACAAGAACTTTCTAGGTGCTATTGGGACTTTAAATTTATACAACTACTTTGAAAAACTGTTTAGTACTATTATCTTGTGAAATTCAGCATAAATATAGTCTGGAATCCAACATTTTAATTCCTAGGTTATATAATCAACAAAATGAGTGCACATGTTTATAGCAACATAATTCATAATAGCCTTAAATTTTAGAAAACTAAAATGTCCATTAATATTATATTTATGTATTGCTGTACAGCAATGAAGCCAGCCCTGGTGGTCTAGTGGTTAAGATTCGGGGCTCTCATCGTGGTGTCGCAGATTCGTTTCTCCATCAGGGAGCCATACCACCTGTCTGTTGGTTTTCATACTGTGTGTTGCTGTGATCTGAAAGCAATGCCACTGACATTTCAGATATCAGCAGAGTCAGCCACGGTGGACAGCAGTGTCCAGAGCTTCCAGTCTAGAAAGACCAGGAAGAAGAACCTAGCCACTCACTTGTGAAAAAATTCTGTGAAGATCAGGGGAGCATTATCTGATAGAGTGATGGAAGGTGAGAGGATGGTGCCAAAGAAAACAGGCAGGGTTCTGCTATGCTGTACACAGGGGCTTTAAGAGTCGGAATGACTGGATGGCACTAACAACAATAAAAAGATACAGCAATAAAAAAAAAGTATTAACTACAGCTATACAAAAACATAAATGATTGAATCTCAACACATCCCATTGAGCCAAAGAACTCTACATCAAAGAATGAGAAGAAAAGAAAGGAAAGAAAGAAAGTACAGACTGTATGATTCTATTTTAATGAAATTCAGAATATGGGCAAAAGTTATTGTATTGTTGAAAGTCTAAATGGTGGCTAGCTTTGGGAGAAAGGGAATGTGTTTTGATCAAGAGGGGCACGCACAACGTGGGCTGGTAATGTTTCATTTCTTCACCTGAGTAGTGGTTTCATGAGAGTTTTTACTTTGTTAAAAATGATTGAGCCTTGTTGTTATAATTGGTCCAGTTTCTCACCATGTATTACAATTCCATAAAACAGCGGAATAAAAGAAATCATCTTCATTTAAAAAGTGGTGTTATTTATGCAATTTCTTCTTAATTCCTAGTTCTTACAGAAAAAAATTGGTAATTTTATTGACATAAAACTTATTGAATAACCACTACAAGGCGTAAAAAGGAGGAGAGGGGCAGTGAGAGAGCTCTGCCCCGGCTAGCAGGGATGTTTTAACCCCAACACTGTGTAGAACTGCCATGTATGGTGAGAGTAGAGAAGCAAACTTTTAGTGAGTTTTATTTTTGTTTTAAAATTTCTACAGATAATTTCCCCACCTCTACCTCACATTCACCACTGGGCTGCTATATGTCCAGCGCACACTTGTTCGTGTATGTGATTTTATCAACATATTTTGCTCGCCAAAATCATTGCCTGTGATACTGACAGGAAATAGACCAGCATTACAAAGCGTTTTAACTGGAATCTGAAGAAGCACCATTTGCTTTCAAATGCTTGTTTCCTGCTGTACCTTTTGTTATTGAGGACTCTATATTATTTGGATCTTTATATTCATTTAAATTCAAAATTTCAAAGACATTATTTTTATTCAGTTCAGTTCATAAGCATTCTGTAGGCATTTACTTTTTTGCCAGGTTCTGCCTTGTTATTGGAAATGCAAACATAAAAAGGAAATTATCCTTTGAAAAGAAGCTTATGGTCTAGTAAAAATGAAATAGTAAAAAAGAGAGATGATCGTTTAAATTTAATATGTATAAATGATAATTTTCATAGTCAGTTAAATATTCTTCTTTGATGATTTCTTCTTCCTTCTCATTCTCACTATTCACCATTCTCTTTCCCTTCCCACTACCAAAAGAGGAATCGTTCTCCTAAATGTGATTTACTCTCCTTAAAGTAAATTTCTGGTTATGTTTTTCTTTGCCCAAGGACCTTTAGGTTATCCCTTCTCCTGCCAAATTAAAGCTAAATACCTTAGCTTGGCCTTAAAACCTATAAGACTATTTTTCCAGCAAAATCTTTCATTACTTATAAACTGCGTAATGAATCAAAAGTTAACTCTTTGGTGCACCTGCATACTCAGCTTTCTTGGTTCTTCTGTCAGAACATAACCCCTATGACAGGACCTAAATCATAATTAATTTTGGTATTTCTCAAATATTTCTCATAGTACTTTGTTCATATTAGATGCTTAATAAATAATTTCACCAAAATAATGGAGTATGACATTGCAAAAGCTTCCTCAGAGAAATAGGGCAGAAGTGCAAAAATAAGAATGTAACTTTCTTAAAGAGTATATAATAATTTTTAATCAAATTTCTAAAGTTTCTGTGGTGACAGATACAAATACCCTTTTAGAGTAAACAGACGCTACGGCAGCTATGGAAATCCTGACATTGAAATAAGAACACAAGAGGCCTTAAAATTAAATATTTCTCACATGTAATAGAGATATTAATTGTGTCTTCCTTGTGTAGAAAACTGAGCGCCCATCAGATGTAATTGCTAAGAAGCAGAGAGTTGGACAGACAGATAGAGAATGACTCTTCAGGAAAAATGTCAGTCAGTGCTATCATTCACCAAGTCATCTTGAGCACGTATTTGTTTTGAATCTTGACTTGGAGAAATGAAGTTGGAAAATAGTGAATTAACAAAGCTAATACTTCTGCTCAGCCCGGTCATTCTTTCAGACGTGACTTATAGTCATAAACACAATGTCAGAAAGCAAATTCAGTAACTGAAAAATGCCCCCTAAGTGAACCATTGAATGCAACGTGGTCAGAGTTCATTATTTTCATAATTCTAAATATATTATTTGTTCACCTGAACTCAAGCCCAATGCTGTGTCTGAGGACACTTGGACAGCTTAGTAACTTAAAATTCAGAATGCTGTAGAATAACACCTTAGTGCAGTCTTTAAAAAATTTGTCATTGAGAATTGGTTCATATTTTACTTTATTTTCTTAAATTAAGCTGCATCATAGAAAACATTAATGAATGACATCTCTCTAAAGAATGAGGCAAAATTTCGTGGTCTTTAAATATTTAATGCTTAATAGAAATTCAAGCTTTTCTTTCCTCATAGTTCCACATGCCTCCAAGGTGGATAATGTTAACAAGTGTACTTTCTATTCGAATTCATTGATTTGTTTCTAGGCTTCAGAAACCTCTAACACTGGTCATAAAATCAGCAATATAATTTAATCATGATCCTGAATTTTCCCTGAGCATAAAAAGAATGTCAGTTGTTAAATGACGTTTTTTACCTCTAATAATACCATCCTGGTTTCACTAAATGAACATAGAGACAAACTAATTTAGAAGTCACATTAAAACATTACAATGAGCATAATCTTTGTTTACTCCCAGAATTGAAAGAGGGATATGTTTTCAAGCTTATAATTATATGCGACCCAGTATTTTATTCCAGTTTTGTAATCAGACAAGTAGGCATTTTTCACATGTTTGAAAGGATTTTAAAAATTAAATTTGAAATGTATTTTCCAATGTCTAAATTTTAGGGAAATATAAAGAAGAAAAGTGAATTATTCATAACGCAGTCTCCTATCTATCTATCTATCCATTATGTCCTTATCCACCCATCGTTGTAAGAGCTTTCTTTGTAAACATCAGTTTTTATTCCTCATAATGTCTAACTGTATTTATATATGGGACTTTCCCTATGTATATTTCTATATATAAATCTACAGTATACACATGGCAATGTATATGATGTCCCATACACTATAGGTCTAAATATTTAAAAGTTTTAGACCATGATACAACTATTGCCCCGCCCCTTCCCAAGCCATGGACCCAGCCCCAACTCCCCCTGAAAACCTCACCTGTGTAACCCAGAGACCCTTGGCGCACATTTCCCCAAGGACAGTCCTAGGGCTGGAAGCCTGAGGGGTGGCATGAGTTTAGCCGGGGCTGGAGTGGCTGTAGCTGAAACTACATCAAGGACTCCTGAACTAGGATAGGACTGACCTGGTCATACCACCAGCTGGCTGAGTGGGCTGCCTTCCTGACCCTACGAATAACCTTACCTGCTCTGGATTTCCAGGCAGTTTAGAAGGTCTTACAAATTAAGACCATCTAAGCAGAGGGAAGAAAGGAAAAATAGCTATCTATTTGGTCACACATTTAATTGATTTGGGTCGCCAGCTTGAAACAAAAGCAAACAAATTTTCCAAGGCCAAGGTTATGTTTTTCTACTTCTTGCCACCAAAACACACTTACACAAACACACACACTCACTAAGACACTGGTGCACTCTCAAACCTATATCCTTTCCACAGGAGAACCTGGTTTAGCTCCACACATCCCTTTCCTGTATTTAATGTGTACTCAACGGATTGCTAAAAATTCAGAAAACAGTTTTACAAAGATAAAATATATTTGTGTCTGTGTATATATATATATATATATATATTTCAATGTTTGTGGCAGGCAGAACCTTCTAAAGCATGTAGCTGGTCTCTCTTTACCAAGGCCTAAAGACATTTTTTAATGTTACTATTAAAAACACAAATAATCATAGAGGTTTAATTTTAATACTGAACTGCAGTGTCCCTTTAGGGTGAGAAAAACATGAGTTTGCCCTCACCCCTGTTCCCTGGTATAGATTATAGTGTGTGCACACATTTGCAATGGCAGATTTATTATCATTTTCATAATTTTTAATACATGGTTCCACAAATTTTTATTATTTTCTATATGTTTCAGAATCGTCAGGCCCTTTGTTATATAAAATGTAGTTAACGTGGTATCTTCAAAGCACAGCACTGATCTTACTGGTTTTATTATATTTTATGAAATAGCAAAAGATGTGCAAAAATTTCCAGATCAAATAGGATCATGGTCCTCTTCCTCAGCTCCTTTTGTTACATGAGATGTCAAGGCGACTAGAGAAGATAACCTCTGGGAGGATCCTAGAACATTCATGGCAAAATTGTAGTTTAGGAAACAAACAAAACCTTGTGAAGCCTTCCCCTCTCTTGGTCAGACATGCCTGAAGCCTATGCAAATTTATATCAAGACATATTCTCAGCAATCAGAAGTTCTCCTAAGACTTTTAAAGACATTAGTAAGTAGACTTTGGAATGTCTTATAAGAAAAGAGCTAATAAGAGGAAGGTTACTGTAGCCATTTTAAGAGAGGAGTAGAAGTTATGGTGGAGACTTGATATAGCCATGGGACCTCACCTCGTCTAAGGAACTTTGAAGTATGGCTTGACAAGTGACAATGAAGGAGGTATCTAAGAGATAAGTTAAGCAAAGAAGTAAAGGAAAAAGATTATCCTACGCAGAAATAAATTCAAAGGTCCAGAGTTAAGACAATGAGTATAATACTCAGGGAAAATGACATTCATGCAAAGATGGCTTCGCTAGATTTTAGAATTCCAACTTTCCATTTGCTCAAGCATTTACATATTTCTTCTTTAATTAGTTTTCTTAAATTGAACCTAATTTTGACAAGCATGCTTATACTCATCTATGTACTTACCATTTACTATGACAGGAACATTGGGAAACATGAACCACTGCAAGTGATTCAGTAATGGCTTTGGTTAAATATCAATATACGCATCATGCTGGCTCCTGTTGTCACTATGAGGGTAACAGTCCTTTCCAGTTTCTTCTCTGTACCATAAAAGAGATTCTAGTTTCATTTATCCTTTCCTCTTCCTCCCCCAGCACTTTTTGAAACTTGACATGCAATTTATTTTACTTATGAGAACTGACGTTCAGTCACCGGCCTGCTGCCCTAACACACTCTTCATCTCTCTCTGCTGATTCCTGATCTACATCATTAGTTTTGCACAGTCTCCAGTGTAAGGGGGAAATGAAAAGATAATTAAATGTTCATGATTGCTTTACTTCTGGACTGAAAGTTCGTGGGCCTATTTTTGAGTTATCGTGGCTACATTTGAGCCTGAAATGTTCGTATGTAAAAAAACTCACATGATTTATATAAAAAGGTTGGTATTTTGTGGTCATAGCCATGCATCAAAACTGTAATAGGTAAACAGCAGAAAAGTGAATTAACTCATTTTTCCCAATTAAATTTCTTCATGGGTTATTCAAGCAGTCTATTTTATAATGTGTTATTCTGACCCTATCCTGGAACTATATTTCGTGCAAGTATAAGAGAACCCTGAAAACATAAGCCAGAATTGGCACACATGACAGACAAGTAAAGGCATTAGGAAATCTAGGAACTAAAAAATTAAAAGTTTGAAATATGTAGGCACAGCCCTATGGCAGAGTGGGTAAGTCTAGCGCCCCCTGCTTTGGCAGCCTGGGTTTGCAGGTTTGGATGCTGGGCACAGCACTAGGCCACTCATCAGCCATGCTGAGGCAGTGACCTACGTATAAAGTAGAGGAAGACTGGCACAGATGTTAGCTCAGGGTTAATATCCCTCATCAAAAAAAAAGTTTGAAATATGTAAAATTACTACAGATGAGACAAAGCTATCATGGCCTATACACGACACCTAAATATACGGGCCTACACAAATGAATGTTGTTTCTTATCTGATGTTATTTCTCTTTCTTTCATTGTTACGTATTCTGGTTAAAGTTTTGAGTTTTTGAAAAGTTCTTAAATTTAATTCTAAAATGGGATTTATTTACTTTTTCCAAATCAATCTAATACTATCTTTTTCCCCTAGTGGTCTGGTATGTAGTTCAAGTTAAAAAAAAAAAAAAAAAACCTATCTTGACTCTGCAGCTTAGGTCTTATTGACCTTGTCAAATATGAGAAGGATGACAGAAGAGAACACGCATTTTTCCAGGGTATAAGCTGATTATATTCAGTCAAGTCGACATTTAAGGATCATTTCTAATCACATTTAGAGTTGAATCTCAGGCTACCTTGGAAAAGCCTTACTGAAACTTAGAGACTTTTGAACTTAGCAAGGAATAGTCTGATCCTTGAAAAAGATGCTTGCCGATTAGGAAAAAGGGACACTGATGAAGAAATGGACTACAAATTCAAATATAAGCAAGAAAAATCTCTGCCGAATTTCTGAATTTTTACTTTAATTTAGAGGGAACTTAATTTATCATGAGAGATGTGATAAGAGATTAGGCATATGCAATTGGCTTTTTAAAAAATACAGATTGCTTTTCACTGTCCTCTTTTTATAATTTGTGTACCATGGACATTTTTTTAATTCATGCGTTAG
Source organism: Equus quagga (assembly GCF_021613505.1). Classification (NCBI taxonomy): domain Eukaryota; kingdom Metazoa; phylum Chordata; class Mammalia; order Perissodactyla; family Equidae; genus Equus; species Equus quagga. The sequence continues at coordinate 123,136,210 of NC_060273.1, forward strand.
ATTCTAAAGCCAAACTGCCAGAAGAAAAATCACAATGTAATCAAAATTACTCTTGATAATCCTACAAATCATGTTTTAATTTCCAAAACCTGGGATCTCAGATTCTGAAAAGAATATGCGTTTTATTTATGACTTTCCTCCCTTGAAAGAATGAAAGTCAAGGTTTTGTTTGGACTAAAACTTGTTCTCCCTCTCCCTTCATTTTACTGCTCCCCCTCTGTTCTCTCTCCCCTCCAATCTCTACTTTTACTTCTGCCTCTACTTCTATCTCAATCTGTTCTCTCCTCAGCCACATTGTTGCAAACAAGCGGGTTAAATGTGCGTATGTTCCATTGTGCTGAAATGGATGCAGCTGATATAAATCCAAGACGACAACAAAGTTATAAATAACTACATATATATGAAAAAAGTTACAATTCATCTGTGAAGAAATGATATATATATCTAGTTAAGTCCTGCCATATGTTTTCCCAGCCTCCAAATTCAAGTAAGATATGAATGTAAGAGACCAGTAAGGACTCTGGAACACTCTTGAGTTCTGTTATTTGTTCTACACTTGACATCTGAATTATGCTTTCAGGATTGTTCAGTTAACTCTGTAACAGCTACTGTTTATTCAGTCAAGCATTTACCCATGTTACCCTTACCCATGTACCCATCATGATTCTATTTCTTCTTGCAATGGGAGATTAGATGGTTCATAATATAACATGCATCATACCATTCTCTCTATAAGTGGCTTAGCCAGAAAAGCCACAGAATGAGATAAATGAAATCCCTAAACTGAGACAGTGCAATCATAGTCTTGTGAGATTTACTTTATCTCTAAACAAAATTTTTAAAATCTCACTACAATTTTTGACTTGAGCCTCAGTGCCTGCAATTGTAACATGTAGAGTGGGTTCCTATTAAAATAAACCTTTCCAGAAAAAAAAGATATTTCACAATGCTAAAGAGTAATTGGCAGTGACCCTTTGCCTGCACAACTTCAAAACAGTCAAAAGTACAATGAAAATATTCCCCAAGCTGCACTCCAGGTTGATTTTTATTTTTGTTCTACTGCTATTTAATTGCCTACATGATCTGGAATTCAACTGTGAATAGAGTAAACACAGTGTCTGGTAGATATGTTTGATTTCTGCTTAAAAAATTTGCTCAAGAAATGCTGACAAAAATATTCCTCCTGTAGAATTCAGGTCAATGCTCCTTAAATCTGATGAATATTTTCCAAGGTTGAAGAGGAGTAGTTATAAAAACAAGATAAAAATACAAAAGCAGTTATTGGAAAACACGTTTTCTAAAAAACTAATAATAATGAAATACACGAATGCAATAGTAAAGAAATGAAGGGATCGCAGAATATGAAGTTCATGGTAACTTCTTTCATATGATTGGCATTCCCTCCCCTCCTTTCGAAAGATATTTTCACGTTCAACTGCCTGATATAAAATAATCCTCTTCTTGATCTTTTATGGCCATTTTCATTTAGGCTTCATAGTAGATGACATATGTAGTTGATATATCTGGTTCAGCCTGTTAAGCAAAATGCATAGTTTAGAGAAACTAATAAATCCAACTAATATTAGCCTTGTATTTTGTCTATTCTACTCAAACCTAAATGATTAATTAATATATTTTTAAACAAGCATGGTGTTTTTAGGGATAACCGAGCCAAACGTACTGGAGCCTAGAGTCTTTTTGTTAATATACTGAAATAAGAATTAAGGAACTTTACCTGTCAGGATAGTTAACTTTGTACTAGAATAGACTAATTGCAAAACCGAGTACTCATCATTCATCCAACAGGATGTTTCATCGTGCTCTACATTCTGTCGAATATGACAAATCAACCAGAATGGATGGGTTAATAAAAACATTGTCCATTCATTTTAAGCTTATCTGATTATCACTAAAATACTCTCAGGTGTCTTCCCAGCAGTTAGTTACATGGAGAGATCTTCTAATTGTGTGGATTCAAGTTTTATTTTTTGTTATCGTTGTCCATGAACTGAGTTCCATATATTTTATGATTGATAATACATTTCAACTGTATGAATTTAGTAAACCTAACTTAATAAGTGAAACTTTTTGTTACCTTTATTTTATAAAGTACATTATGTATAAAATTAGCATAGCTCTAGAAATATGAAATAAGAAATATGTGTGAAATGGAGAAAGCAAAATATTTTCCTTAAATAAAAGAGTCCATTAATGTGCACAGCATATTTTTCATATCTGCAAGACATTTCTTTAGCCACTTTCAGGGCTTTAAGCCTATTTTCCATTAGAATAGTTATGAACATTTTATTTTTATAATTCAGTCTTTAAACAATGGCTAAATCATTCACAATGTCTTGACTATAAAAGAGAGATGTATATTTTCTGGCTATAAATGACTATATTCATTCCCTTGAAATAAACGTGTATAAATATTCTAATAAAATGCAAATCTGATAGTTATTTTTACCAAACAATTTTAATAAAAACAGGAAAATTCAAAGTGCTGCTTTATTATGTAAATTATGAAGAAATAGATCCTGTTAACTAGGTCTTGCTGTCCAGACAAAAGAATTCAGTTCTTTTGGTAAACATGTAAGTTTTGTTAAAGTAATCTATTATTACAGTAACGTATTATAACAGTTATCTATAGTGATCTATTATCTATACTAATATACTATCTATTTAGATAAAATTGATGGAGATTATTTGCTCCTCTCCAAGAGTTCAAGACCTTATTTATAACCCATTTACAATATTAAGATTGTGCTCTTAAACATATGTATATTATGATGGAACTATGTGATGATTATATTTGCTTCATTATTTAATATTAACATTAAAGAAGTTAAATATGATTTCTAATCAGCCATGTATAATGTATGATTTGATTTGATTTGATTTTAATTTGTGTATATTTACCTCAGATGAGAAGTATGTTAAATATATAGATGCATCAATCCATGGTCATTTGCTATAAATTATCATTGATTTCTTTTTAGCCTTGAAATTTTTCCTGGCAGATATATTAAGTATTGGAATAGCTGCCCATGACAAAATTGTAGCTAAGCAGAAATTCTGTACAAATGTGGAAGCATGCAGAAAATAACTTATTCCATGAAATTTTATCTCCACTGTTGAAGTTTTATATTCAAAGGAAAGAGGAAAACACAAAGAATTCACAATTATGCCAATCAGTACTTCTGTTTTAATATTGTCTGTACTGTGTGTATGTGTATTTTGTGTAGTTCTTAGTGATTATAGCTTTATAGTGTGACCATAAAGCATTGTAATTTTTTTCTAGACTACCGTAGAATACGTAGAAAAAGTATTTGCAACAGCAATCTGCCTCTTGGCATATGTAGTATTGTATTATCCTGTTTTACAGTTATCTCACCAGTACATAAAAGCTCCTTGAAGTCAGGACACATGTCCTACAGAACTGTATGTTTCTGAAGTTACCAGCACAATACCTTGCTTACAGCAGATGCTCAATCCCTGTTATGATTGTTTTGAATTTGGCACCGTGAGAAATATAAAAACAGGGGTGAGGGAAAGACATCCTTTTCCACAGAACTTGTGTAATATATTGTGGATCTTTAGTTATATATGAAAGTTTCAATTACAGCATAGGAATATATGACCCACCATTAATACACTAAGGCAGATACAAGTTTATAGACTGGGTTAATGAAAAAAATAGACATTTAAGAAAACAATTCTAGAATCCTGGTGTAATCTGTTTATTTATAGAATGCAAGCTCTCCAGTTTCAAAATACAGAGACTATTTGTACTAATTTTACAGAGAAAGAAATTGATGAATACATATTTTCTGGCTTACAGAATTGGTGAGAATGTAGAGACAAAGTAAGAAAAGACGCAGAAAGAAAAGGAATTTAGGCAGGTGGATTACAGCCATGATCTCAGCATGACTTGTGCCTGCTGCCATGGCTAGGAAACATAGATATTAGCATCTTTACAACAACTAAAACTGGACTTTGGGCTAGGTCATTGATAGCTACTCTGGTCCTTGAAAATCAGAGGTTGCTGGCATTTCACTTGACCCTGCAATGCCGCCCTCTCCCTGTTTTGCGGCATCAGTACCCCAAATTCAGAGCCACTAAAGATATATGACTGATTGGCCAAGTCAAGGTCCATGTATCCATGACCTGGCTGAGGACAGGGGTCAAAGTGAATACATAGTAGTTAAATGTTTGGCTCCCACAGTGATAGGATTGGAATCTCCCAACCATACATAGGGGTTCAGCTCCTGAGCAGCCAAGTATCAAGAGATGTCTCAACAACTCTGATTCTTATTTGCATGTAACATGTAAATGCTTGTATCTCTATCCATACCTGAGGATATTTTTATAGTCTATACCCTAACATTCTAAATTAGGGACACTTTTATAGCTTCAAATTAAGAGGCCATGACCCATTTTGATATCAAGATGCCAAGGTATGATCTTATTATTATTTTGTTTTAACTGGTTCGTACTTCCAAAAAGCAAGTAGGGGCATGGGGAAGGGGAAGCTTACTTAGTCGAGAAACAACGACTTTTGAAATGCAATTCCTTATATAGCTCCTATTAGACCCATTCATATACAAGTACCTCAAGAGCAAAGATAGTGTTAGCCACTTTCCTACTTCCACAGGTTAGCCTAGTGTACAGCTCAGAAAAAGATGCACAATAAAAGTTTTGTTAGTGGTGTGGGATTTCACAGAATGTGACTTGCACAATATCTGACTTATTTTTGGAAGTTATTAAAGTTTACCTGTGGTGTGACATCAATTTCATTTTGTAAGTACTGTTGGGAAATTTCAAAATAAGATATATTCTCTGAAAATTTCATATTCAAACATGTAAAATCAAAATGATAAACTGCGCATGCTTAAGAATGATAAGCCTAAGATGTTTTACAATACCTTTTATTTATGTAATTAAAAAACAAAATATAACGTAAATTTGTCTCCAAGTAGGGAAGAAAACGGGGTCTTTTTCTTCCTGTTTCTCAATTATAGACAAATTTATGGCATACAACTGATTTCAGAGGGACTTTGTCATGTCTGTCTACCTGATGCCCATACAACATAGCAGCTCTCATTAAATTAAAAAAAAAAACTGCATCAAAAATGGATCTGCTGAATATTGTACTTTCAGATATTTGTCAAAATAGAAGCACTTATTATAAATTAATGGCTGTTTTCAGGGAAAATGATTCATTTATTAGAAGCTGATGAAAATGTAATTAAAGTGCTATGCCTTTAGAATGTAACCTGCTGTAAAGATCTTTCACATTCAATTCCAGGAGAGATGCTGAGCTTGATTAAATGGAATAAAAGCTAGAATGAAGAGGGAAATTCCAAATGGTTCTGTGATACTAAATATCAGTTACATTACTCCTCTGCCACATTTGCAGAGCCATTTTAAAGAAAAACTTGCTCAAGTGATCTTGCACAGCAGAGAGTGCATCTCTGCTGCCTGCCGTTATCCAAGGGCGCCGAAACATTTTATCTCACGGCTCTGCATTGTCTAGAGCAGGGTCTGCAAATGCTTTAGCTGTTTCAGAAGCCCTTACACTCTTAAATATTATTCAGGATCCCAAAGACCTTTCATTTATGTGAGTTATATCTATTGATATTTACCATATTAGAAACTAAAAGAGATAAAATTTTAGAGATGCTAATTTAATTCATTTAAAAATAACAGTAATAAATCCATTATATAGTAACACAAATAATATCATCAAAAATATTTTTTCACAGCAAAGAAAACATAGTTTATTTCTCTATTCACCACTCTCTCCTATCCTGTAAGGTTTCTGTTCAGAAATCCACTGAAAGCCTGATAGGGGTTCCTTTGTATGTTTTTCTCTTCTGTCTTGCTGCCCTTAATATTTTTTCTTTGTCATTGACTTTTGCCAGTTTTACTGAGATATGCCTTGGAGAAGGTCTTTTTACAGTGATGTAGTTAGGAGTTCTATCAGCTTTTATTTACATGTGATTCCAGCTCCTTCCCCAGGTTTGGGAAGTTCTCAGATATTATTTCTTTCAACAAGCTCTCTGCTCCTTGTTTCCTCTGGAATACCTATTATCCTTATGTTACATTTCCTAATTGAGTCAGATATTCCTCAGAGAATTTCTTCATTTCTTTTTAATCTTAGTTCTCTCTCCTCCTCCATCTGAACCATTTCTATATTTCTGTCCTCTAAATTACTGATTCTATCCTCTGTAATATCAGTTCTGTTATTTAAGGGCTCCAGATTTTTCCTCATCTCATTCAGTGTTTTTCATCTCCTACTTTTCTGATTTTTTAAAAAAAGTTTCAATTTCTTCTGTGAAGAATTCCCTCTGTTCATTAATTTTACTCCTCATATCATTAAATTGTCTTTCTGAGTTTATTTGTAATTCATTGAGTTTCTTTATGATAACAATTTTGAATCCTCTGTCATTTAGATTGTAAATTTCTGTGACTTCAGGATACTGTGACTTCTGTGACTTTCTGGATACTTGTCATTTTCCTCTGGTCTCACATGTTATCCTTCTTCATGCTCTTTGATGGGGTGGACTTGTACCATCGCACAGTGGTAGTATCTGGTCACAGATTCCACCTGCCACCACTGGGGAGCAGAAGCTGCATACTATGAACATGCTGTGATCCCTGGCAGCTGTGCCTGCCTGTTCAAAATTGTGCCAACAAGGCTCATCTGCATTTGCCCACTGGCTACTGCTGCTTTATACACGTAGGCATACAGGTGCTCTGGCAAGGGTCCCCTGCTCTGGCCAACCGGCTGAGCTGGTGAACCAGGTGTTCCTGTGGAGGGCTGCCCTTCCCCTCTTTCTTCTCAGAGTCACTCACTGGCTGCCATGTGAGGCCCTATTCCCTAGATTGGTGCAGTTCTGGAAGGAGAGGAACTCCCCTACCTCCTTCCACTGCCTCCTGGGGGGTCAGCACCTCCACCTTCAGATGTGTGGCTGTGTGGATCTCTCAGATATCTATTGTTTTATGTGAATGTTCTCTGTTGGCTTATGAATGTCCTTTTCATTGTGTCTTAGTTCAGGAGAGACTTAGGGAAGAGCTCACTCTGCCATGATGCTGATGTCACAAAGACTTATTGATTTTGTTGATCTTTTCAAATATTCAGCTTTTGGTTTCATTGATTTTCTCTATTTCCTGTTTTCATTTTCATTGACTTCCATTCTAATTCTTATTATTTCTTTTCTTTTGCTTACTTTGGATTTAATTTGCTCTTTTTCTAGTTTCCTGAGGTGGAAACTTAAGATTATTGATTTTAGATCATTCTTACTTTGTAGTATGTGCTTTCAATGCTATAAATTTCCTTCTAAGAACTGCTTTTGCTGCAACTAACAAATTTTGGTAAACTGTCTTTTCACTTCATTAGTTGAAAGTGTTAATTTCCCTTGAGATTTTTTTCTTTGATGCATGTGTTATTTAGAAGTGTTTAGTCTCTACATATTTTGTTTAGCATTGGGGCAGGCTTACTAATGTTATGTTTCTTTTCCAGAGATCAGCTTTTGATTTTGTTGATTTTTCTCAATTGTTTTCCTTTTTTGAATTTTATTGATTTCTGCTCTAATTTTTATTATTTCCTTTCTTATGCTTGCTTTAGACTTAAATTACTCTTTATCTTCTAATTTCTTAAGGTGGAAGCTTAGGTTGTTATTTTCAGGTCTTTCTTTTATCTAATATATTTAATTAATTCTATAACTTTTCCTCTAAATATTATCTTCACTGCGTCACATGAATTTTAATGTTTTCCTTCATTTTTATTTAGTTAACAATATTTTTAAATTTCTCTTGAGATTCTTCTTAGACTCATGTATTATTTAAAATTGTGATTTTTAATTGCCGCCGATTTCCAGCTATTTTTCTATTATTGACATTTATTTTAAATCTTTGGTGGTCTTACAACAATTTATATGATTTATATTCTTTTAAATTTGCTATGATGTTTTATGGTGCAGATGTGGTCTTTCTTTGTGAATCTTCCATGTGAGTTTGAGAAAGATGTGTTCTGCTGTTATTGGATGAAACATTCTATAAACTTTAATTAGATCATGTTGATTGTGCTTTTCCAGTCATGCATATACTTACTGACTTTCTGTCTACTTGACCTATCAGTTACTAAAAGAGAGGTGTTGATATCTCTACCTATAACAGTGTATTTGTCTATTTCTTCTTTTAGATCTATCAGACATTGCCACAGGTGACTTGATGCTTTGTTGTCAGGCATATCAGCATTTAGGGCTTTTGTGTCTTTTTGTAAGATTTATCCCCTTTATCACTATATAATACCTCTCTTACTGCTATTAATTTTTCTTGCTCTTAAACCTACTTTATCTTGAATTAACATAGTTACTCCATCTTTATATTACTTACTGCCAACATGATATATTTTAAACGTTTTACTCGTAATCTGAGTCTTCATATTGAGCACGGACTCATTAATGCTACTCAGAGTTGGGTCTTTATTTTTCTTATCTACTATGACAGTCTTCATCTTTTAATTGGTATTTATAGATTACTTATGTTTAAAATGACTGTTTTTATAGTTGAATTAATATCATCAAGTTTGTAATTGTTTCCTATTTGATACATTTGTTCTTTGTTTCTTTCTTCCTATTTTTCTGCTTTGTCTGATTTAGTTTAGCATTTTATATAATTCCACTTTATCTCCTCTCTTACTATATCAATATCCTTTTTAAAAATTTTTTATTATGGTTTCCCTAAAGTTTTCATTATACATTTTTAACCTTCAAATAACACTCTACTGTTTCATGTATAGTTCAGGCACCTCATAATATTCACAATTCCTCCTTACCACTTCTGTTCCTTATGACATTGCTGTCATTCATTATACTTACCCATAACACTGAAGAATTGTTACCATTATTACTTTAAATAAACTTACCTATTAGGTGAATTAAAAATGAGAAATATGTTTTATTTTACCTTTATTTATTCTTTATTTGACAATCTTCCCTTTCTTTAAATATATCCTAGTTTCAGATAGATATCATTTTCCTTTACCTTGATTAAATTTCTTCTAACTGTTCTTAGCATGAAAGTTCTGCTCTGACAATAAATTTCCTTAGGGTTTTTTGTATTTTTTTTTTTGTTTTTTTTGTCTGAGAAATTCTTTATTTCTCCTACACTTTGGAAGGATAATTTTTGCTGGATATAAAAATCTAGGTCAGTGGTTTTTAAGTTTTCTTTAAATACTTCAAATATTTTGCTCTACTCTGTTCATCCCTTCATAGTTTCTGATGAGAAGTCTGGTGTAATCCTTATCCCTGGCATCTTTCAAGATTTTCTCTTTGTCATTAGTTTTCTGCAGATTGATTATTATATGCTTAGGAGAAGAAATTTCTTTTTGTTTCTTGCTTTTTTCTATAATTCTTCTTTTTGCTGTTCCATGGCTTCCTGGAATTGTGGTTTGGGGTTTTTAATTAATTTGGAAAGTTCTGAGCCAATATTATTTTAAATAATTCTTTTCCTTCATCCTCTCTTTCTTCTCCATCTAGTATTCCAACTAGAGGTATGTGTCAACTTTGGTATTTGCCCCACAATTCTTAGATTTTCTGAAGATTTTATTATTTTTCCTTTTTTATTCACTTTGTATTTCAGTTGTAGAAGTATTTATGGCCTATCTTCAAGTTTATGGCTTCTTTTCTTGGCCATGTCTAGTCTACTGATGAGTCCATGAAAGGCTTTCTTCATTTTTGTTACAAGACTTTTAATTTCTAGCATTTTCTTTTGATTCGTTCTTAAAGTTTTCATTTCTCTGCTTCCATTACAAATCTGGTCTTGCATGTTCTTTACTTTTTCCATTACAACCTCAAACATATTAATCATAGTTATTTTTAATCCCTTGTCTGATAATTCCAATTTCTGTGTCATATCTGAGTCTGGTTCTAATACTTGCTTTGCCTCTTCAGACTGTGTTTTATTTTCCCTTTAATATACCTTTTAATTTTTGTTGAAAGATGGACATTTTTATTAGGTAGTGGGAGATATGCTGAATAGAACTTCAATGTGTGTATTCATATTAATTTTCTTACCAATTAGAATATGTTCAATATTTTTTCTAGCTGTAGGTGCCATAGGCTTAAAATTCCTCTAGTATCATTATTTTTTCTCTCCTCTTGACTCTAGGCTACACTAATACTACTCGTCTGAAAGAATTTGCATCTTGCAGCCCTTTCAGCATTAATCTGCTGTTATTATACTGAAGCTTTCTTGGTGTGGTGGTAATGTGTGAAGTAGCTGAAGATTTCTTTAATTTTACTAATAATTTCAGTCTTTTAGTGTGCCTGTGCCTCTACACTGTGACATTCACCAGTTTTTCTATTGTAGTATAGCCCCCCATTCCCTGCCCCATTAGTGAAGACAGGAAACATGGAGAGGGATGTACTGGGAGAAATAATTTTCTGGAACGAGTCTCTGGCTCTGGTGAGTTGGCCTTTGTTGTGGTGTGCACTCTGGGTGTATTTCACAATAATTAGTCTTCCTCTCGCCTATCAAATCCATGACAGAATATTTCTCACATCTTCACTGTAAAAATTTGGTAGGGTTTGGTTCCTGCATGTAAACTGATCAAAGTGTGGGGGCCCCCAAGACTGCAACTTACAGAAGTTTCTCACACATGCTAGTCCACACTCAGCCTCCATCAATTCATCAAAGTTACCTTTAATGGTCCTGCCAATTTATGGCTATGGCAGCTTCTGCTCCAAACAAGCATCTCTCATATTTTACTCTCTGGATTCAACTATCTGGATGTTTGTCCTCAATCTGTTTTCTCATGTGTCTAAGAAAAGGACGACATTGATTTTCAGTCTGTTCAGTTTTTTTATTTTTGTAAGCATGAGAGTGATGACTTCCAATCTGTTTACAAGTTGTAGCTGAAACCTAAAATTGGCACTTAATTTTTATCACAGTGACTAAAAAACAAACTTCTTAAAAAGATTACATCATAAAAATTATAGCACGTTCTAATATTGAAACTGTGAAGTATCTCGAGCTAGTAGTTTGTGTTGTGTCTGATAAGTGTTCATTATCATCGTATGTGCCTCAAAAATTTAAAATATCTCATAGTGACTGTGAATTCATTGTGTTGCCTCAAGTACCTTAGAAACTGACACTCTAATTGGTCTGCTGCACATAATGGTAGACAAGGAAAAAGAGTGCACAAGGAAATCACATACATTCTCAACCACCTAGGCCATGTTCCAATAACAAGAATTAGTCACATGGTTGCATTGGAATAAAAAGGCCTGGGAATTGTTTTCTAGCAGAATGCAAAGAGGATGAGATATAGACATTAGGCTATAAATAGTTGCTTAAGCCACATATGCATGTTTTTTTCTCTCATGTAACAAGAACCTGGATGTTAAGCTGTCAAGTTCAGGTTAAGAAGCTCCATCTTCAGAAACTCATGTTCCTTAACATTTCTGTTAGGTCATATGGAATATGCTATTCTTCTTCTAACAGGCCAACATTTAGAACTACATTCCACACAGGAGGAAGGGGAGTGAAGTCAAAGGGAAAAAGAAAGACACTAGTAAGATTTCTTTAAAAGAATATTTCTGCTTATATCTCGTTGACTAAGACTGTGCCACAAAGCAACACTTGGCCTCTAGAGAAGGTGAAACATGCACATCCTTAGTTGTGCACATTATGAAGAGAGGATGAAAGCTGGCTAGGGAATTATCAGTATTTGTCTTGGATCCATTTGCTTAGCCAGTAAAAATATATTCAAAAGCACATATTCTGCTATATAATTATGTAGGATTTTTATAGAAATAAAGAACATTGCATCCTCCACTAAAAATGCTATTAGAAAAGCTAGTTACTTGATCATCATCTCTAGTATACAACGAAGTTTCTGGTAAAGAAAAATAAATTGACCATTTTTATAAAATGTAGTGTGTGCTGCACTATTTTACATTTATAATCTTATGCTATAGAAATATTCTAGTGCAACATTGCAATAATTTGGCTAAACTTTTATAAAATAACAGATTATAAATTTTTTCTCCTATGAAAATGTATTTTCAGTTTTATTGCATATGTATTGCAATATTAGCATTAGGGAAATAAAAGTCATTTTTAGAAAGCTACATTACTCTTACAAAGAGTTATCTTTTATTCATGTTTTTGTTTCTCTTCTTGCCAGTGGATTCTACAGCGCATTCTAACGTCTCAAGTACAATTTAATGTAATTCATATTATGTCCTGTTAAGGAATAAAACAAATTTGTGGACATACCACTTTTAGTTTTAAGGAGTTTGAAATGAAACTATGTTCAAATATCACAGAAAGATATCTATTTTTGAAAATTTCCATAATCAATCATTATTTGTGTTTTAAGTTGGTAATAAAATTGGAACAATTTCATTGAATGAAAATTCCTGTAGATGGTAAAAAACATTTGCCACCAACGCCAGAAAATTATCATATATCTGAATATGTTATATGTTTATATTATGTGTTTTTGATGGAAAAATCACTCCATTCATCATATTTCTACATATATTATATGTAAATTTTTATTAGATATATGTTGTACATGTGTGTTAAAATGCTTTGATAGAATGAGAGACTATCATTAAATCAATACTTAGAATAATGATAAGGTGAGGGTCCATAATTATATTCATTATCTTAATCACTAGTGACAATTATGTGAAAAATAAAGTTCTAATTTCACTGGGAAAGAATTCAAAATGTATGGTTATTTTTGATTCATCTCTATGTAAGCTTCAAGTCTCAGTACTGTTACTAGATGCATGACAGTGAATGTACCACTTAAACTCTTTAAATCATAGATTCTTATTCTTCAAAATTACATTTATCTACATATTGTTTTGAAGCTTTATTAAGATCAGCATAAACATTAATTACAGTTCCTGGCACATGGTAAATCTTTTATAAATGTTAGCCATCATAGTTTATATTCTCTTTCTCATTTTTCTACTTCTCTTTATCTTATTGTTGCTTCAGTCATTAATGTGATTATTTCCATTGTTATTCAAGCTCGCTGCCTAACTGTTATTTACCTGTAGGCAATGGCCCATCTAAGACAGTAGTTGAAGTCTTATAAGAATGCTAAGCAAAAAATTTACTAGAAACAATAACTTCTGAATCTGGTGTTTTGAATTCTTTTCAACACAACTTAGATTCCTTCCTTCTTAAAAGCCCGATCTACAGTCTACTTGAAGAGAAAAAAAAATTCCTCAAAACAGCAACATAAGTAAGAAAATTTTCTTGGCAGAGGAAAACTTTGATTTGGACTTTGGGAGAAAATACGACTCATCATATTGAGAGTTATGGTTACCAAGTACTTGTGCTCTGTCATGTTTCTTGCATGCATTTTCACTTCACCTCTCCTCAACACTAATGAGGTCGGTACTGCTATTGTGCTATTTTACAGATAAGTAAAAACAGATTCATGCAGGTAAACACATCCAATTGGTAGTGGTAAGAGGGACAAAATTAATACAATGATATTACAAAGTTATGCTCTTGAGGAGGTAAGTGCATTATGGATGAGAAATTAGCATAAACATTGGCAGAGAAAGATGAGAGTTAGCATAGAAGTTTGGGGGCAGCCTGGAAGCAGACTAAGAGGGTTCAACTGTAGTGTAGTGAGATTAATATACACAGCGAAGTCAAGTGGTGGAACTCTAAGAAAAGTATAAAGAAGAGGTTAAGATAAAATAATTAGTGAATAGACTTCTAGACCATGACAAGGCAAATTAAAGCATTTTAGGAAATTTGAAACAAAATGAAGAATGGATTGAAGTAAAAAGAGTAACTAAAGATAATAGCTTTGTTAAACATTTTTAGCAACTCATCAACAAGTGAGAATAAGAGAATTGTTTGATTGAATTCTGAGTGAGAAGTGAAAATTTAAAATTGTTTTTTGTTGAATGAGGGGCAATCTTTATTAACAATTTGTCTATAGAAAATGAAAGGGAAGAAAGCATTATTTTCAAAGATACTTTCTGGTTGTAAAGTATTCATACAATAAAACTGTCCCTCTTTGTAACTTCAAAGGTAATTCTGTGGTTTTATGGAATAAGAATAGGTAGCTCCAATTTTATGGCAGCTCAAAAGTTCACCAGTGTTATGGACAGTTTGATAACTGTAATATCAAGAACACTGTGCTTGTCAGTTAGTTGAAGTTTCTTCTAAAATATAGTTTATATAGAGAAACAGCTAAAGAAAATGAAAGAATGGTAGGTCATAAAAGTCAAACAGGATAAGGAATAAAATTTTATAACTCACCTTCAGTCAATCCAACTAAAAAATCAAAGAAAGGAAAAGTAAAGATTGCCTACCATGGCTAAAGAATGGCAAAGGCTGGTAGTTTATTCTCAGAATAATTGAAGATTTATTGTGAAACTTGGCAACATATGGAAACCTCTTACAGGTTATAAGTTGGTTACTGGTGTCACATGCTTGCATGCAATAGGTTCTGTTTATAAAGTATGGACTTATGTAGTTATATTTATGAAACGGTGAGTATAGGGCATCATGAATAAGCTAGACAGTTTGGGGGAGAAATGAATCTTTCACAGAGCAGCAAGGACAATTCAGAGGTCACTCAAAATATCCAAAGAGAAAGAGAATGAAATAGAAAATCTAATCCAAGTTGTTCAAGAGAAAAGAAGACTTGCCTGTGTGGTTTCTGCCTCTTGTGGGAGATGAAGTGTATGTGTGATCTGAATAATTAGAATGAGATGATGATAAGCCCCAGTGAAGTAAGTTGCACATTGAAATTAAACATCTCATGACTGGAACCTGGTAGAGTTAGAGTTTAGGAGATGACGTCCTAATAAAGAATTGGAGGCAGGAAAACGAAAAACCTACATATAGGCAACACTTCCCTGTGTCTAAATCTCCATCTGCCTGTAGTTGCTTATGGCAATTGGGTTGACCTGAGAGCTGAGTCTTCAGGAGAAATAAAGTAAAATAGGTCTTGTTCTATTGCCTCTGACCTGTTATGAGAGAAGAAAGCTAACTGTAGAAATACTAGAAAATGCTCCTGATGGTAAAATTTAATTTAGTGCTGTAATTTTAGGCTTTGTTGAAATGCATTGCTCCTCTCAAGACTACTAACCAGGTTCTAGACCCAGAGTCAACTGGAGCATTGCACTATTCTCGATGTTAATGTCTAGATCCTCCAACCTTTTGGATAGATCTAAAATTATTATTTTACACTATGAAGTCGATGTTTTAAACTCAATCATATTTCTTTTTGAGTAAAACTTGGAAAAGACATTTAATAATTAAATACTTTCCATATAAGATCATAAAACATGTTGATCTACTTGAAAGTATCTGTCTGTAAACGCATCATAACATCCCTGAACTAACGATCGCAGAAATTGCTATTTTCTATGAACCTGCAGCTCTGATTGATTGATTACTAATATACTTAAGAATAAGAGTTAAAAATTAGATACTTTGTAGATATTCATAGTCGATGTTGACTGGAGGCAGAAGTGTGCAGGGTACTTGTCCAACATTGTCAGAAACATCTTCTTAAGATAAGTTAAAAATATAAATTTTCAACTTTCTAATTCATTCTAGTTAGATTTTCTGAGTGAGATATAGCTGATAAAATACTTCATGAATTTTCCCTGAAAAGAAGAAATTTTAAACATATGAAGAAGCTTTCTTTATTCCACTAAAGGAGTCTGCCTTGGGCATGCAGTTTGATGGGATAATGAGCAAGCAATCAAATAGGCCAAAGGGAGCAAAATATGGCTTCTCCCAATACACAATGGCCAGTTTGTTATAGAAATGGATATTAACGAGTGACAGAAAGAGATAAAAGAAGGGATGACAGAGAAAAGATAAGGTCAAATATAAGTTTCAAGAATATAGGAATGAGGAGTTGGGGAGCCAATGGATACCCTATTCATTAGTATATGAAAGGCGGGGACATGGAGTAGGGCAGGCTGGCCTAGAGAATAGTGTTTAGTCTAGGGATCACATTCTGGAGTAACAAAGATTTTCTCAGATTTATCTCAGAGAGGTAAATATATCTTTCCTGGAATCAAAATGGCAAATTTGTGTGTGGAGGCAGGGGGAGCAGTAGATCAACTTTAGATCTTGTATTTCAGGGTGTGATCTTATAGCCAGTGAGGATAATACTCCATGAAATACCATTCCTCTACTGGTAGGGATGGAGAAGAGGAGTGAAAGGGCAGGAGTGGACACACAATGTTCCACCTGCCCAAGTTCCAAGTTTCAATTCACCAAACGGTGAATTTTATATCATTGTCTTATTAAATTGTGCAACAGTAAAAACAGAGTTTTTTTTTAATCATGATAGAAAGAAAGTTATAAGAAGGGAGACACCAACCATTATTTACCAAACAAGATAGTGTTCCTTTAATCTCTATATCTTATTGTGACAAGGAGAGTTGGGTTTTGTGATGCGCCTCACACCCTCATACTACAAATATACTTTCCTCAAGGAAAGTTTTACTGTTTTTACTACAGTAAAACTATGTTCTTCATCCACCTACAATTCTTAGAAACAAATAAAGTAAATATGAGAGCTTGCCTGGGGTAACCTGCGGTAATGAGTATTATGTCCATTTATTGGATTTCTTTTTTGTACCTTCCATTCCCACAAAATATAAGTGTATGAAACTTAACCTTATACCTTCTGTATTAAAATGATTTTCCATGTTTTGGGAGAAATAGGGAATCCTCAAGCCCTTTATTAAAAGTTAAATTATGATTTTACTGTATCGTAGGCTACAGTAATATGAATGAAATGGAAAGAGATGAATGGAAAGAAAAGTGTTTCTGTATTCTCTTACTGTGATTTGAATAATGGATAGGGAAATAATATAAGGGGCATAAGAATCTATCACAAAACCATGGAATTACTGCTGGGTTACAATGCATGTTCTGGAACCCACATAGGAATTTCACTCTTTCCAAATGTGTATGCAAACTATCTTTAGTTGCTTTTCTATTCAGCTTCAAAAATGTTTTGAGTCCTCTATTTCTACAAGCCTGGGATTTCTTCTTGCCAAAATGTTTGTGGAACACACACACCCCCACCCATATGTTGCAGATTGCTAGCACTCTCTAATTACCTTTACCACGGATGTGCCCATCTTGTTTTTGATATCGTGTGCTGCCATTTGACCTCTAATACCCCAAGATCCCCTTATCTCCATTGAAACCAAGAATTCCATCTCAATGGCAGCATCCCTATGTTCACACCTGGGCTACAGAGAAGAGCAACCAGATATCAGTTCAAGAATGTAGTTGTTTCTCTCACTAACGAAAATTTAGAGAAGAGTGTGTCTTCTGGGCCTTCTCATGGAACGTAGTTGCGTAGTGGGTGTATAGCTCATACAAGATAAATTCAGTCCAACTTTCCTATATCCCCAAATGTTCTGATTCCCTGCTCCTTATCACAGTACTGAAGTTCTGGCATCTCAGCCCATTAAATGTAGGCCACCACTAAGTCAAGTTTTATTCAATCTGCTAATATTAGAACTAAAGGTAATGTTCGATTCATCTGTAGCTGCAAGAGCTAAATTAATTATGTTCATTTAAGTAAATACAATGCAATCTAGTGTTATATCATGCCATGTTCGAGCCTTGGAATCCACTCCCACACATATCCCCAGCTTTCTTTTGACATGTATTAGCAAAGCCTTGAGATTCTTTTACTGTGTGAGGTTTTTCTTCCTGGGTCATAGTAGTGTGTACCTCTCTCTCTGGTGCCTCATGAGATTTGACCCTAGGGCAAAAGAGGGAAAGAAGGTTTATTGTGGTTCTTGAGGACAATTGGCACCCTCTATTCTGTAATCTAACCTAGGTGAAGTTATCACAGAGTTAGTCTGAAAGGTACAACAAAGGAACCGGCCCTGTCGCCGAGTGGTTAAGTTTGCATGCTCCACTTTGGTGGCCCAGGCTTTCAGTGGTTCAGATCCTGGGCGCGGACATGGCACTGCTCATCAGGCCATGCTGAGGTGGTGTCCCACATAGCACAACCAGAAGGACTTGCAACTAGAATACACAACTATGTACCAGGGGCTTTGGGGAGAAGAAGAAGAACAAAAGGACGTAACAGAGAGAAGATTGGGAACTGATGTTAGCTCAGGTGCCAATTTAAAAAAAAAAAAAGGTACAACAACAGCAATCCCCAAATCCTGTCATTGAGGGTCTATCTCCTGGAACTACTGGTATTATTGCAGAATCAGTCATGGATCAATCAAAAGAAACTACTTAATAATTTGAACAAGAAAATTTTAATATAAAAATTATTAAATATAATAGGAAATAATAATAATCTGGTCTTGGTTAATATGAAATATGGAGAGCTCTAAATAATTTTAGGAATGGCAAGTATAAAGATTTGCCACGCCCCCTAGGGCTGAGATAGAGCATTCCAAGGAAGAGGATCTCCCCTTCAGGACAGAGATCCGACTGCCATTGGAGAGAGGAAGGCTGTGACTTACCGGATGTGGAAAAGCTGCAGGGGTACCACACAAGCAGAGCTTGCTAGAATTGTGCCCATGCTGTGGAAACCAGATGCTAGAGAAGCTACATAGGCAGCAGCAGTTGTGTGTACTGAAAAAGTCTGGTGCTGGAGAAGCCACCTGGGCTGCAGGAGTCAGAGTAGCCACGCCCACTACAGAAACATGGCGGAAGGAGAACACTGAAGGTGGGAAGAGAAGCTCCTTCCTGTTCTAGAGTCCTGCTACTGCCTTCTGTTGTCAAAGGTACACATTATGCCACCTGGTAAAGGAGAAATACTAACAGAGTCTAGCTTCATTCATATAGAGAAGGCAATGAAGGGTGGATGTGGAGCTGAGAGGCAATACTTTGAAAACCGGTGCAGTTTATATTATTGTAATGAATGTTCACATAGAATCAGAGATTTTGTTTTTGGTCATTGCCACCAATACCCTGATAACTAGTGGTTGCGTGCTCAAGAAGAAGAACAAACTAGTTATAGGAAAATTACATTTTCTGTTCATATCTAAGTTGTAGCATGACAAAGGAGGGAAAAATGTGTCTTATTAACTATATAGTCTAACCCTGACTTTAGAGCTAGAGTGATTGAACAAAGGGTCATTCCTTGTGTTTTCAACTCAGGTTACTTATTTTAATGTGGACTTGGGAAAGGGTTCCATCTGTTTTGTTTATTGTATCCCTTAGCTTATTTTCCAAATTTTACTTGTGCTGTTACTCTTGAATATGGTTGAAATGAGCAGGCCTATACTTTAAGAAATTTCAAAGCAACAAGTCACTCACCTTTAGCACCACATTCCTTTCTATCTTTATAGCTATAAGGAAATTAGATAAATAATATTTTTCCTCTCTCTATATGCATATGGAGGAACTGTTCTCAATTAGCTTGTTGTTTTAATGTTATTGTTTTGTAGTTCTTGTTGATTTGAGTAATTCACTATAAGCCATCTTTATAGCTTCTTAGGAGCTCTGAAAAACTTGGTGCCATTGAGGGTGCTATCCATATAACCTACCTGAATATATCTATTGATCTTCTTAAAAATATACCAGCTGATTGACCCTTATGCTTTTCTGTGTGTTCATTTTTTCAAAACAAATAAAATCTGTTTATATCTCTATGTCTTATTTTATTTGATTTTTCCCTTTATTCACTTAACTTCTTCCTTTAATTTTTCTTTGTCCATTTTCTCTGCTAGACTAGCCTGAAACTTAATTTTAATATTTCTTGTTATCAATTTCAATGGAACAATCTTTCTCCTCCTTTTAAGTTTTGTTTTAACTATTTCCTGGAGTTTCCAGAGAATACTGCTTCAGCAATTATTTTGTGACACAGCTCGACACTCTTAATAATGCCAGTGCCACACTTCACTAAACTTTCCCTCTTGTCCTTCTGTGCAGAGAATATCTACGAACACTGACAAGCTGACTTCCAATTTGTCCCGGCTAATAAGTAACATCATTAAACCTCAGAAAAAATACTTTGTAAAGTGTATTTGAAGAATGCTCCAAAGACATTATTAATGATATAAAAACTGCATGAAAATGTAAAATTATTATAATAATGCCCATTAATAACATTATCCATAAAGTGATCTTTTATGAAGATAAAAACAAAAACATAACCCCGAAAACTTCTCTTTCAATAACAGAAAATCTCAGCTCTGATGTTCTGAAACAAAAGAACACAACTTAAAAGAATGTCCACTTGTATAATAGCGCCCTTCTCCTTTTTATTTATATTATGATCCCCTGTAAATCTCACTCCACATTGACCGCCTAATCCCCTCCCCCAAAACAAAACAGACAGACAAACCAAGGCTAGCTGATGGATTTGGAAAAGGAACAGAAAATTTTTGAGTCATTGCATAATTGAAGCTTTAACTTTCCTAAATGACTCTGAGGAACCAGAGATTTTAAAGATTCCTTATTAGAGTTTGATTAGTTGTCTTTTATTATGGAATTTTTAGCCATATCTTTGAAATCTTATGAATAATTGTACATGCTGTTGTAGGTCTCAAACATTCTGCCTTGGAATCACGTCATTGATAAATAATCGGGTAATATTGCATATAACTTTGCAGCTTTTCTGCATATAACATTTATAAATAAGTATAATATAAACTGAGCAACAAGTTAAAGAAAATTGGTACATTTCAGTGATTAACCACCTATTAAACCACTATAAGTTATGTTTGAATTTTCAACATTAAAATAATGTTATTGAAAACATGCTGGAATTTAAGCATGCTGAATCAAACTGAGATTGATTCTAGCAGAAATATGGTGGATGTAAATTTTTCTCGAAGAAATATCAGTAGACACAAAAAATTTACAAAATATGAATAATAAAGTACACAATTTAGTAGTATATGTTTTCTAAAGTGTTGAATCAAATCTTTATTTTCAGTTTCTGAGGCTCTGTTACATTCTGTTTAAAAAATTCAACAAAAAATGTGTAAAAAAAAATTATATTTAGTGAAATATCCAGAGCTTTGGTAAGGACCTGTCCTGTATTGGCTTAGTTCATTCTTACAACTATTAATTTAGGATATTGGGAATCATAGAATTTAATTTGTGCTAAAATCTCATTTAGCTGTATGTAAGTGAGTAGGTGGAGTTGAACTGGGGCCAATCTAAACCAATTTTATGCTCTACCCACTATACATTATAATTAGAGGCAAAGTGACTTTTAAAAAGCAACTTTGATAATATTTTATGCAATTTAAAAGAAACTGGATTCCTAAAATTTACTACATTTATGCACCAATATGTTTGTAGACATTCATTAAATAGAGCAATGATCTGTCAAGGATATAATAAATAATGGCACAAAGAGAAATCTTTCCATAGAGAAAAATAAAATAACTCACCCTATCCTGAACTCCATTTGGACATTCAGAGATGAGGGATAGAGTTTCTTTAGCTTGTTGATCTTACGGATAAAGTGGCTTCTATTTATAGTAGGTATTATTTTGCTATCAAATATGTGGAGAATTAATCTATGGCAATTAACTATTCCCAATATAAATTTTCCTTTACCAATTGTTGAGACTGGAATCACAATCATGGACATGTGGCTAAATATTAGCTTTATGCACTACTAAATGCCATTATAATAACCAAAGTGTCATATGAACAAAGACAGAGCTGGGTCAACATTGAAAATAGTATCTCTCCATATTAAGCATTTCAAGGAATTTTTGAATATACAAAAGAAGTGCTTTTCTTAAGGAATAAAAGTAAAACTTTAGGAATGACACCTTTGTTTTTGCTTTCAATGGGCTACCCCTCAAAAGGGAGAAGCAAGATGAAACTAAAATGAAACTCTTGCAGGCCCAACTGTCAGAACCTGACTAGGACTGGCGACATTTAGAAGTATCAGGAAGGATCTCAACCTTATTCCTTTTTACCTTGAGGGCCAGCAGCATTTGTAGCCCTGCTTTAAAATTGAAGATCCCCAAAGTTATCTTCATAATGTAAATGGTCAAATCAAGAGGAGTTGATTTTGCTTTTTGAGTTATGGGCATACTAAAGAGCGAATGGAGCGTGGCTTCTTGACTGGCAATTCCTCTACATACACAGCAATCCATATACACCTTCATTCTAATCTGATTGGCTCCTCCTCACTAAATCACCTTTTAGGTTCTGAGGTCTCTGAATCAAGGATTTAACATTGGAGTCTTCCTTGTTTCTTCTTTCTTTGGTCTGAACTTAGGTATACTTTGCAAAATTTGAGCATGGAACCCATAACAACCTTTAACTTTGGAGGACTATAAGAATAGGCATGATAAATGTACTATGTTTCAAGAGATGACAGCCACTCTGAGGACTGAGGAATAGAGATAACGTAAGAATCATGATATTATATAGAGAATAGCTAATATTTGTTGACAACAAAATTCAAGAGACATTGATAAAATTTTGAATTGTAATCTGCAATCACAAATATAAAAATTCCAAGGTGAGTAAGGATTAGATGGTAATAAATACAGACTACCAATTTTTTTGGTTTTGGTGAATCAGAGATAAGTAATGAGAAATAATAAACATTTTAAAACGGAATAAGTAATAAAAATATATAAGAAACGTGTACATTAGATATCCACAAAATCTTCAAATAAAACTCACTATTGGAGAAGTGAAATGAGAAAAATCTAACTACAGTAGGAAAAATTTCAAACATACTATCAAATAATTTACTGAGGTTAAAGAAACACAAGATACAAAGATTAATTAGAACATAAACATGAATATGGAGTCCTCAAAGAAAGGTATTCTCAAAAATAACCTGAAATATTCAATAATGGAAAAGAAAAACATTCAAAGATAAACCTTCGATTTTATAAACTAAAGGATGTACAGAAGAAAGAAATATAATAGTGACAAATAGAAATGGCAAGCACTAGGATATATTGGAGTATATGAGGAAGCCATTTGGTGTAAACCTAATTCAGCCTGGCTTTGTTTTTCCAAAAGAGCCCGACATAGCCCTTGAGTATGCATTGTGTATCTGCTTTAAGCATTTACTCTGGTAAGAACAAAGGCCCTTAAGTTAAAGGTGCAACTTCCCCCCACATTGTCATTTCCTTAATGATAAGCATCTTTCCTTAGGCTAGGAACTGACTGCTGTGCTCACATTTGACCACCCAGCTCACCTGTGACCACTCAGCTTGAAACAACAGACCTGCCACCCTTCTATGTCCACTGAAACAGCAGACTTACCTGCTGTGTCTGTCAATTACTGTGCTGACAGAGTAGTCTCGTGACTACTATAAAAAGGACATTTCAATCAGATGTGAAACATCCTCTTTGGGGGTATATAACCACGCTGTACACCCCACTTCTTTGGTGCCCTTTCTTCCTTCAGGAAGAAAGGCCCCGGGCCACGTCCTCACATTTTAGCTCAGAATAAACTCACCGAAATTTTCATTTATAGATTGGTTATGGATTATTTTCATTGACAATAGCAATGATAAAAGCAAAACAATGAATCTTTTGATGTCAGTACAATTAAATCCGGTAGAAATGTGTCTCAAAAAGTAAATGAAAACCTAAGATAAACAATCAATTTATAAAAGACTGAATTAATATCACTGATGAACATACATGCAAAATTTACCAATGAAATATTCACAAACCAAATACCATAATACATTAAAAGGATCATACACCATGATCAAGTGGGATTTATATCAGGGATGCAGGGTTCAACATCCACAAAGGAATCAATGTGATACACAACATTAATAAAATGGGGAATAAAAATCACATGGTCATGTCAAAAGACGCAGAGAAAGCATTTGACAAGATCCAACATCCATTTATGATAAAAACTCAAAATAAAATGGGTATAGAAGGATAGTACCTCAACATAAAAAGGTCATATATGACAAACCCACAGCCAACATCATACTCAACAGGGAAAAACTGAAAGCCATTCCTCTGAGAACAGGAAGAATTCAAGGGTGCCCACTCTCACCACTCCTATTCAACATAGTACTGGAGGTTTTGGCCAGAGTAATTAGGCAAGGAAAAGGAATCCAAATAGGAAATGAAGAAGTAAAACTCATGCTGTTTGCAGATGACATGATCTTATATAGAGAGAACCCTGAAGAATCTATTGGAAAACTATTAGAAATAATCCAAACTACAGTAAATTTTCAGGGTACAAAATCAACTTACAAAAATCAGTTGCATTTCTATAGTCCAGTAACAAACTAAGAGAAAGAGAACTCAAGAATACAATCCCATTTACAATTACAATAAAAAGAGTAAAATATCTAGGAACAAATTTAACCCAGGAAGTGAAAGACCTATACAACAAAAACTATAAGACATTATTGAAAGAAATCGAGAACGACACAAAGAAATGAAATGATATTCCATGCACATGGATGGGAAGAATAAATTTAGTTAAAATGTCCATTTTTCCTAAAGCAATCTACAGATTCAGTGGAATCCCAATCAGAATCCCAATGATATTCTTCACAGAAATAGAAAAAAGAATCCTAAAATTCATAAAGGGCAACAAAAGACCCAAATAACTAAAGCAATGCTGGGAAGAAAGAACAAAGCTGGAGTATCAGAATTCTTGACTTCAAAATATACTACAAAGTGGTAGGAATCAAAACAGCATTGTACTGGTACAAAAACACACACAGATCAATAGAACAGCATTGAAAGCCCAGAAATTAAACCACACTTCTACGGACAGCTGATCTTTGACAAAGGAGCCAAGAACATACAATGGAAAAAGGAAAGTCTCTTCAATAAATGGTGCTGGGAAAACTGGAAAGCCACATAAAAAGAATGAAAGTAGACCATTATCTTTCACCATACACAAAGATTAACTCAAAATGGATAAATACATGAAGGTTAAATGTGAAATCATAAAACTCCTGGAAGAAAATATAGGCAGTTCACTTTTTGACATCAGTCTTAGAGGGATATTTTTGAATACCATGTCTACTTGGGCAAGGGAAACAAAAGAAAAAATAAACAAATGGGACTTTATCAGACTAAAGAGCTTCTGCAAGGTAAAGGAAACCAGGAACAGAACAAAAAGACAACCCACCAACTGGGAGAAAATATTTGCAAATCATAGATCCAACAAGGGGTTAATCTCCAAAATATATAAAGAACTCATAACAATTCAACAACAAAAAAAACAACCTGATCACAAAGTAGGCGGAGAATATGAACAAAGATTTTTCCAAAGAAGATCTATGGATGGCCAACAGGCACACGAAAAGATGTTCAACATCACAAATCATTAGGGATATGCAAATCAAAACGACAGTGAGATATCACTTTACACCTGTTAGCACAGTTATAATCACCAAGACAAAAAACAAGAAACGTTGGAGAGAATGGACAAAAGGGAACCCTCATACACTACTGTATGAGAATGCCAACTGGTGCAGCCGCTATGGAAAACAGTATGGAGATTTCTCAAAAAATTAAAAATAGAAGAACCATATGACCCAGCTATCCCACTACTGAGTATTTATCCAAAGAACTTGAAATCAACAATTGAAAGAGATTTGTGTACCCCTGTGTTCATTGCAGCATTATTTACAATAGCCAAGACATGGAAGCAACGCAAGTGCCCATTGACTGATGAATGGATAAAGAACATGTGGTATATATATGTAATGGCATACTCCTCAGTCATAAAAAAGACAAAATTATCCCATTTGCAACAACATGGACCTTGAGGGTATTACATTAAGCAAAATAAGCCAGACAGAGAAAGACAAATATCATATGATTTCATTAATATGTGGAAGATGAACAAACGCATGGACAAAGAGAACACATTAGTGGTTACCAGAGGATAAGGAGGTTGTGGGGTGGGCATAAGGAGTAAAAGGGCACATATATATGGTAAATGAGAAATAATAATGTACAACTGAAATTTCACAATGTTATAAACTATTATGACCTCAATTTTTAAAAAGACAATTAACTAGTAACATTAAAAAAATGCTATAGGAGAACCTATTTGGGCTTGGTACATTTTTGGTAAACATCAGTTGATCTGATTTGAAGGGACTTTAGGATTTTAGATGTAGAAGCATGCCTTTAAATGATGCAAATTGTATTAAATTAAAAATAGGCAAATTATATGTTTAATATAAAATTTTTCTTAATAAATTCACCAGTTTTCAAAGGAAATCTTATTAAACACAAGTTTTGTTAGTGTTGACGAGGGGTTGGCAATTTTCTTTCTGTGACAGACCAGACAGGCTTCGTGGATCAGATGGTCTCTGTGATAACTAGTCAAATCTCAAGAGCAGCCACAGACAGCAGTAAACAAATGAGTACTGCTGTGTTCCAATAAAACTTTATTTACCAAAACAGACAGAAGGCTGAATTTGGCCAGTGGGCTATAGAGTACCAAACCATGGTATAGACAGTGATTTAGTGATATCTATTTTCTTTAGTAATTTTTGTTTCAGGTTACTATATGGATGGGAAGACGGATGCCAAGATAGAGTAATACCAAAATGGGTATAGAGAAGTTACCACCTGGGACACCACTGCCTAGAAACCTAGGCAAAAATCTCCTTTGAATGACTAAGTGAAAAACTCCCAGTTCTGTTCAGTATTTGTTAAATTGCTTGATTTTTTTTACATTCTCATGATCTTATATACATATATGCTATCTATTTTACCCACGTGAACAAACAAATGCCAGTCTCCTCACTGGGTTCCCAATGAACCGACAGCCAGGCAATTTTAAATGCCTCCTCCTATCACACTCTTTCACTTTCTCGTTTCCTCTCCCTTCCTATTTTCCAAGTTGTTGCTCTCTCATTTATCTCCTATATCATAGAAATATAAAAATAGCAGCCCTCTGGCCAATTTACCTGAAGACTGTATATCTACGTCTTTATCTGTCAAGCAATTATCAAAAAAAATCTCCCCAGGACAGAAGAATGCAGTGGTTCTAGAAGTAACTTTATGAATGTTTCCACTGCCCTGATTGAGAGGGGTGAATAGACACATACATGGATAGATGGTAGATGGATGAATAGATGATAGATAGACAGATGGATAGATAGGCAGACAGATAGATGTAAAATGCTTTATATGACATTCTAGTGTTTGCAACACTTCCTTGATAACCATTATATCTATGAAATAAGTAATACCTTCTCCTTTGCCTGTTTCTATACTACAAATGAAAAATGTTCATAACATGTGAGAGTGGCTACAACTTTTATGTTTGCAATTAAATTGCCTTTGAAGTGTGTCACATGAAAAATTAAAACCAATCCGATTGTAGTTGACGTTTTTCTGTTTCTACTTAGTCAGACCTGATATTTTTAGAGAACGATGAAGTCTTATGCAGAATCATCTGTGTACACCTTGATTATCCTTAGGAAAAAAAATGGTAATGTGGTTGGAAAAAGGGAATCTACGTTGAGTGTACTTTGAAAATTTGACTTTAAATGTTAACTTACTTCTTGCCAAAGAACTAGTTAACATTGTAGCTTGGAATGGAATTTCTGCAAGTTTGTTATTTTTTAAACAATATTATTCAAATAATATTATTTTGAATTAACATTTTATCGTTTTTTCTCATGTATCATGATAATACATAATATCCTAAACAGTAACAATGATAATTTAAACAATTTTCTTTTTTAAAGTAGATACATTTCTCAGTAAGTCTTACTTAAGTATGTTTGAGTAATCAATCGTATTTTCTTTTGTAACTGAAACCTTCAAGAGGTTTTTAGCTCTAATCATGAAGGTTGGAATAAGCATCTCAAAGGAACTGTCAAGCAGATTAAAAGAAGGCTGGTAAACAGCAAGAACAAATTTTGTGAGAAGTATTTTCACAATACAGGTAAAAAGACAGCTTTTTATTAGTTTTCAGAACACATAGGTAATAAGAGATCATCTAAGCAAACAAAAAGTGTATATATAAATGAAAAGCTTTATGATTAAATATGTTTATGAAAATAATACAGAGGA
Organism: Equus quagga; assembly: GCF_021613505.1. Taxonomy (NCBI): domain Eukaryota; kingdom Metazoa; phylum Chordata; class Mammalia; order Perissodactyla; family Equidae; genus Equus; species Equus quagga. The sequence goes on from NC_060273.1 coordinate 123,164,233, forward strand.
GCTGGAAGTATAACTTTAAAAGAAGTAAAAAATGAAAATATGTCTTTTGTTTCTAAAAGAATTGAGGATGAAATAACTGATCATCAAATTTTTGTACAAGGAAACATAAAAGGAGCTGTTTTTCGTGGCATTGTACATTCACCTCTTTCAATTCATCTTTTGAAATTATTATACAGAGTTTATGTTAGTAAAATTTTAGGAAGGGAGACATTCAAAATATTTTTAAAATAATACAGTTCATCACATTTAAAAACCAAAATACTTGAAGCAACATACTGCAATTGTAAAACGTTTATAGGATACATTTCATGTAAAAGCAAGGAAACATCTGTAATTTAGTTGAATAGACAATTTAACATGAATCACATATATTAAACCAACAAATGCAACTGATGAGATCTGCGCTTATAATTTCCTATAAAACTCACATTGTTTTATTTACCATAATCTTTATATGTTGCCCTTCAGCTTTAGAGGGGTAAATGAGATTGTCTAAAATGGACCAATGAACTCTTTCTCTTTTGCATGACAATGAGCTGCTGGGAATGAAAGTTTTGCATGAAACCCTGTGGAAGGGCTGCCCTCGAACTCGATTTCCCATAGAACCAATGGTGTTCTAGCCAAAGTGGAAGGAATTCCAAATTCCCATAGAACCTCTAAGGATCCCGGTATTGGGCATCTGTCTTTACCCAGAACTCTCTAAAAGAGATGATATCTAAATGCAGACTTTTCAGCATCCCCAAACACAGGATGTTTACCCATTTATAATAAGGCCACTCTCAGGTTTATTCTCTCTAGAAAAAGAAGAACAAAAAGGGAATGGAGTGTCTTTCCTATGCCGCACAAACGTGACACACCCAGCACGCGGCAGCCTAAGCACGAATGCTTGTCGTGGGTGCTAAGTCACCAGGGAAACTCGCTTTTCTTCTTTGGGATGGTGGCATTTTCCCTCATCCATCTTGCCATAATCTATATTTTGTAGTTAATACCCACAATCAAACTTAATTGTAATTTTGAAATAACATTTTCCCTTTAAACACTATCCAGTTACTAATGTACTCAAAATGATAAAAGAAATGGTTCATTTTATTATGAGATTAGCTAATTGAATACAAATTATCCAACACTACCAAATCAAGTCACATATGTATTTATGAATGGAGTTAAATTTCAATAATGTTGAACTTGTTTAATTCCTTTACTTTAGTGAAAACCACTTGGCATCTGATTTTGGATTAACTGGAAACTTCTTTGCTCTAACAGAATCTTTGGCTCTCTAAAGAATTCCATGTAGTTTAATTAACTAGATTTGTATTATATATGCAAATTAAATTTTCCTTTATTCAATGGATAAGATATTTTTACTAACGTAGCATCCAGCTTCTTTTCAAAATTTAAGCAAAAATGTTTTCAATCTCATTTACATGAAAATTAATACCAATGAATAAGAGGTGGATTCTCTGACAGTGGAGAGCAACTCCCTGGGGTCTAGCTAACAATTTACATCTTGAGTCTTTAAAAAATATAATATCCAGAAAGTATATTGATAATAACTGTAAGTAATAATATGGAACAATGCTTGTCACAACCTTCATGTCAGACTATATATGAAATATCATTTGAAAACAAGATAGCACTCTGAACATCTATAGAACAATAAAAAAATCAAGATGTGAAAGGACTTTTCTATATAATATATAGTTCTACAGATATACTGAGATATAAAGGCTAATTTATATTTTGAATAGGAAAATTTCAAAAGGGAAAAAAGTCAAAATCAAAACAAGATAAAACAAATCAAAAATCTTAATGGACCACCTGTTTTATATTTCTGTAGCCAGGGGAAACAATAGTATCGCAAAAGCACTAACTAAATATTTCTCATTTGTATACACTACTTGCTAAATTATAGAAAATTACAGTTATTTACTCCTCTACCTACCTATAAACTGACTCTAGGAATGCGCAGTAGTTTTGCACAGGTACATAAAGATGTAAGCACGTGCCCACACTGTCTGGGTTTTCTGCTCTAGCTGGCTTGGAGAGTAGAATGGTTGGTCCTGACTTACTCTCATGTGCCCTCTACTTCTTGGTTCTATATCATTGAAATTGAAAAAATAAAAACAAACATATGTTATTTTTCTGTTTGGTTTAATACTAAGATTTAAGAAGCTCCCTAAGCACAGGGACCATGCCTTGCTAATCTTTGAATCTCTCTTGGACACATTAAAGTTAACCTAAGCATCCTCTACTTCTTTCATTTCCCAAACTGTTTATGGAGATGCTTGAATTAAGTAATAGGGAATTAGACATAAATACTGTATCTCAATCAAAATTCCCAATCACATGAAAAAAAGAACACGATTGGGTAGGATAATTAGTGGATAATGTAAAGACAGTAAAATTTTGAGGGAAGTAGGAAATCTTTATGTCTCAATGATGAATGATAGCAAATGGAAAGAAGTGAAATGGAAAGCAAGAATACTAAAAAAATATAAAAGCATTAAAATGTGATTTTGCAATTAAGCAAGTGTTTCACCATTATGTGGCATCAATTGTTGCCAAACAATAGGCATATTAAGAAAATATCTGTATTGAAATTGATTTACCAGTCATCAAAAAAGGAATGAATAGAATGATGTAATTTGCATCAATACCTGAGGTTTACCGTGTAGTATGCTATTGATTATCCTTCCCCTTCTGGGAGGTATTGAGGCCTGATAGCTATAAACTTAAATAGCTGGAAATACAAAGAAGGTAATTATTCAACCTGACAGAAAACCAGCTGGCTGTAACTTCTCTGTTCAGTTTAATGCACTCATTGTCAAGAGATTGCAGAACAACATGTAATTAAAACATCTGGAAATCATACCAATGTGAGGCACTAAAACTTTTATGAATCAAAATCTTCCCTTTCTGCAGTGAACTTGTGTTAACTAAATTGTTTATCTGAGATTGGAAAACTTCTGCCACAGCCATGAACTTTGTTACCTTTGTTTGTACAATCTTGCCTGGGGGTCTGACAAAAGCAACATAAAATGTTACAAGGAAATGGACTAAATAATTACAGAAAACTCCACAGATAATGTGACTAAATAGTGATAACTGTGTATCATCTAACTAAACAGGTGCAGCTTTATACCAGAGCAGTGTGGGGGACTGCAATTTGCCACCCCAAGATATGTCTCTTTGGCATGAGGATTATTTTGGACTGGTTACTTTTAAAAACCACAGACATGAGAGAAACTCTGACAAGTAGAATTTAACCCTTTGTAAAGAGACGTTAACTTTCGTAAGGGAAATCTCCATCTATAAAGGTGCCTCCCTCTCTGTACCAAGAAGGGAGGGGGGTGACCTTATCTCTAGAAACTCTTATCTATGCAGAAGGCAATCACTTAAACCTGCATAATAATCTTACTCTTGTTTACTGTGCTTTTCTGTTAGTCTCCCATAACTGACTCCTCCCACTCCCAACATCGTCCTCTGTCTTTAGCTGAAGATGATATTTAAGGTAGTGGCTTCAGCCATTTTCATGAGTTGCTCAGTTTGCCTGAGTCTCTCTCCTATGTATACATGTTCTAAAGCTTGGTTTAATTTTCTTCTGTTATTCTGTCTAATGTGAATTTAATTTGTGGTCCACCCAGAAGAACCCAGAGTAGGTCGAGGAAATTTCTTCCTCCCCTACAGCAGCCACAAGGTGAAGATGACAAATGGAGATCCTGACATAGTCAGTAACTGAGATGTTCTTGGGACCAAACTAATGCTTATTATAAGTTGCATATATTAGGAATTTTTCAAGACATGAGATACTGGGTATTTAATTAATAATTCAGTAGGAAATATGTACTTTATAAGACTATGTACATTTATATAAATACAAAATATTTGAATCTAAATTGTCTACATTGTGCTGTGTTTCATTTGCACTGGACTCATTAAGAACAACCTCTTTTTCACAAAGAAAATACATTTTCCTTGTGCCTTATTGTCTTGGTTCTTTAAAAAATAGAGTGTTTTCTTTTTTGATCAAAATACATATCCAATGGGCTGGCCCTGTTGCATAGTGGTTAAGTTCAGTGCATTTCACTTCAGCAGCCCAGGTTCAGTTCTCAGGTGTTGACCTATACCACTTGGTGGTGGCTATGCTGTGGCAGTGACCCACACACAAAAAGAGGAAGATTGGCACAGATCTTAGCTCAGGGACAATCTTCCTCAAGCAAAAATAAGAATATTGGCAATAGACATTAGCTCAGAGCAAATATTCCTTGGCCAAAAAAAAATATCCAAAATATTTGTACCACCTAACGTCCTCTACCCATTAGAAAGCAGGAGTTGTGACTATGATGGATGCTTTTGCTTTCTACAACACACTCCCCTGATTTCAAGTGGACTTTCCTGGTGTAAACTGAGAGAGGGGGTTTTCTGAGATTATAGATGCCTGTGAGAAATTCTTCTGAAATCCCAAATAAACTCCCTTTCTATCAGTGACTCTGGAATAACCGCTACCTCTAGGCCATATACACAGTGGCAGACTTGAGTTTTGGGGAATTACACGTTGCCAAATTGTTCTTCAAGGTGCTCGTGACAATTTATACCCCTATCCCATTAGCAGTAAAGGCATCTTACTGATATCTTTTGAAATATATGGTAATGTCAGCCTTTATGTTTTCTTTTTCCTTCGCTGATGAGCATGGTATGCTAGTCTCCATTGTGCTTTTAATTTGTATTTTCCTAATTACATGTGAGGGTGAGCATCTTTTTATGAATTTGTTGGCTTTTCAACTTCTTTTTTCTTTCAATTTCCTGTGAATATTTTTACCCATTTTCTATTGTCTTTTCCTTTAGAATTTTAGCATTCTTACAATTTATACATAGGTGTCTTTTCTAAGGTTTTGCATCACAAATATCTCTTTCCCATCAGCAGTTTCATTATGGCTGCTTGTGGAACAAAATGCTGTTTTCATTTTTTTCCCAAGAGTGCTTTCATGTTTTTGTTCTGTTGTTGTTGTATAACATTGCAGTTGCCTATAGATGTTGTGGTTGTGACTACTATAAACTGGATTTTCCTCTATTTCAATTTTTATTTAATAATTGTGTAGTAAGATAAAGGAACATGGCTATTTATAGTACATCCGTGATGGGCTAAACTTTTTTTCATTAGTTCTAATGATATTTTAAAAATTTTATGGAGTCAAATAATATTGCCTGGTCTTTTCCAATTTTATATCTCTGATGTATTTTATAGCCTTATCACCTTGTTTAAATCTCTTCATATAATATTGACAAATAAAAGAGACCTTAGTGGATCTGCCTATCTGAGCCTAATGCCTTAAAAACATTGCTTTGAGCTTTTAACCACTGCTTCTGTTGTTGTTTTTAAGTGTGAATGAGTGTCATATTTCATATGCTTTTCTGTATTTCTTTATGATAACCACTATTTTCATCTTTTTAGACAACGTGATCTTCTATGTAAATATGATTTCAGGAAATGAACTGTCTTTGCATTCATGAAATAAGCCTATTTAATCATGGTCCTTTTTAAAAAATAAAATCGCTGGATTAAACATGCTAAACTTTTACTGAGGTTTTAGCATTTGGCTTAAAAAAGTTTTTAGTCTTGATTTTCTTTATTACATTGTTCTTACTTGCCTTCCTTTTCATGATTATGCTATTTTCACAAAATAAATTAAGTAGTGTTAATATTCTCTTCAAAAACGTATGTATTATCTGTTCCTTGAGAATTAGGTAAAATTTATGTATAAGTTTATTTGGATTTGGCATTGTTTTAAGGTGACAGAAGACATTATTTTATCATATATTTAATTTCTTAATGATTGTTGGGTATTCAACTTCTTAATACTTAATAAGTAAATTTTGAGAAAATAAAATTTATCTTACTTTACATATGAATGCTTCTGATGGGGTTCAGGGCAGGTTGCCCCAAGATACGCCACTCTGGTATGTGGATTATTTTGAGCTGAAGACAATAAAGGCTCAGAAGACTCAGGAAGAACATTTGACCTTCCCCCAAGTTGCCTAAAAGAATTTAAGATAGATGGCCTAACGCAGGAAGGAGCTAATACCACTAGATAACTATTGTAGAATGTAAAATCAGTGTGATAAGAAAGGCACCAACACGCCCATCTTATTGAAATTCTGTCTCTTGGGGCACATTCTCTATAGAGGCCCCAGCAAAAGTTGTCTAACAAACATTTGCTTTTCCATTTCTATGCGAATTGCCTTCCTCCCCTCTGAAATCCCAACTACCCCCAACATCCTCCTTTGTCTGTAGTTGAGATAATATCTAAGGGAGCAACTTTGGACATGTGTCAGGTTGCTCAGTTTTCCTGGGTTTCTCCCATGTATACATGTCATTAAACTTTGTTTTATTTTCTCCTGCTAACCCACGTTTCTAATTGACCAGCCATAAGAACCTTAGGGGAAGTGGGGTGTGGGCAATTCTGCCTCTTCCCCTACACTTTTAATGGAAAATCACATGGGAGTTCTATTTCCTGTTTTCAGGAAGAAAGGGGAGTTTAGAATGCTCCTCTTGCATCTGCTGTTTTTAAAGTACCTTTAGCTCAAAAGAACCCTTAGCCCAAAGTAGTGGATTTTGAGGTGGCATATTCTGCCACCCTTCTCTTTCTATCTAGCTAACTGGCTATATCTTACTTACAATTTGTACTTCTATATCTATCAAGATTTTAAATTTTCTCATGCATGTTCTCTATATTTTTCTGTTTGTCAACTTAAAATTGCTGATCAAGGTCTCTTAAATTGCCTTGAGTGATTCGAGTTTTGTGCTCAACTTTTCCTGCTTTGTGCTTTCTTCCACCTACGTATTCTGGTTCTTGGGTAACAACCAAATTTTATAACAGTAGAGTAGAGCCCCTACGATGATAGTGATAATTTTGATTCAGTTACGTGGCCAAGAATTGGAAGAACAAGAAAACAAATGCTTGGTCTTTGTATTCTCACATCCTTGACTCAAAGTATACTATAAAGTCACAGTCAGATGAAGGATAACAGTACCACATTTTAGCCGACTTTCATAAATGAAAAAGACCCAGCTTAACCCCTGGTGTCAAACACAAATGCTGGTCCCATTACCCCATTACACTTCAGAGGACAAATGCATGGTTCTCTTTACTTCAGGATCTAAAGCTAGCATAGATCATTTCACCCACACTTTGCTTTGCATTTTTCCTTTTATGATCCTGAGCTTAGGTTTTTCCCTATCTAGCTCTCATTGTTTGATTTTTTTTGCTTTATACTTTAGCTATCACTGTTCGTCTTTAGGTCAGAGGGCGTGTGTCAAAAAACGTAAATGACTGTGTCATCTCAAATGAAAATCTCTTAAAATTTTTCATAACAATTGCAATTACTTTTGTCAACCCCTGTCAATTCTTCTCAGGCAACAGCTATAAAATTTCTTAAAGCAGAAAGAATTAATACCTCATTACAACTATTTTATTTTATTTTCTAGTACAGCTGTAAAGAAAGTTATTCAGGTAGTAAAAATTAGTTGTGGCAGTTAGAGCCAAGTACACTAAATACAAGAGGTTTTGGAAGAAAGAACTGTGTGCAAATGATCAGGCCTATTACTGAGATTAAATCATCATTTAGTTGGTCTGTACAAGTACAGCAGAGCTGTAAAGAGATAGTGAAGCTACAAGCTCTAACGATAGATTTTTTTTAGCATTTCTATTAAAGCTCCTCCATTTTTCACAGATATTTAGCTATGCACGATTAGGCAATGTTTACTTCTACAAAATCAACCAGAATCAATGTCTCTTGCTCAAAAATATTTAGCATAATAACATGCCCTAGTGTCTAGAATTTTAATATTCTATATTGATTTGTTTCCATTAAGGCATTATTTTCTATAAAAATGAAAATATACTTAATTTGTGTGACATCTAGTTGCCATACACGGCCAAGAGGAAATTTAAGGTTCTACAAAAATAATTTTGGTCTTGGTGTGGAAAGGAATGTGCTAAAAGGAGACAGAAGGGCACAAGAAAGCAAATATTATAGGGTGAGTGTAGGATAGCTGCATCACATCTCAAATTTTAAGAGGTGTCAAGAACATTAAAATAATCAGTGGGATTAGATAATGCTCTCTAAACATGCAAGAATTTTTAATTTATACTTTCTGTTGGGAAATGAAAGATATATATGAATGATTCTGTCTTCCCACAAACGTGTCATCTACTGAGCACAAAAGGAGAGTCTTTGTTCAAATATGGTAAAAAGAGGACAAGAAAAATGAGAAATGCAATTTCAAGATGACCAGGGGGTCTAAGTCAAACATAAAATAAATTTTAAAAATCAAAAGTTACATGAAGCTAGATAGAGAGAAAGACTAAGGGCTTGCTATGTGAATGGGTTGATGTTACAGCAGATCCAGATTAAGAAAGAGAGAAAGGAGATTCTGCAGATGTTGCTTTGAGTGGTAAAACGAGCCCCCATTAATGTGCTTTGAGGAAAGTAAATAAAGATTGGATTCCTTTTCAATTAGTACTTGGTGTTAAATGATGCCTCCTTGAATGCAAATCAGAGCGTAATATGAACTTTACGAGGCTACAGCTTCTATCTGGGCTACCCTGTCCATCGCTTTAGTTAATGTACAGGAAAGTGTAAAGTAAACCCTGAATCTGAAAGTGAGGGAAGAAAAAAATTTTTCTTCATGCACATTTATTTTCATTCACAAGCTATGAAAAGTGCCATGTACAGAGTAGGGGGCCTTTGTTTTTGGAATTGGGATGTGTGTTCTGAGTTTTATTCGTTGTTAAAGAAATATAGCTCAAATCTAAAACATTTGTGTCTCTTCTAGGAAATGTAACATTTAATAACCAACAGTTTCTTGAGAGAATGTGATTCAGAACAATAAGTTGATTTAAAGAGTATTATCAGCTTTATTTGGAAAACATGTAAAAGTGCATAATTGTGTTGGGATTTTATGAGAAATATCTGAAAGTTAGCACATGGATGACTCACTGTCTCCTACATTTACTGGTAAAAAATACCCTGGCCCTCATTTCATTGCTAGAATTAGAAATAAAATTAGGGGGAAGTAGGAGGAGTTTATATTTGAACATGGATATCAAAGTTAGCACTGTAGGCGTACATCCTGAAGTCATTCAGTCTTCTAACCTGGAATATTCTCAAAATTGTCCAACTACTAACATAGCCTTCTATACTCGAAACCAAAATAGCTAATTATTAATTATAATGTTGCCTTATGAATCATTTTCAAATCTCCTAATTTCTTATTTTTAAAATTGATATAAACTTGAATTCTAATGTGCTATTTACAGTATAACATTTAGACAGCAATTTTTCAATGAGTGGATATAAACCAAATATTTCCCTATTCATATCACAAAACCATAAAATTAATGTGATGCAAACATGTTTGAATTCTGTATGTTAAATTTTGAATAAAAAGGAACATATTTTGCACTTGCTATTAGGACATTTGGCCCAAATTTAACTCTGCATAGCTCTGAATGTACTATATTTTAATTTCTGTTGCATGATATAAATATCAAGGCATTTACATTTTATAAGTACATTTATTATTTAAATTTACATTTTATAAGTACATTTATTATTTAAATTACACTAATATAGGTCAATAGATATTAGCAATTCCTTGTGTAAGTTATTGGTCTAGTGATTTAAAACAATATGCTCTAGAAATTTGCTATTTTCTAAGAAAATTTGTGCTTAATGACTCATTATAGGATGCAACTTTTTACATTACTAAAGTTTTTTTCCACATATAAAATTAACTAAGGATTCCTATTGCTAAATTAAACAGAAAAATTCCTGCTGTGATGACTTTCATTACAGTTCAAAAACAGATGCGTGTATTATGTTGGTTCTTTGTTCTTATCAATGACTGATGTCAGGTTTTTCATTTGAAGTCTTCAGCAACAATGTATAAAGAGATAATCTTTTATGTTTCACAATTCTAAGAATATTCTAAATCTGAGAAGATTTGAAGTCTACCAGAGAGGAAGAATACCACCTAAGCCGACTTTTCATGTTGGTTGCAATGACTCTTCCTTCCAAAAAGTTAGAGTTAATTAATAATAAACATAAAGCATATTTAAAGTAAATCTGTATTTAATATCCTAAGAATTTATTTACTGATTTAAAAGATCAGGGTTATTCTGAATACTATTTATAGTTAAAATGCAAAGAAATCGTATACCAGCAGTTCTTTATCTGGGGAAAAGCAAACCTGTACTTTAGGACAAAAATCTCAATCACTGATATTTTGCCGAAGCGGAGTGTTAAAACAAATCTGTGTTTCTCCTTTAGGCAAAAGCTTAGAAATAAAAAATTTAGTGTTCTGTCCACTTGAGGACATAAGGAAAGTGTAGAGTTCAGGAACTATGACACCAAGACAATTTCATTCACACTATCGACCATGTTTCAGTTAGAAGTGATTCAATTTCTGATAATATAACCTTGACCTACACTGTGGTTGTTCCTTATAGTTTTACAATTTGAAAAATACTATGTAAAAAATAAAGTACAAATAAAACACAATGATGTATGGCCATCTTTAAATCATGGGTTTATATGTTTCTTCTTCAACTGTACATCTGTATTGTCCAACAGAATATTTATACTTCCATTATTATCTCCACGTAGGTTATCATTTAGATTTCAACTAACAGTTTGTATTCCCTCTTGAGAGTCTTCTTTAAGGAATTAAGGACAAAATACAATTAAAAATAAAGGCATGCATGAATGTCATATATGTCACATCGTTTTAGGCAAAATTTTTAAAACGAATTCTGCTTATTATAAATCCAAATACCCCTCTGATATTAATTCCTAACTTCTGAATTCAGTAGAGGTTTTGTTTTCAAATGCATATTTCTATGTGGACATTGGAAGACTTCAAAAAAAATAATACTCTAAAATATATTAATTAGTCAGATATGCACATCTTGCTTTATTTCAATATCATGACAGAGAATTATAAACTCTGTTTGATTATTGATGTTGTTAGAATTCCCTGACAATATGTTTTAGTCACTGATTTGCTTTTGAGGAAGATGAAGTATCCCTTTAAAATTATAAAGAGCAAATGAGATGAAATATTTTAAGAAGCCTGCTGTAAAGTGGTTGTGGTGGTTCTTTGTCTCATTTTACCCTGTTAGAGTTCATTAAATCATGTCGATAAGCAGACATTTGCTTATATGCATACAAAGACAAGATTACTTAAGGAGTAAAACTGTATTTCCAGTTTATGAATTCCACAGCACATATCATATTTCTATGTGCATCCTCCATAGATGCATGCTAAATGAGTCAATATATAAGCCAAACAAATATATTTATTTTTGCTCTTCCTTTTGGCATGGAGAATTATGATTACTGTTGTTGTAGGAAAGACTAATTTTTCAAGAGCCATTTTGTTCATATTACATGCAAATAAAAATTGTTTTTAGTTGACAGCTATCATTTCTCTTTATAAAATGCATAATTGGTTGTTAATCTAGCTATTTTTTCGTGTTTCAAAATTCTTTCTTATACAACAGATGCCAATTTAAATGCATAAATTCAGACATTTGAGAAATGCTTCTTTGATTTAATTTTGTACAACGAAACTCAGTGTTCTTTCCTGGACCTCCACTGGGCGATAATTAATGTTGGGCAATTTAAAGGACCTGGCCTCCTCCCCAAGCTCTACTGGAGAAGAGATATATTGACTTCTGCCCTCAGATCTTGGAAAATCTATCTAAAGTTTTTAGTCCTCCACACCAAGCTAAGACTCGGAGAGAAGCTGTAGGACACAGCATTCTACCTGCCAATCTTTTTCTCAGGGACCCATTAAATGTATTCCTTCCTTCTCCTCTGACATGCCCACTTCCTTAATCCAGAAAAACCTCTTCAAATCCCAGGGGAAACAAGCTCTGCTCATGCAGCATTGGCATTCAATCAAATATTTGTATTTATATCAAAATATAATTTATTTCAATTTTTTAATTTAAAGAGCATAGACTTTGGAACTCAAAAATCAAGGAGGGGGAACAACTTCTTGCCTATCTTGTTTTGTTTGTGTTTCTTACTCAAGGCAATGAGCATAAAGTGCACTATACACCTCTTGAAAGGAATGCTGGGTCATGGGTCTTAAAAAAATACTGGGAGCAAAAATATTTATTCATAATTCAAATACATTATCTCATCACATTTAAAAAATAATCTTTTAGTTTTGGGATTCTTTTTGCAACATACTGAAGGTACTTGCGCTCATGTTTGTTTAAGATTGCAGATCTGTGAGTCCTGGCCCTGAATTAGGTTTCTTTATGAATTGAATTTAATCAGCATTTACTCAACAATGTGCTGAAGATGCTTTGCACGAATTATTTAACAGATAGATATATAAATGTAGTCTACACACACACACATGCACACATGCACACCAACACGCGTGCACTTGATTGTAAGATAGAGGCAGGGATAAACAACAGGAGAATATTGAAACTCTTTTAAGATTGATGAAGTGTGGTTGTTCTTCCTGAAGAGAGTAGCATTATCGTCAACTCTGCAGTATATTTGAGTTTCTGCAAATATTTTGAGTTTTTCTCTCCTCCTGTGTTGTGTAACTTTTTTCATAAGTCTGTATCTTATTTCATTAGAGAAGGTATGTACTTTTACCGTGTCTGTTGAAAACTTTCCACCAATCATATAGTTGTTTTGCTGTGAAATCCTAAAGATTGATTTTAGATATGATATTAATGTAAATATCATAGACATGAATAGCTAGTTTATTTGAGAAATATTTAGAAAAACTTTGGGGGAATTTGATATTATATTTCCAAGATGTATTCAGACCATATTTATTAAGACCAAAATGATATGTTCTGAATATCTGAAAATAATTTCTTCAGTGGAGTGGAACCCCCGCCCCTATATCTGAGTTTGGCTCTCAGCATGGTAACCACTTATATGCTTTGTACATATTTTGTGAGTATTCATTCACTTAATGACAATAAGATGCTTCTGAAAAATCACAGATTCTTCCCAACTGGGATGAGTTGTAATGCTGAATGTACACTTCAAATCCCAAATAATCAAGACGTAATAAAATGCCTGCAAATAAGCAACCAACCACCGTCACGTTAGTTTGTAAACCACTTTTAAACATTGTTTCCCAGCCACCAAATAGTTCATATTCTTGTTTGCGAGCTAGAGCTTTGCATGCAAACCATCTTCTCTTTTACTGTACTAACTGTACTCCTTTGGCAAAACTTTCTGTCTAAAAGTCTCAATGAGATAGTGTTTGCCTTAAAATTGGGCAAATACAAAAGTCAAATATGAAACATGTTATATAAAATGCTCAGAACAATCTGACAATGGAAGAGAATTGTTCGAACTGACTTTATCAATGTTCAGCCTCTGTTACTTAGCATTAGCAATTTCCAAGACTGCTCATCATCTTTGTTAACTATTTTTACACGTTTCCAATATCTACACATTTGATTCTGATGTTGATCTTCAACCAGTTGAATTTGGATTCTAATCAAGACTGTTCACTCATATAATCCTTTAATGTTTTATTTAGTTTTGAGAATGTAAATATAAAATATCCTTCTGTAAACACTGGGCAAAAAGCTACACCATTTTGAAAGATATGTTCATGAAGGCTAAATTATAAAATAAAATAAAAAAATTAGGCACTAAATGATAGATATATTCTACTTACAGTCTAAGGACAGACTTAAAATTCACTAGTTATGTCTCTAATTTAGAGCTATGGTGGTGTAGAAAACTGAGGCATGGTTTGAAGCAATTCAGCTTTGAACTAACAAAACTCAAACAACTTGATAATAGTATTGAGGAGAGTGTGGAAAATTGGCACCCATACATATAATCGAGCAGTCAGTCTGTAAATTGAGTCAAACTGTGGGATGCAGTTTGGCAATGTCTAACAAAGTTAGAAATAGGACATTCTATTTGACTTACATTTAGAAATGTGGATACTTTCATGAAGTAAGCATGTAAACTGCAGCATTGTCAGTACTTGCAAAACACTGGTGATGAGCTAACGGTAAAATAGCAAGCGATTTTAGTAATAATAAGGCATTTACTGAACATATCGGTAGCCATTAAAAATGTGCCAACTCTGTATGTTTCATAAGAATAGTCCCTAAGATATAACTAAAACTGTAAATTTAAGAGGCAAGATTCAGAACAGTGGATATACTATGCTATCATTTGTATGAAAGCTATGTTATCATTTGAGTAAAAATGTATTATCTTTCTGCATATAGTAGGATATGTATGAGTCATCTATGGAAGTCTGTAAGCATTCACAAAAGTCTACTATCACTGGAAACGGGGTTTCTGAATGGCTGAGAGATATGGTGGGAAGGTGATATACATTTCATTGCATGTGTATATATTCTCTGTTTAAAAACGTTTTAAAATATTTTTAAAACACATTTGAAACACACTTTCAGCTTAACCATCTCTAAGATTATTATTGCATATTGTGAAAAATAAAAAACCAATGTTCTGTATTAAATCAATATTTATGAAATTCAAAAGTTGAGATGGATGAATAAAACTCTTGTTAAGCTTTTCAGCATGTAGCTAAATTAAGTTAAAGCTGACCTATTCAGCAACTATACATAAAAAATTATATCACCCTCAGCATTTGTTAATTCAGCTGAATAAACTGTACTTTCGCAGATGGGGCAGTTACCTACCCTCTGTATTTGTCTAGCAAGACCTATGTCTTAACTACGGCAGACTCAAGAGATTTCAACAAAACTTGAACATAGAATTCCACGATCCTTTGAATTTACTCCAATTGGCTGAATAAGAGAGGAAGACAACCACCCTCCTCCTGAGTATAAAGGATGAATCAGTAAATGTGTTTATATATGTGTTTCTGTGTGTGTGTGTGTGTATGTAAACATCAGATATTTTAATATAATTTTAAGGGCTTAATGACAACTAACTCGTCAACTGAAAGTTAAGTAAATGAATATGTAAACTTCTAAATAAAAAACATAATACATAAGGAGCCCAAAATCCCAATGTTTATTTCAATAAGGAGAATGTCGAAATTCTCTCATGGAGTGGTACACACACAGTCACGGGTGTATGTGGCTTGACCACTTGAGGGGCTTTGTTAATCTTCCTTCTCTGGCCCATTTTTACATTTTACAATCCGGAAAACATCCCCCCATGATTAAGACCTGAGTACTGTGCCTGTCAGTTGTAATCCTACAGTGTCGAGAACTTTATACCTCTGGTCTCAGGTAGCTAGGATTTATTCCTTTGGAAAAGGCAATAACTATGTAGTTAGTGGAGATTTTGCCCTCATAAATTCTTCATAACATCATTCATTGCCATAAAACTCATAAAAGTAGTGGGGGGTATTCTGATTTATGATCTGATTCAGCATACGAGTTCGAGGACTGGAATTCAAATATACAGTACATAGTAATGTGTACAATTTCAAAGAAACATGCATATTAAATTTATTACTCTTTAAATTATTTTTTATCTGAAATAAGGGAAAATCACATAATTTGATTCAGTGGGAAAACTGTCATTTGAGGCGAAATAATCAATCCAGTGCTCTTTTACTGCAAATATTGATTATTGTGTCTTACTTGTAAAACTTAAAAATATGAAATTTATTATTACTTTGGTGAATGCTTCCTATGGGGTGAGGGTATTTAGATGCCACACACACATAATTCTCATTGCTCCCTTAACTTAGGGATTATAGACTCAGTGACGATTTGTGTCTCTGTGATAAGCTTGCATAGCCTTACATTAACTATATAAAGGAAAAAGGGCTCAAGGACATTAATTCCAAACAACACCAAATTTTCAAATTGTACGTACCATTATGTACAAAGTTCTCTTGGGCTGACAGTATACAATTCTAAAAGTAACAATATATGAACTTTCAGAAATTCTGACAACAGTCAGGAGTGTGAAGACAATATTTGAAGGAAAAGAGAAAGGAGTACTATAGAGTATCAGTCATTATATTTTGAATGCCCTACACAGTTTGAAAATCATTTAGTTATTTGAAGAAGATGTATCATGTGAAACATGACTTTTTCTTAAGCTTTATTGATTTGCATGTTAGTACAAAATGGTCTCAAATAGGATGGATGTCCCATAGGACATGCCCAAGACAGCTCTTAGAGAAATAATTAGAACTTATTTTCAAATTTTAACTCACCCTTTTTAGTCAATATGTTTATATTTCCAACATAAATAATATTAGCATAGTAGAACATGTATATCTTTTCCTTTCCTCTTGATTTTTTTTTTAAACTGGAAGGAACAGATAATTAAACATATATAGAAACTGCTGAATTGAATAATTGGAAGACAAGATTTTAAACAAAGAAAAGCAAACAAACATAAAACAGATTCAGATTTACAATTCTTAGTTAGAGGTGAGCAGGAAACCACACGAAGTGATATTCACAAAAATAGTCTCAGAATGTAAGCCACACGAAGTGATATTCACAAAAATAGTCTCAGAATGTAAGCATCCTTCCACCGCATTTCTTTTTCCAGGTTTTTGCATCTCTATGTAAGAATGGTAGGAAGAAAATCTTCTGTATGTATGACCTTCTCTATTATTCTTTTTTGCTTATGTTCTGTATTAGTCAGTTTGGGCTACCATAACAAAATATCATAGGCTGGGTGGTATAAACCACAGAAATTTATTTTCTCGCAGTTCTGGAGGCTAGAAGTCCCAGATCAAGGCACCGGCCATTTGGTTCCTGGTGAGAGCTGTCTTCCTGGCTTGCAGGCAGCTGCCATCTTGCTGCCTTTGTGTATGCACAGAGAGAGAGGGAGCAAGCTCTGCTCTCTCTGCTTATAAGGATGCTAATCCTTTAGGATTAGGGCCCCTCCCTTATGTCTTCATTTAACCTTCATTAATTCCTAAAGGCTCTATCTCCAAATACAGTCACACTGAGGGTTAGGGCTTCTACAGATGAATTTTGGGAGGATACACTTCAACCCATAGCATTTTCACAGAGAGGATTAAACAAAGTTTGCTGCATTTCTCATCCGAATAATTGAACACAACCTTCAAACGCAAGACAATTTTTGGTATATATATTTCATTTTTTTATATGAAAAAGGGGTTAAAATAAATATATTCATAATATACAATTTATATAGTATACTAGAACGTTATGAATAAATATACTGTAAGAAACATATATTTGAAAAAATAGCCTTTATATATTCGGAAATCAGGTTTAGTTACATTATAAAATGATTTATAATCCACACAATAGTTTAACACAAAAAGAAAATGTACTTCTCTCTGCGTGGAAGCCGAGACTAAATCTATGACTTGTATTTTTATACTTTCAGCAGAGACCACTCTATTTCTTGATACTTGAGAACTTCTTGGAAGCGGGGAGAGCAGTAGCTTATATTATGCCTTGAGCTCAAAGGAGAGTGATTTCCCTCTCCCATTCTCACAGCACCCCTCAAGCCCATCATCTGCCAAGGGGAAAAGGGAAGGACAAAGAGCAGCCCAGGGTGGAAGAGTCCCGGCATTTTTCTAACGCTTTACCCTTGTGATTGTTAATATGCTGAAATGTACATTTTGATTTTGACATTGATGAAAATAACCCTACCTCCACTCCTCTATACAAAAAAGCCACTATCTTATGCATTTAAAAAGTAAAAAAAAAATTAGCAATTGTCTGCTTTTTGAACCTGTGAAAAGGACTGTAACACAAAATTCTGTCCTAAAGGTGAGAAGATAAGTGGAGCAATCAGCAGGGAAGATTTTTAAATGCTCATTTCGCAACAGGTCCAGTGAAATTCCTTCCATGGAATGTAACTGACCTCTGGCTAAGTGGCAGAACATTTATAAAAATGTCAACTGTTTCATCTTTCTACTAAACTCTATTGAAGTGACTCATGTATTTAGAAAAAACACAGAGAATGGTTACCTTATTGCAGCTAGAGTTGATCTTGTATAATTTTGAATGTTGTGTGCTCCAGGCACTAAAAATATCTTAGATACATTGGGTTTTATCATAATTGTAACCCGTCTATTCTTACATAATAACACCTTGAAATCTTTAGAGATCTGTTCATGAGAGAAAGCATTAGAAATATCCCACCCCAGGCGAATAAAACCTACTCACCCAAAGGAATATCTTTATAATGAATTATACTTATTGTAAAGGAATTCTCTGTAGAATCAATCAGGGTATTATTTCCAACTTTGGGCCAATTGTTACAATGCACTAGCAGGGTTGAATTATAATCAGCAAATAATATCTCATGTGACTCTTTTTTTTCCTTAATGTAGCAACTATACATAATGATAGATTGTTAAAATATGAATCTTGCTCCAAAACATATGTCTTATATTATTTAGAAAGTGAAACAGGAATATGGGGTTTTCCAATTTAAACATCAACTTTCATTTGCAAATAAGAAAAGTTTGCACAATTAATTGTAAGTAATGGACATTTATAGTAAGTTTTTTATATTTTGAGTATTAAAAGATAAGAAATAATAATATCTTATCAAATCTTTTTCCCCTTTGGCAGCTTGAGATGTCTAATTGTGAAAAGTCTCTCACACAGAACAGCAAACCCTGCCCTACTTCTTAAATAGACCAAAGACCATGATAAGGATAAGTAAGGAATATTTTCTGTTTGTTTGATCATTTTCGTAAACAACAACAGCATTATCTGAGTCTTACTTTTGATCGGGTCTTGCGCTTGGAAATGTACATAAATTATTTGGTTTAATTGTCACAATCATAGAAGAAGGTAAAATTCTGAGGAAGCTGAGGTTTAGAGAGGCTGAGGACCTCACTCCAGATTATGTAAGCTAAGTAAGTAGCTGTTTCAGGGAGGTGTCTTTGGTTGGAAATAACAAAAATAACACTAAGATACCCCAAGCAGAAAAGAGAAATTTATTATTCAGGCTCAGAGCCATCTTACAAAATCCATGAGAATAGACCCAATTGGGCATCAAAAGCTGGCTATTACCTGGTATTGTATAGTTCTCTGTGGCCCAAATTGATTCATTCTTCTCTGTCTGAAAAATTATTCATTCTTCTCTATCTGCCTCAGCTCCCATATTTTCATCGTGTAATTTGAACAAATTTCACATATTACAGCTTCAGCAACCTGAACTTAACAATTCTTGCTCCCTCTCAGCTTAGTTAAGATTTGCATTCTTAGATCAATCACCTTACAAGAAAAGGATATCACATTATAGGAACCTACTCACGGTGGTACCCAGGGAGAATGAGAAATTAATAAGGCCATCTAAAACGTGGCTACTACAGGAGCAGAACTCGCACAGTACTTAGATCAGGGTTAATTGTCTCAAAACACATGAGCTGAACAATACTCTGTTTTCTTAAGAAAGACTTCCACATTGTGCTCTTGTACATTCCTGTCTACCTTTTCTCCAGACAGCGCTAAGTACGAATAATTGGGTTTCAGAAACATTACTCTGGTAAAGGAAGCCCTATATTACAAGAGGTTTAGTACTTGGGTTGCAAATGACTTTAATGGATGGAGCTTTGATTATTCTTTCTGTTCTCACCAAAGAGGATGATTCTGGTGGCCCAGTGTTCACTGGTTCAGATCCCAGGTGTGAACCTACACATTGCTTGTCAAGCCATGCTGTGGCAGGTGTGTCACATACAAAGTAGAGGAAAATGGGCATGGATGTTAGCTCAGGGCCAGTCTTCCTCAGCAAAAAAAAGAGGATTGGCAGCAGATGTTAGCTCATGGCTAATCTTCCTCAAAAAAAAAAAAGTTGATGATCCATGTATGTCGACCAGTGTTGGCATCATCTACAGTCTTGCTAGAAATGGGGAATCTCAGGCCCCTCAAGGTCTGTTGAGTTAGAAATGCATTTTAACAAGATCTCCCATGTAATTTCTGTGGCCAGTAAAGTTGGAAAACAACTATGTTAGTTCCTTTCTTTATTATATGAATATATAAGTGAATAAATATAGTTGGTTCTCAGTGAATACTTTTTGCTATGATAGCCCGTGTGTCCTCTTTGAAGCCAAAGGTGAGACTTCAATTACATGCTGTGGCAATAGGGTGATTCTGTTTCAGAATTATTTGATTTTACGTACATTTGGTAGGTCTTGGTTTGAGGTCATACAGTGAGAGATTAATGCAAGAGAGTAGATACTAAATGATATAAAAAAACTCAGGAGGAAAGGAAGGCAGTCTTGGGCTGCGTGTTTATCAAAATTGACATCTGTTCATTTCTTTGGTCTGGGTCTCAGTCCCTGTATGACTTTCAAAGATGCATAACTGCTTTCCTGCCTCTATTCTACAAGGAAAGGAAGTAGCTTCTCTTCTTGAAAGTGTAGTCTGTTTTGTACGTACAGCAGTGTGGGAATATTTGATATGACTAGGACTGAAAAACAAGACCAGATTCACAGTTTGTTAAACTAGCTCTGTGACCTAGGAAACTCCCTCAGATTGAGTTTTTTCATTAATATACAGAGAGAGCCGAAGTTTGTGACATGGTAAGTTCCCTTCTACAACTAACATTTTATTCTTCTCTTACTAATTGTTACTATAATATATAGGATTCAGAAATGTGAGCTCCTTTATTTCTTGTTTTCATCATCTTCTCCCTGAAAACACATCCAGGGGCCAGCCCCGTGGCCAAATGGTTAAGTTCACATGTTCTGCTTTGGCGGTCCAGGATTTCACTGGTTCATATCCTGGGCTTGGACCTAGCACTGCTTGTCAAGACATGCTGAGGCAGTGCCCCATATAGGAGAGCTAGAGGGACCTAGAACTGGAATATAAAATTATGTATTCGGGAGCTTTGGGGAGAAGAAGAAGAAAACAAAAAACACACATCCAATTCTCAACGAATCCAAAATTTGATTCAATTTCCACATTTCAAAAATTGAAATACCATCACTCTCCATTTACCTACCAAAAGAAGATGATGCTTTTCCTATCTATCTATGTTAATGTTTCTATTCCTTTTTCAATAGTGGAAGTATGTCCTGATTTCAAACTATTTACAAAGCTGTAGTTATCAAAACAGTATGCTACTGGCATAAAAACAGACACATAGATCAATGGAACAAACTAGAGAACCAAGAAATAAACCCACACATATATGGTCAATTAATTTCTGTCAAAGGAGCCAAGGATATAAAATGAGGAAAAGATAGTTTCTTCAATAAATAGTGTTGGGAAAACTGGACAGCTACATGCAAAAGAATGAAAGTGGACTTTTGTCTTACACCATTCACGAAAATCAAATCAAGATGGATTAAAGACTTGAACATAAGACCTGAAACCATAAAACTCCTAAAAGAAAACATAGAGGGTAAGCTCCTTGACACTGGTCTTACCGATAATTTTTTGGATTTGACACCCAAAGCAAAGGTAACAAAAGCAAAAATAAACAAGTGGGACTACATCAAACTAAAAAGCTTCTGTACAGCATAGGAAGCCATCAATAAAATGAAAAGGCAACGTATAGAATGGGAGAAAATATTTGCAAATTGTATATCAGATAAGGGATTAGTGTCCAAACAATATAAAGACCTCATGCAACTCAATAGCAAAAAAAAATAACAAAAACCCAAACAATTCTATTTGAAAAAGGGCAGAGACACTAAATAGACATTTTTCCAAAGAAGACATACAAAGAAAAGATACTCAACATTACTAATCATCAGGGAAATGTAATCAAAACTACAATGAAAATAACCTCACAGTTGTTACAATGGCTATAATCAAAGAGACAAGAGCTAACAAGTGTTGGTGAGGATGTGGAGAAAAGGGAACCCTTGTGCACTGTTGGCCGGTATGTAAATTGGTAGAGCCACTGTGGAAAACAGTAGGAAGATTCTTCAAAATATTAAAAATAAAGCTACCATATGACCTAGCAATCCCACTTCTGGGTATATATATTCAAAGGAAATGAAAGAAGGATCTTGAAGAGATATGTGCACCCCAAGGTTTATTGTAGCATTATTCACAATAGCCAAGATATGGAAGCGACCTAAGTGTCTGTCAGCAGATGAACGGATAAAGAAGATGTAGTGTATATATATACAATAGAATCTTATTCAACCATGAGAAAGAAAGAAATCCTGCCATTTGTGACAGCATAGATGAACCTTGAGGGTGTTATACTAAGTGAAACAAGGCAGAGAGAGAAAGACAAATACTGTATGATCTCATTTATATGTGGAATCTAAAAAAGCTGAACTCATAGGAACAGAAACTAAATGATGATTGCCCTGAGCTGAGGAGTAGGGGAAAAGGAGAGACGTTGGTCAAAGGGTACATGCTTCCAGTTATGAGATCAATAAGTTCTGGGGATCTAATGTACATCACAGTGTTTATAGTTAATAAGACTATGTTATATACTTGAAAGTTGCTAAGAGAGTAGCTCTTAAATGTTCTCACCACAAAAAAAAGGTAATTATGTGACCTGATGGAGGTGTTAGTCAATGCTATGATGTTAATCATTTTCAATACATAAGTATTTCAAATTAGCATGTTGTACACCTTAAACTTACACAACTTTATATGTCAATTATATCTCAATAAAGCTAAAAAAATATTAAAAAGAATTTAATCAAATGCAATAAAAACAGTAGAAGTATGGTTTAGAGGAAAGAATAATGAAAACAAGGTAAGACTATCTGGGTCTATTCTCAGCTCTGACATACAGACCAGCGTTACTTCAGGTAAGGTTAAAGATATGGTTTCAAATATCTTCATCTAAAAAATAAAGGAGTTGGTCTAGATGATATCTGGTTGTAATAGACAAATGTTAATTTTCAATAATTTAAAACCCATTTGCATTTTATTTTTACTTCCTTAAGAAAATTATTTAAACTCAGCTACTTGGCTTGTGAAGCAGGTGAAAGATTTCATTGTAAAAGCAAGTGAAAATTCAAGAACACAGGAAAATTGTACAAAGCAGGAGACTACCTTTACCAATAGTGTATGATTCTTAGGCTGGTTAGCGTCCCTTAAAATGTCTACATGTAGAGCTTTACCATACAATTATGAACATTTAGCCTAAGCCACCGCTGTGACAACTGAACAGAAAATGCCAAAAGTTTATTCCATGTGATAATCTGAGCTGAAATATACTTCTGTGGCTAATGAGCAGTGTAGACCCAAAACATGTAAAATTTGACAATTGGGCATGCCCCATAACAGTCACATTACGCAAATAATAGCATTCTGGAAGTATGACATTTTCATATGTATTTTGCAGGTGCCCAAATTGTACAGTTTTAAAAAATATTGGCTCATAATATATAAGCATGGCTTTTTATGAGATATAATTTCATTTTGCCAAGACATTTTTCTCTCTTGGCCCAATGTAGATTTCTGTGAACACAATAGTTCTAAAAAACATATCCATGTCTAGAACATTCCACTATAATAACAAGGAAAACTGACAGTTTCATGATGACTGAGAGCATGAAGTTTTTAGAGAGGCAAATTTATCTTACAAATCAGTGGAAATTATTAGCACATAATATAATACATGTGTTTTGCATGAATAAAATCCCAAACTGAAATGAGTTAATCATCCTGTGCAGATGGATGCCATCCTAACTGGACAGATTGCTTTGGAATATGGAAGACTTTGCAAGTTTATGGAAACAGTTTCCTTTGCTAGCTCTTTACAAAAGGCAAAATATAGCAGTTCAAAAGAGCATCATCAAAATTTTAAAATCCTGAATTATTATGAATAAACAGTATCTTTACAAAAGAAGCATTTAAAAAATATTTTTAAAAAATTAGGTACAAACAAGTTTGGAATAGTTTGCCATATTTTCATCTCTATATGTGCTAATAATTCCAAGTATCTAATTACCCAATAGTATTTCTTATACACCATGGCCTTCCAATAAGATTTTGGGATTCCTAGTATTTCTAATAAAATGTAGGAATGTTGGGAAGTTTTACTTGTAGGTAGCTTCCTGTATAGGCTATGGGAATCTCCCTTCAGTATTTCAAGAGGAAAAATAAATCACCCATTGTGGTGGGCAAAGAAATGTGCTACCCAAATTGCCAAAAGTAAGGCCATTAAGACCCGCTGTGGGGAGCACAGATGGCGGATAGTTCCAGCTGTGGGTTCCATTGGAGTCCACCTCAGCAGAGGAACCGCCTTCTCCAAGGCCACAGCCTTCCTAAGCAGCCTGCACCTAGTGACTGAGCCAGGTGGAGGTGTAAACGCCTGGCCATTGTAGCCTGATGTAGCACAACTGACAGACGTTATTCGTTCAAGAGCTCCCGGCAAGATTGACCAATTCTTTGTCATCCTACTTTGACACCTCTCTCCACCAGATCTTGTCTGCTATTTCTTTCACTGGTGTTGATGCCCCATAAACATCTTGCACCCCAAACTCTGTCTCAGCCTCTATGTTTGGAGAACTCGATCTATACCACACATTCAGAATCAAGTAAAAATAGAAACGTAATGGAAGAATTTGTCCATACCACTTCAAGGCATGGTGTGTAAATGGGCAGGTAAAGAAAGGAGGCAATTGGAACATTGCTTGAGTATTTCTTAAGTTGGTGTTCGTGGAGATTTTGTAGATCACAACTACTGAAAATAATGAAAGCTGACTGTATATAAAATTGATTATTTTGCAATTCTGTGTAGACACACTTTGTTCTCCCTCCTAAAATATTCTGCTAGAAGGCAAAGATGGATATTTAAGGGTAATACATTGTACTAAGTTTATTTTAGAGCTTCATCCTAATTTCCATGAAGCCAACATTCTTTGATTTTAATATTAAAGACCATTTCCCAAGCCATGCTAAGACTCCATTATTATGTGTCCAGTTTTGCAAAATGAATTGCCATGACATGAATACACAGCCAAAAATGTAGGCAGCTTCTATATGATCCTATAAAACTTTCATTGCCAGCTGGAGAAACGAAGATGCCCTCTTAGACAAGAGAGAAAAGACATGTGCAAATGCTCCAAAAGCTATGTATTTCAGCATAAATATAGATGCTAATTATTAATATCATAAACATTGTAGCTACATTCTCAAAAGCAGGGCTTTGGATCATATACATTTATAAATTAATAACTTATTAACTATTTATATGAAATATATTTTAAGGAGTCAATGAAAATTGTTCATCATGAACACTGTATAAGTTCATATATTTATATCTGTTAATTAGTCATCAGTTTAGTTAATGGTGTAAATGTGGTATTCTTATTGATGGAGCATTCAAAATATGGTGCTAACAATTAAAAATTCCTTTGGCTTGATGTGTTTACCAGTGGGAACAGTTTGAGAGCAGTCCCTGCATAAATTTGGTTCTTTATTACTCTGTCATGGCCAACTCAAATACATGTGCATTATTCTGTATCATTTGGGAAATCAGTAATTAGAAACCAACAATTTCAATAGAGGAATAGATAGAAAAACA
This sequence comes from Equus quagga, assembly GCF_021613505.1. Lineage (NCBI taxonomy): Eukaryota > Metazoa > Chordata > Mammalia > Perissodactyla > Equidae > Equus > Equus quagga. Next base: position 123,189,709 of record NC_060273.1, read on the forward strand.
TTTGTACATCTTTGGAATATCTGACAGGTCCACAGTCTCAGCAACTCCGGCTGTATTTGCCTAGAGATATGAGAAGGGAGCCAGCATCCGTAGCGCATACCAAGGGCTTCCCTTCATTCCAGCTGGTATGTTTCAGCTACTCTGTAACACATTTTTCCCCCATAAATATTTGTTAGTTTTTTCCACTGCTCCTTCCCTCTGTTTCCTCAAAATCGAGGAACATTCCAGACTTTGCTCCTTTTTCTAGGCTCCATGCAAATCCACCTCCACAACACCTCCCTCGAAGTCTTCATCTCAAAGAAATCTCTCTTTTATTTGAATTTTAATTTCATATTTTTCTGTCCCTTGCCAAGGTTACTGATTCCATATTAATAGAGTAAAACGGTTTTATAAACATTTATTATTTTGAGAACATTTATTCTTATACTCTGTATTTTTAGCATCCCACATTGATATATTTATATAAGTGCAATTTTAGGCAGTTTTAAATATAAATAATTTAGTGAATTATCAAGAAAACAATTTCTTTGCTTATTCCACGTGGATGTTGGATGAGGAGGGACAGTGAATTTTCTGTTAAGGAATCCTAGATTAACCTTCCAATTCCTAATTTTTCATTACCTTTACACATGACTCAGAAAGGAAACTAAACTCATTTAACAAACAGTGGTTGGAATAATGATTATAATTATTATTATAAATAGAAGGCAAAATACAAAAGAGAAACTATTTCTCAAATCTCAAATCTCCTGTTACTAAAAACTATACCTCTACTTACAGGCATTTTTTTTATTTTATGTGTAAACAGTAGATGGCTATACAGATAAAAATGTAATCTTTTTTATATAATTATAAACAAATATCTACACTTTCTTCCTCTTTACTTCTATCAAATCCAGAACAGCAAAGACACTGAGATTGCCCAACAGTATTGCTATGTTCTATATTAGAATGATTAAATTTGAGAACACGAGTTGAGAGGAAAGGTGTCCATTTTTCCTTCCCATTTAGAAGTGTTCTGAATCTACTGTCCCAAGCTCTAATAGGTCATATTGCCTTAGAAATATTTAACATAATGATAATGCTTAGCTTGTTAGTTTTTTTACAAGACAATTTTAGACTTCAAAAAAATTAGTTTTCAAGTGGACCTTAAAAGTACCTGTTATGATATGGGTAGATCAGCCTACTTTAACTCTTTCATGACTCAGTGAGTACCTGAAGAACTTTGTGGCCTCAAATCCTCAAACAGCCCTTGACTGAAACAATTTTAGAATTTTAGGTATTTTTCAAATAGAATACTCCACTTACAATAGTAGCAATAAGTGACCCACTGGGCATGGAGTGTTCATTTGAGACAAGCAAATGATTCTTAATCTTTAATGTTGTAATCAGAGTGGAAAATATCCGTCTACATTTAATTACAACAATGTATTAGGGTCTATATAAGTAGTTACATTAAACATGAACAATGATAGCTAGATCAGAGTAGTCCAGTATGGTAACTCTCTGCTACCTTCTCCTGACAATCCCTGTAGCCACACTCCTATCAAAAAGATGAATTTGTGGCCTGAGAATATATGCATTTGGATTATTACCAAGTACAATGAGATTGCAGGATGATTTACTGAAATTCATTTCATGACTTAACCAAGTAAATCAAGTAAATCATGATTACATGTTTTAACCATAGATCTGGACAAGTTTTGCAATAATTTATTTTTAGGTATCAAAGACATAAGATATTTAAAAATGCATGTCAAAATCTCTGACTTTTAAGAACAGTTTGAATTTTGAAATGTTGACATATCAGTTGAAAATGCACAAAATGCCTAGCAGGAATATTTTATGTTAAGAAGATATTTTTATTATTGAGTTAAAATACGTGAACTTCATAACTTCACATCCTAGTATCCTTCTATTTGGCAAAGCATTGTGTGAAAGAGTTCTCTTCATTCCAGGTACATCGACTGTGATGCAAACAATTTAATTCGTATTTTATTCCTTTACATTTTATGATATTGACAATACTTATTTGGTAACTACACATGGTTGATGTTTTTCAGCCAAATATATAAATGATTCTTCTTGTTGATATGGAAAATTAAATCTGTCAAATATGTAGATGTCAACGTCTTTGCCATGTGTTAAAATGTAAATTATTAAAATGTTAAATGTCCTTAAAATTAAAATGGACATTATTTTCACTTTTAGTCTTTAGGGAAATAATCTTAAGTTATATTTGAATGCACTGGAATTCATATAAATTCCTTACAGCCAATAATTGACAATTTTAGTCTCTAGGAGCTAAATATATTTTTTAAAGTATCCTCATATTTTCATTTTGTTACCATTCATAAATAATTTGACCTAATTTATAGGAAAACTTTCTTTAGTGTGGAACCTCAATGAGAGAGAGAGTATAAAGAAAACAATATAAAGATTAATAATAAATCTTTGTCCTGTTTTATCAGTTTTATTATAGGTAAATGTGAGATTAATACATGCCAAATGTATCCCATAGCATTAGTTTCTTGAAAAAGGAAGTTCTCCTGCCATGTGAGTTTGAGAGATTTTGGGTTAAACACACAATACCAGTTTATTTACCAAAGGACTAGAAGGTTTCGGTACCCAAATGTAGTTTGACAAACCCTGTCAGAAATAAGGAAGGGAAGAAGTTGAGGGTGGGGGTGCGGGGAGGCAAGGCATGAAATTGAAATCAGTTGGGGCAATTTGCTGTAAATATAAAAAATCATTGGAAATTTGTGAAATCATTAAATACTATTTTGAATTCAGTGGTTCATTATTTTTCTTTTAACAGGACACTCCTCTAGGGTTTAAGACTTGTAGCTGTCTCATCTATTTGTCTATTTCCAGCATCCATAACAATGACAAGCACGCAGTAAAGTGTTCAATAGATATGTTATTAAATGTTTGAGTGAAAAACTTAATTTAATTGTGGAAGAAGAATTTGGAAAAATTCTTATTCTAATCAAACTTTAGGAACCATGTAGAATGTTTAACTCAAAGGTAATAAAAACTAACATGACAAACTGGAGGTAATATGAATATGAATAACACAGAACTCTGTATATTCCTGAGCAGGCATGTGATATGTAGCAACCATTTTCTTTTCTGAAATAAAAAAAAATAAACTAGATAGCTTCTGCAGTAGATTTTCAAAATCTACAGTTTACATTAAAAACTGAATCTTGTACAGCCTTCACAGTTAAGATGCTGATGCATTTTTCCTTGAGGAGACATTCTGCAGGAAACTTTGTTGCTGGCAATGTTTACACCATCTTGAAATAAGTAAACAGTCCATAAAGTCTCTACTAGCAGCAGCAGTAAACAGTCAATCTCTGAAACATTCACTAGACCAGAAAAACTTCTGAGACACCAAATAATTTCTTCAAAGCTTGCATTCAACACATGTGTGTGGCAGAAATTCATTTAAAATTCCTAGTCTAGAGAATCCGTAGTATCTCTTTAGAGCTGGGGAGAATGATTACAGCAACATTCAGCTTTGGATGGAACGTAGCAGTCTACAGCTGCAAAGCCAGTTGAAGACAAGTCCATCAAAGTTGACTTGACTTTTAGCAGTGACCTTGCAAATATCTGATCTTAAAATCTTGTTGAATTTAGCCCAACTTAGTGCAACTTGCTCTCGTTTTAATGACCCTATCACCATTCAACAGAAAATAAGGAGAAATAGCAAAATCCAAGAACTATAGAGATATCTACATTTACAAGTAAAATTTAAAAGAATAAAAGTTCGAATAATGTTATTCTGACTCTATGGCTTTCATAGCTGGCTATGTAGATGATATCTGCATCCCATTAAGATTTCTAAAGTATTTTGAGTAAAAGCATGTATTATGTCTGGAGAAATTCATGCATTCCAATATACATTAACCTTTGAACTTAGGTATATTCACATTTGCTTAGCTTCAGTTAAAATATTTTTTCCCAGTTAGAATAATGAATCCACATCTTGAAGGCAGATATGAAATGATACAATCTGGCTAGTAAATATATAAACAAAACAGTCTAGTTGTAACCAAACTCAATGGGTGGATCTCTTTGTGAGTGCGGAGCTAAAAGTGCAACCAAGGCTGAAGAGGATGAAGAAAAGAAAGGTTTATTGCTTGCCGAAGCCATGGAGATCAGCGAAAACTAGCTCCCAAAGCAGTGTCCCCATCCCTGCTCTGAGCTTAGTGCAGGTGGAGACTTCACACACCAGAGTGCAGAGGACATGTTACAACTTTGTAACCACTGGGCCTAATCAGGGCCATGTGCAGCCCATTACATAACCAGTTCAACGCCTTTACAGAATGAGCTTAATGCAACATACATTACACAACAGCCCCAAGGTAACTTTTGGACACTTAGAGCTGGAAAAATTTGCAGGGGTCCTGCTGCAACCGTGTAAGTTTCACCATAGGATGGCAACACTAAAAAAAATGAGGACACCAACTTCTGAAAAACAGCACAGTTAGTTTTCTCCTTGTCTGGAAAACATTTGACACACTGTGTTTAGCTATGGATCATATTTTCATTAACCCTTTCCTTGCCTGGTTTCTGGTCCTAAAGGTATTTACTTTCAAAAGTCACCTATTAAAAGTATTTATCAAACATATCAAAAGTTTTTTATATGTTTCACATTATATAGGGCCATAGAAAATCTGTTTTATTATTGCTTTCTTTATAGTTTATTGAGGTGCAATAGACAAACAGGAGAGTTGGAATCGTAGGTGCTCAGCTCAATGATACCCCACAAAGTGAATACACTCACATAACCAGCACCGAGATCAAAACAAAAAGGAATTACCAGCACACCCTCTTCTGGCACCTACAAGCTACAATGAGGGTAGCCCCTATCCTGACTTCTAACATCATAGACTAGTTTTTCCCGTTTTCAAACATTACATAAATAAATTATACAGAACAAACTCTTTCGTGTTTTTGGCTTCTTTGCCTCAACATCAGGTATAGAACATTCACCCATGTTTTTGAATATAGTTATAGTTTGGCCATTCTCTTTGCTGTATAGTAGCCCATTGTATGAATATACTGCAATTTATTTATCTATTATTCTGTTGAGGAGCATTTGGGTTGTTATCGTTTGAGCACTTGGAAGAAAAAACTGCTATGAACATACTTTTATGTGTCTTTTAGTGAATATATGTACAGATTTGTTTTGAGTATATTCCTAGCATTGTGTATCGGTTACCAAAAAGTCGGTCTCTGACCTTGGTGCCAATCCAAATAACAAGAAGAGAGTTTTGGGTGAAAAAGAAAGAAACCTTTATTTTCTTTGCCAGGCAAAGGGAGTAGCAGCAGGCTAGCACTTTAGGAAATGCTGGCTCCCCATCAAGAAATGGGTAAGGGGTTTTAAAGGTTGTAAGGAATGCAGCTGCTTGTAGGGAGGTGGACCCTGTGGCCTTGCAGGTTGGCTCTTTCCCTCTAGCCTGCGTTTGACCTTGCAAGACTGCTTTCAGGAAGGAGGATGGTGAGATAAGGGAATCTGCAGGTGGATGTTCTTGGTTGTCTGCTTCCATGGTGGATGGTGGATTCTGGTGCCAGGAAGCCAAGGAGTAAGCAGGGAAAGGGGATGAGTGCTTTTGGTTTTAACCCCATATGTGCTGGGTTTAATGTACAGGAACTGGATATCAAGGATGGTATCAATTAAAAGCCTATAACATATCTATCTATTGTATATACATACAGGATATGTGTATGGAGAGTTTTACTAGATATTGTCAAATAGTTTTCTAACATGTAAAGTTTATGAGGTTCCCATTGCTCCACCTTCTCACCAACTAGATATTGTCTGTATTAGATATTTTCATTTCATTCATAAAACCCTTCGGTGTGTTGTATAGCGTTGGCTTTTAAGCTGAAGTTCTCAAATGAAATGAAATAAATGCGCTTATTTACCAGTTTAACAAAATGCATTTTCTGTATAAAATACTCAGATAGAAAGGGCATACTTATAGGAATGTAAAGAAATTAAATTGAGGATGAAGGAGTTAAAATTTCCCTGGATTAGGGCGAAGCTATGCCTTGTACCCACATGGTTAATGTGGGAAACAAAATAACCAAAGTTTCTGAGCTTGCCTTGCAGAACAGCAGGAGGACTGGTAATAAGAGAGGAACTTGCTGACAGTTCCCCACCTGACTAAGCATCTTGCAGGAGCATTTAGAAGCTAAAATGACTGATTGTAAGCTTTAGACTTCACAGACTAAAAATCCTCCACGTGCAACACATGGAACAGACAGTCAGTCACACTTGTGTGGAGGACTCTTAGAACATCAGCCCCCAGGGCCACATGCTCCCCCTCCCCTACTTAAAACCCCAAATAAAAACCATTGATTGGAGCTTTTCAGGGAGTTCAGGATTACAGTGCTAGCTCTCTGTTCGCCTTGCTCAGAGCTTTGCAATAAGCTCCTACTTTCTTCCACTACACCTGGTGTCAGAGATTGGGTCCGTGAGCAAACTCGCTTCAGGTTCGGCATCAGAAAGATAGCAAAAAGACATCTGAATGATGAATAAAATGTGGTATTCACAAAGAGAAAGCTAAAGAATAAAAAACTAAGTTAGATACTGTTATTAGAGTTTCTCTTTTGCTCATGTCTACTAGTGTGTGGCTATAATTTAAAGGAACATCTTGGTTGGTTCTGTTTCCCCTGAAAGAATAGCTTTTTGATGCTATGTCTAAGAATATACACTAGGTACTGGGAAAGGCAGTCTTATGCAAGCAGTTTTTCAACTTCAACTTGGCTACATACAAATGAGCGTTGGGCCTGGAAAACTTTCTTACCAAGCAATAAAGAGTCCAAACAGCCTTTATCATCTTGTGTAGGAATATCTTTCTGTATTTCAGGCACAATGAGTGCTCTTTCGTCTCTGCTTAAAGTATGTGTATCACATGGAAGCTGGCCAAACCCACTGTAAAATCTGTCCCATGTGAGGAACAGAAGGAAGTCCCTTTCACTGTGGCCCTGAGAGTGACGTGTGAGGCCAATTGCCCTGTGTTGACCTCCCATCACCAAAGGCCCCATTGGCCATGGGGTACCTGCTATTGAACCAGATCTTGCTCTGTCACTCCTCCATGTGAGTAAACTGTTGCTCCATTCAGTGCTTGACTGTATTGCTTTCCTTGGCCATTCAGATACCAAGAAGCATGGAAAGAAGTGTTTGGAGTCCTCTTCTGGGATTGGTAATAGATGCATGGTACTCTGCTTGAAACTATAACTGGATGAATTGATGTGGGATCCCAGAATTTATTATTGGCATTAAGGTGTCAAAGGCTAAGCCAAGGGTTCTCATATTTTAGTGTACATCGAAATCACCTGAAGGGCTTGTTAAAAACAGATTCCTGGGCTCCCCTTTCAGAGGTCCTCATTCAGGAGGTTTGGGAGAAACCTGAGAATTTGCATTTCCAGCAAGTTGCCAGGTGATGCTGAGACTGTTAGTCTGGGAGCCTCACACTGGGAAACATTGCTGTAAGAAAATAGACCAGAGTGGTTAAGAGCATTTATTTATTTTTGTTAAGTTATGTGAAACTGGTTCAAATGTCCACTCTGTTCCTTCATTAGCTGTGGACTTTGAGTTTTTTCACATCTAGGCATCATTTCTACATTTCTATGATATAATCATTTTGTTCTCAAATTCAGCAGAGTAATCTGTTTTTTCCATATATCAACATCGTGTGTGATCTCTTCCATGAATTTTCTGGTTCCAAAGGAGTGTGACATGGCTGTCCCAGAAAAGCTGAGTCATGGCACAGCTGTTTCATCCAGGGATTATTGTGTGTGTGCATGAGAGTGTGTATTGTTTCAATGTATAGGGGCATAAAAATTAGCATAAAATTTCTGGAGCCACTGAGCACATACAGATATATGCTAGCTAATGAACATTTTAATTCCTTCAATGGAAAAATTAAGTTTTGCACATATAAATAGGTACTTTACTTGCTTCCCTGCGAGTTGGTCCTTACATCTTTGGTCATTTGATGCAGAAACTTTCAATTTCATCCTTGCTAGGAGTTGTAAGTACTTATTTAATGACCTTTTTATGTTTTAATGCAAATTGCATTCTGAATAAGCTGATGTCAAAGAAAAAACATTTACAACTTTGTTTCCTTCCTTCTCTCCTTCTTTCTTTCTTTTTTGCCTCTCTCCTTCTCTCTCTTTCACAATCTGTCTCTCCACTTTTCCCCTATCATGGGCTTACAGGATCCTTTCCTGCATCTGCTGACTGGCATTTCTTTACATTTTAGCTATCTTGAAGCTTATTTACAAGCTTTGAATTTTAAGATGAAGTTTCTTTTTATTTACTGTAGTATAACAAAAACTTTCCTTCTGTGGTATTTTTCCCTCTCAAATAATTTCCCTCCTGATTAGGGCTTTTAAATATTAAAGACTTATCTGATAAGTCTTTTAAAACTTCAAGATTATCACATATTTGAGAAGCATTATCACTTGTCCTGAATACTATATATTTAATAAAAATTTAAGACATTTACTTACTAATCAAGGCATATTTGGAACTATTTATCTTTTAGATCAATATATCATTTGCTTCTCAAAAAGTATCTTTAAAATATCCATTTTTGTTCAGTAGCACCATCCACGTATATCTCTAAATCTACTGTGAAATTGCCGTATATTTACATTATTGGTAGTATTTTCGTTCCTAACATGATTGATAGGCCAAACGCAAGCTAAAGAAATTACCATCAGAACAACCACTGCAGGTGAATGAGTGGACATTACTTAGTGTGTCCTTAATCATTTTTGTCATCACTCTTTTTAATTTTTACTACATATGAACAATATCCTTCCCTGTGTTGTTATTTTTGTAGTATTTATACTTGTTACTTTAATTTTGTTAAAAGTTAGTGACTTAATGTAAAAAATTCAAGGTGTGATTCCATTCCAAGTACACAGGAAAAATAAATATTGTTTTATTTACTTTGTATTTCAATTTTCTATTGAACAACACCTTTGGATTTTTATTTCTGGTATCTATTCACACAAATGTCGAACGTCTGTTAAGAGGCTACCTTTTATTTTAGATACTCACTTTTAAAACATTTAAATAAATTATGAAACAGGCATGTGAAATATAAAGCAGAATAATAATGATAAAAAAACCAACAGAACGTTTTCAGTAGTCTTCAGCCAAGACCTTATTTCTAATATCTTCCCTGACTTCCTAAACACCTTCCCTGACATCCTAAAGAGGTAAATCAATGCCTAAAATTTTGCTTTTGTTAATCGCTTGTATTTGTTTTCAAATATGTCCACATATCTGGTAGCCCTAAAGAATCTGTCGTTTAGTGTTTCTTGGCTTTGAACTTTAAAAAATGACATCATGTTATTATATTGTATGTAGCGTTCTGTAATTATTTATTTTACTCAACATTATGTTTCTATAACTCATCTCTGTTGTTGTAGTAGAGTATGCATTCATTTTCACTATCTTAAATATTCCGTTGTGTGTGAACACTATAATTCACTTATCCATTTCAAATCAATGGATGTTCGTCTTGTTCCAAGTTTTTTAATTTTTTGCTCTTATTAAAAGTACAGGTAAATATATTTTGTACCTGTCTCTTGATGCATACAGAATGATTTTTCTAAGCCAAATACTTAAGATTAAAATAACTACATCTTTACAAGATAATTCCATATTATCTTTAAAGAGTTTGTACTAATTACATTCTCATTTTCAACAAATAAAAGTTATCCATGTTCCAATTTTTCACCTATCCTTAGTATCGTTAGACTTTTTAATTGCTGCCAATATGATGAATATAAAAAGGTATACCTTTGTAGTCTTCATTTGCATATCCCTCTTTTGTAATAAAACTTAACTTATTTTCTAGCCACAAGAAGCCCTGAGATGATATAGAACAGGCTTGTTGAGGAAGGGCTTATATCATTGAATCATGTCCACACTTCAGGAAGTACCTGGCTTGCTGTCTCCTTGCTCCCTCCCTTATTCAACTCTTTACGACATCAATGAAAAATGAGTCAGGCCTGTACAATCAGACTAAAATCAGCGTTCCCTTCCTCATTCATCTGTCATGTTTTCACTCCTTTACACGACCCTGCTAAACCATCTATTCTGAGAAGTTTTAAACTACTCACTATTGTGTTTTTCCCTGTTATTAAGTATATAATATTTTAGCATAAATTGTATATGTTTGGCGATACAGTGTGCATCCTAAAGACAGAACTGTGTCAAGGTAGCATTCAATTACCCATGTAGACCAGGGCATCTCCGTCATTGTACACACTTACTAAAAGATGGTTACTTTTGTATTCACTCCTTTTTTTATTTTTGAGGAAGATTAGCCTTGAGCTAACTACTGCCAATCCTCCTCTTTTTTGCTAAAGAAGACTGGCCCCGAGTTAACATCCATGCCCATCTTCCTCTACTTTATACGTGGGATGCCTACCACAGCATGGCTTCTGCCAAGCGGTGCCATGTCTGCACCCGGGATCCGGACTGGTGAACCCTGGGCTGGGCCACCGAGAAGCACAATGTGCAAATTTAACCACTGCACCACCGGGCTGGCCCCTGTATTCACTCTTTAGTAGAAGCCCTTTGCACAGCATTCATAAATTCAAGGAGTGACCCTCAAGTATATTATACTCCAGTTGGGGAGATGAAGGACAATGTTTAAACAGCTAATTTTACTAGATGTCAATGAAATATACCCTGAAATTATAAGCCACAGGTTATGGGTTGCAATGGAAAAAGTAAGGGATAGGTAAGAGAAAGAATAAAAAGGAGTTGGCCTTCACATTTTTCTTTAATGGATTTGTATGGATATAAAGTGGGAATAAAACTGAGGTCATTCCGCTCTGATGAAATAGGAAAATAGTATGCCTTGTTCAGAAATCATAAATCAAACTTTGCCTGGGCTGTAAGATCTATGCAAGTAGTGATGGGTCATTAAGCTGGAGTAGAGTAGAGTAAAGTAGAGTGGAATAGCTCATAGCATTACAAAGAATTGACATTCTATTCTGGATTTTTAATTGAATGGCTTAAAGGTAATTATTTAGATGCATCTAGTATTTGGGGAAGAGAATTCTAGTACATCAGAGTGAAAATATTAAAAAAAAAGTCGTATTACATTGAAAAAGACTTGGCAAAGGGAAACAGAAGCCTTATGAAGCGTCTCCTGATGGCCAAGGAGGGAAAAAGATGAGCAACAAAATAAATAACACAAACTATGCAATAAAAATCCATCTATCCATAATGATATAAATAAATGATTGTATAAATAAATAAATTGGAAAAGTAGCAAATTTGCGTGCAGAAGAATTTTAAGCAATTTATGTGGATACTGTGCCCTAAAGGAGGGCAGCATAATTCCCAACTCCTTCATTGTGGGCTGAGCATGGCGACTGCCTTCTAATGAGCACAGAATGGAAAGGGGAGAAGAGTTACTTTACAGTGTAAAAACCTGAGAAACACTATCTAATCCAGGTGATCAAGGTCAATATCAACCATGAAAAATTATGTTGATACCCTGGTATCATATCTACATACTGGATATAAAATGATGAAGATGGCCCTTTACCTCTGTGGTATTTCTCCCCCAAACCCATAACCCCAGTAAACCATGAAAACAACACCAGAATAATTCCAATGGATAGGCACTCTACAAAATACAAGACCAGTTCCTCAAAATTGTCAAAGGCATCAGAAAAAGGGAAGTCTGAGATACTGTCACAACCAAGAGGAATTTAAGAACACTAGATGACTGAAGGTAATGTGGTATCCTAGGCATGCCAGAGAAACAACAAAAGGATGTTAGACTAAACTAGGGAAATTTTAATGAAGTATGGACTTTAATTAATTATAATATACCAATATCGTTTCATTAATTATAACAAATATACCTCACTAACATAAGATTTTAGAAAGAGAGGGAGTTAGATGCAGAGTATATGGAAACTCTCTCATCTTCTCAATGTAAATCTGAAACACTTTTTTTTAAAATGAGTCTATTAAAAATATCAGCATGAAATAAAAAATGGAGTCTGTCATTTTATCAGGCTATCTGCTCCATAGTATAAATGAAAAAGGAAGGCCTCCTTCTGCCACATCTTCATCTCTGTGCATCAGACTTTCAATTTCTAACTTACATTCTGCTCCCTTGATGATTTTACTGATCTGCTATATTAATTTGCTATTGTTTCCTAACAATCCACCCCTAAACCTTGTGGCTTAAAACAATGACCATTTATGATTACTCTGAATCAGTGTTCCAGCTGTCTGGGTCTTCTGCTCGGGCCCAGTCTCCCTGGTGCATCCACTTGACAATCAGCTCAATGGCTCTTCTTGGGGGGGCAGCCTGGGATCGGCTGCTTTGATCTTTGCCGTGTCATCTTATTCTCAGAAGTGTAGCCTAGTTTTGGTCATATGGTTGCATGGCCAGGTTGTTAAAAAGAAAGTGGAAGCATGCAAGGCCTAGTCTCAAACTGGCACAAAATCACTTCTGCCACATTCTATTGGCCAAAGCAGTCACTATGTCAGTGCATATTTGAGGAGTAGAAAAATTAACTCCACCCGTGAATGGGAGAAGATTCAAAATCTCATTGTAAGGGGACATGGGTAGAGAGAAAAGAAATAATTGTGGCCATCTGACAATCTACCACATCTGCCCAGGTAGAACTAATTCCTTCGGGTTTGAATTTCTGGAACCCTTTGTAACTGAGCTTGTATTATATTTTCTGCTGGATTTGATATCAGAAGACAGGTTCAATACCTACATTGTTTTATAGGAGATATTTATTTGTAAATTAGTAGTTGAATAAATGTTAAATTTAAGGTTGTCAAATTCTAAAAATGCAGGATTAAGATGTATTTTTCTAATTTCATCAAGAAACTAAAAATATCAAACACTCTTCACCAGTAAGAGAACCCTAGCAGAGAGAAGCTGCACTACGATCCATTCACCCCTTCAGAGAGACGAATCTCTGTCTTTGAGGTCTTGGTTTACTATCTTCAGTGGGAGTAGTTGTTATCATGTGCCCCAACTATATTATTTAAGTGGGGGAAATCCCACACATAACTTTAATAATTTGAATTGAAAAATAAATCAGGATTAGATGGATAAACTATTTAGGCATCACTCTGCAATGATTAAATATCTGAATGATTATTCAGCTTCCCAATTCCATTTACTAGCATGCAACAACTTGTGATGACATTAGACTGGGAGTCATGTCCCAGAACCACAACAAGGAAAATTAGGAATTTCACCTTGAACTATTTAATCATTTGACATAGCAACATACGTGTCAATTATTTGTCAATTTATTCCACTTTATAGATTAAGTGGAAATTTAGAAGTCATAGCTGTCTGAGAAATTAAACTACCAAAAAATAATAAGAATGACAGAGCATGTTTTTAAGGATTTTTCTGATTTTTCTACGATTAAGATACTTTTTCATTAAATAATTATATTACTTTAATGCTCAGACTAGTGTTAGGTTGCTAGCTCTGCTCTAAGTGATGACTTATTGAATAGATTATTAAATGTTAGCAAGTTCCAGTTGGATTAACTATATAATTTTTCTATATCTAGTCGAGAGAGTGTTGGTTAAATATCTGAGAGGCTTATGGTGGCAGGACAAATGAATGACTAACCTACTGTCATATCTGTCCCTACATTGCTAACTAATTATACAAACTTCTTTTGATGATCACGCTGGAAAACTGTCACTAATATTAAATTAAAATAAAATGTTAGAATCCAAGAAAATTGAATTGGCTGATGAATAACATTCTGAATGTCTCTTCAAGTGTTATGAGTAATTATAACAGGAGAATTCTCTGGCACGCAGCAGCTTCTTTCGAAATTAGGAATGATTAAGTTTGTTTTGGCATGTAGGAAGATAAAATTGACGTTAGTTTAGTTACCATGAAATGGTAGAAATGCTCCTTAACATTATTTAAAAATATATTCTGTTTCTCATGATGATAAGAAAAAATAAAAAGAACTTAAGAAAACTTTATTTACATTCAAAAGATAAAGGAAAACTTCTGTTTTTTTTGGTCCTGCGTGATTTATTCAAAATTTTTCTGTAACCGATATGTCAGAAGTTCTAATGCATAGGACATACCATTTGTAATTTAAATTTTCATTTTGCACTCAATTTTCTTTTGGTTTATTTGTTATGATAAATAGTATGTTGGAAGAAATTGGATAATGTTGGAAGAACTATCTGCCTGGCCCAACGAGTTAGAGACCTGGAGACTAGTAATGGCTAACACAGACCAGTCTTAATTTTCTCTCTTTATGAGTAGTATTGATTTGGTGATCCTAAAGTATGATAAAGTCAGTTTTGTTTAATAGAAAAAGACAGGTTCTGAGAGGAACTTGTGTTTAAGTCCTGGTACACTGCTTACCTGCTTAACGGACCTTGGACTAGCCATTTAATCTCTGATCATCAGTATAGACAGCAGTAAAATGTGGCTATTGAAAATGTTTTCTTACCTAATGCATTTTGGTAGACCTTGGTAAGAAACTTGCTGTGGAGAACAAAGGAGATGGTATATGCTAAAGTGCCTTGCAAAATCAAAAGCTTTAAATGAATATTAGTTTTCCATATCTATATTATCACTATTTATAATCTTTGTATGTTCCATATTTTCTTTCTTCATTTTCACCCAAACATAAAACCTCTGAATTGATAGATTTTGTACAGATTTTATTGATAAAATACTTTTACTTCAAAGAAAATGAAATTAACTCCTACTTTTTTTCTTTGACAGCCAATAGTTAATTTGTCCCTAAGATCTCACTTGTGAAGTGTCTTCATTTTAATCATGTGCTAATGGCTGCGTTCAGAAGTTTGATAATTACTTCAGCGTCGCTGTTGAGATTTTAATCCTACTGAACTCCAAAGAATACATCACCACAAGCCCTGGTGTCTAAATATTTTCTATAATATATTCTCTGTTTATTTTCCTTACAATGAAATGACATGTAAGTTGAGTATCATTTTAAACATTTTTTCAAGTAAATTTGACTCATTAACAAACTTTATTTCATAAATGCTGGCTCAATTTCTCCCCAACCCTCTTAAATTAATAAATTAAAAATAAAGTTGTTTTATTTAAAATAGATGCTATTTAGGAGAAAAAACTTCTGGTATTTTTAGTGTAATTTGGCTAAATTTCTGTAGCTTACTGGAAAAGAAGTTTTATTTGTTAGTTTATTTAATTTGTTTACTTATTAATTATTTGCCCAAAAAAGGACAAATTAGAAGAAACTATTTCTTATACATTTTATATTTTCTCCCTTGGGATATGACTGTTTAAAAACCTGAAATTTTTGGTTTTCTAATGATGAAAATTGTCTTTAATGAAAATGACTTCTCTTATTACTACTGATACAAAACACCAGAGGCAGTTGTCTCTCTCGACTATAATGTATCAAACAAGTCCCGTCAACATCCACAGCGTCTCTGTTCTGGACGAATAGACATTTCTGATGTACCCACAGATGAGCTGATTTTTATGAATAAAAATTAGCACAGTTTTAAGACTATTTAGATTGTGTTATAAAAGACTTTGGCAAATAAAATATATTTAGAATTTTTTTCCATTTGGAAAAATTTAGAGAGCAAAGTTTTGTTTGCACGAGTATAGTTCCCATTGTTTTGTTTTATTTTGTTTTTATATTTCTTCCCATGAGATTTAAAGGTAGTATTGTTTTTACCTACATTAAGAGAGTAGGAGCAGGTGTGATAATTGAAATCGACAACAGGCAGCTGGCCCTATGGCCAAGTGGTTAAGTTCGCACACACTCTGCTTTGGTGGTCCTGGGTTCTCTGGTTCAGATCCTGGACACGGACCTACACACCACTCATGAAGCCATGCTGTGGTGGCATCCCATGTAGAAGTACTAGAATGACCTACAACTAGGATATACAACTATGTACTAGGGCTTTGGCGAGAAAAAAGCCAAGAACAAAAAAGAAATCTGTAAGAAACAGCACAGCATTAGGATTTACCAAACTGTTTCAAAAATAAAGATCTACAAATTGGCTTTTAAGCATCCTTACTTTTGCAAAATGTTCTAGAAGTCAATTTTGTTTTTTAGTTCCATAGTCCTAGAACAGTTGAGCAATGGACTGTGAAGTGGTAACTACATTTCTTCATTTTCCAATACACCAATACACACAAGTTAGACAAGGTTCTAAACGTTTCTTCACCAATAAAATCTAAATTGAACTGCTGTCTGCAAAATGCTACTATTATAAGAGGCTCTGCTCTATGGAAAGCAGACTAGCATGAAACTAGATTCCTTTTTTTTTTTAGCTTTCGTTTATTGCTTGCTAAGAAAAATATCCAGAGAGGTAAAAAAGTTGCCCTGATACTCAAATTTCTATTTCTCTATCTACCTATCAACAATTTAGATTATTTATAAATTGAGAATTGAAGATTTTGATTGTATATTGTTTGCTTTAAAAATATAACTGTTATATATTTAAATGCGTATGTACATTTATATACTTTGTGTTCTAATTAACCCATTGCATGTTCATCTTCTTTGATGTAATTTGCGTAAAGGATTCTATAGCTTAATCTGCAATATTTTTGTAAGCAATCAGATACCAGAAGAGTGTTAAACAGTGAATGATGTCACCCAGTGTTTGTCCTGCATAAAGGTACTAAGGCTATGCACCTTGCACAAAAGAGGTTTGGGTTTGGACTTCAGCTCCTGGGAGGTAATCTCTGAGCCCTGGGAATGTCCTGCTTGATAACAGGGTCCTGGAGCTGGAGGCTTTCTGCCATGCCACATAGTCTGTGCTAACAACGTGATTTATGGTTGGGGGCCTTTGGCCACATGATTTCAGCTCAACTTCTGGAAGGAGAGGAGTCTAAGATCAGTCATAGGGGGTCAGCCATGTCTATGTGACCCAGTTCCAATAAAACTTTGCACCCCAAGGCTCAGGTGAGTCTCTCTGATTGGCAATACTCTGTGCATATTGTCACATGTCATTGCTGGGAAAAACAGGTGCTATCTGCACAGTTCTACTGGGAGAGGACAACTGGAAGCTCCCAGCCTTGGTGTCCGCAGGACCCTGACCTACGTGCATCTTCCCTCTCTCATGTTAACTTATCCTTTTGTTTGAATCAACCATAACCATGAAGGTAATAGCTTTTCTGAGTTCTGTGAATACTTCTAGTGAATAATTGAACCCACCTATGGTCTTGGCGACTCCCAAACTTGCAGTTGGTGTCAGAAGTGAGAGTGGTTTGGGAGATCTTCAGAACTTCACAAAGAAAAAGTAGGCAAACTAAAAACGTTTAAACAATTAATTAGTCTCATTCACATTGAAATATCTGTCATGCTGAATTTATTTATTCCTGTAAAACATCCAAAATTTTGTTTAGATATATTTATTGCTAGTAAGTTAGTAAAGATACAAAGCCTTCAAAATGGTACAATCAATTGGAAATTATCCAAGCTCGCCCGTGGAACAGTGATTATCCTGTGCTGACATCTATGATCAGGGTCACATTTGTCTTGTCTACCACTGTGTGCCTAATACCTAACATAACACTTGGCCCTAAAGCCTCATGCAGTGTCTTAAGCTGTTCAGGAGGCAATAACAAAAAT
This sequence comes from Equus quagga, assembly GCF_021613505.1. Classification (NCBI taxonomy): domain Eukaryota; kingdom Metazoa; phylum Chordata; class Mammalia; order Perissodactyla; family Equidae; genus Equus; species Equus quagga. The sequence goes on from NC_060273.1 coordinate 123,207,370, forward strand.
ACCATAGACTGGCTTAAACAACAAACATTTATTTTTTACATTTCTAGAGGCTTGGAAGTCCAAGATCAAGGTGCTGGCACATTCAGTGTTTGGCAAGAATTAATTCACTTCCTGGCTCGTAGACAGCTATCTTCTCACTGTGTCCTCATGGGGCAAAAGAGGCTAGAGAACTCGCTGAAATTTCTTTTGTAAGTGCACTAATCCCATTTGTGAGGGCTCCACCCTCCCAAAGGCTCCACCTTTTAATACCATCATCACCTTAGGGGTTAGGATCTCAATATATGAATTTTGGGGGAACACAAACATTCAGTCCATTATATATGGATAGAGAACTGAATTATGATAAATTCATTTTTCAGACATACTAAGTTAGAAGGATCTATGCTACATTCACCTAATTATAATTATGGCCAGATGACAGTTGTACATATGGACACTGAGATAAGCATGAACATAAAAGTTGCAAAGAAGATTGTGAGATACTTGAATATCCATATGCAAAGGAGGAATGGATATGGATGAGGTTATCCCAGGAAGGTACACAGATGAAAAAGAAGATGGGTAAAAGGCTGGGAACAGGCGTTACACTCCATCGTTTGTTGCTCTGTTTCTTTGATATCTGAAAATAAAATGGAAAAAAAAGGCAGCTAGGTCATAACATCTGTCATTTTCATGTACTATGGAATTTCAAAGTACTCTGCTGAAGCCTCCATTCCCAGTTTTTCTTTAGAAGTAACGTCACAGTATATCTCTGAAGCCAGGAGATCGCCTCCTGAGGGCACGGGGGGAAAGCATTCTTCATCAATCCTTTCCCAGTTCTCTGTCTCATACCCGGCAGAATTGTTTTAAGGTCTTAGAAATAATTCATTGTGAGAATAGACAGATTTAATAGTCCATTCAACCTCCTAAGTTCGGCATAAAAATACTTAGCATATTTAACTGTTTGATATAGCAATCTAGGACTATGCCAGGCTGTTCTAACACCACATTAAAAAGTAGTAATTCCACACATCTTAAGTATATCATCTCTTATAAATATGGACTCAGTACACTGTCATGTGTTTCTATCAATGTTCACTTCAGTGAAGCAGGTAAACTCAATACTGGATATTATGTTGATGATAATCAATAAAATTAATTAAACAAAAACAGAGAATGAGGCTGGTTGTAACAAACTCTGTTACCAAGTTAGTATATTCTTTTAAAGAAAGTATGATGAACTGTGTAGAGGAAGCGTTACTTATCAAAGTTATTGAGGTAAAATTCATGTGACATAAAATTAACCTTTTAATATGGAACAATTCTGTGGCATTTAGCACACTTCCAACATTTTGTAATGACCACTTCTATCTAGTTCCAAAACAGATCCATCTTTCCAAAGTAAAGCTTCTTACTCAATTAGCAGTTTTTCTCATTCTCTACTCCCCCAGCTCATGGCAACCTCCAATGTGTATTTTCTCTCTATGAATTTATCTATTTGGATATTTCATATAAATGGAATCATATGCCATATGGCATTTCGTGTCTGGTTTTGTCACTTAGCGTAATGTTTTGGGGGTTCATCAACCTGTAGCATGTCAGTATTTCATTCCTTTTTAAGGCTGCATAATATTCCATTGTAATTATATACTACAATATCTTTATCCATTTACCTATTGATAGGTATTTGGTTATTTTGAATAGTGCTGCTGTGAACATGCATGTACATGTACTTGTTTGTGTATCTGTTTTCCATTCTTGGGGGGATATGTGGATTTAGGGGTGGAATTGTGGCATATGGTGATTCTATGACTTTTTGAGGAACCATCAAACTGCTTTCCACAGTAGCTGTGACTGCACCATTTTGCGTTCCCATCAGCAATGTACTTTTTAATTATAACCACCATAGTGTATACGACATGGTACCTAATCATGGTTTTAAATTGCATTTCTCTAATAACTAATGGTGTTGAACATCTTTTCATGTGCTTGTTGGTCATTTGTACATCTTCTCTGGAGAAATTTCCATTCTAGTTTTTTGCCTATTTTTTTAATTGAGTTGTCTTTTTCTTACTGAGTTTTAAGAGTCATTTATATATTTTGGACAATAGACAGTTAACAGATATATAATTTGCAAATGTTTTCTCTCATTCCATAGGTTACCTTCTCCCTTTATTGATAATGTCTTTTGATGCACAAAAGTTTTTATCTTGACGAAGTCCAATTTATCTATTTTTTCTTTTGTTGCAAGTGCCTTTCATGTCCTATCTAAGATACCACTGCCATATTCAAGATCAAGATTTATCTCTATGGTTTCTTCTAAAAGTCATATGATTTTAGCTTTTATATTGAGGTCGCTCAACTATTTTGAGACAATTTTAGTATATGCTGTGAGATAGGGGCCTAGCTTCACTGTTTTGCATGTGGACATCCATTTTTCCCAGCACCACTTGCTGAAGAGACTCTTCTTTCCCCATTGAATGGTTTGGTACCCTCGTTAAAAATAAGTTGTTGAAAGGCGTACAGGTTTATTCATGGACTCTCAATTATATGCCATGGATATATATGCCCACCCTCATGCCTCATACTGTGTTGATTACTATAACTTTGTAGTAAGTTTTGAAATTGGAAAGTGGAAATCCTCCAACTTTGTTCTTTTTCAAGATCGTTTTGGCTATTCAGGGCTCCTCTCAATTCCATAGAAATTTGAGGATCAGCATTTCCATTTCTGCATCCAGGTCATTGGGATTTCCATGGGGATTGCATAGAATCTGTAGATCGCTTTGGGTACTATTGACATCTTAACAATATATTTCTTTCAGTCTATGAACACAGTATGTGTTTCCATCTATTTAGGTCTTTCTTAATTTCTCTCAGCAATATTTTATATTTTCAGTGCATAAGTCTTTCACTATTTTGGTCATATTTATTTCTAGGTATTTTATTCTTTTGGATGCTATGGTAAATGTAATTTTTAAAACTTCTTCAGATTGTTCATCGCTGATGTATACAAATACAGATTTTTATGTGTTGATCATGTACTTAGCAACTTTGCTGGATTTATTTATTAACTCTAAAAGCTTTTTGTGGATGGTTTGGGATTTTCTATATATGTCATATTACTTTCCTTGTGCTGCCATAACAGGGTGCCACAGACTGGTTAAAACAACAGAAATTTATTCTCTAAGAGTTCTTGAGACTAGAAGTCTGAAGTCAAAATTGCTGGACCAGGCCCCGTGAAGGCATTACGGAAGGATCTTACCCTGCCTCTTCCTAGTTTCTGGTAGTTGCTAGCAATTCTTGGTGTTCTTTGCCTGTGGCAGCACAACTCCAATCTCTGCCTCCATCTTCAGATGGCTGATGTCCCTCTGTGTCCTTCCTCTGTGTCTCTGTTTTCTCTTCTCATAAGGCAAACAGCCACTGGATTAGGGCCCATGCTAATTCAGCATGACCTCATCTTAACTAATTACATCTGCAAAGATCATATTTCCAAATAAGGTCACATTCTGAGGTTCTGAGTGGACACAGTTTTGAGGGGGACACTATCAACCCAGTATAGTTTTCTCTCTGGCCTCCGTAGGAGCCTTCAGCCCTGGTCTCTGGGACCTTGGCCTTGCCCAATCTGTTCTCTGCATTCATGACTATCCTAGAGTCATTCTGACTTCATTTTATCTCATCTTTGTCCCTTTCAGTCCACATTGGCAGCATTTCTTCTGGTGTAAAATTCTCAAAAACCTTTTCCATCTTCAGTGGATGTCAGGGGCATCCTCACCATTAGACACATGAGTTCTTCACAGAGCCTTCCTGACTAATCCCATCTCTGGTCCCGGCTTCTGCTGAGATGGTTGATTGGATACGTAAGTCACGTGCCTGCCGGGTCTCCTTAGCACAGTTGCTCAGCCACATCCTGGTCTCTGAGTCAGAGCAGGTTTTCTGGATAGGTTAAAAAATTGTCAGTTCATCAAGCACTGGTTTCTTTTTGCCTAACAGTTAGTTCCTTCCTCAATTTATCTCTTTCCCCTCACAGTTGTCATATTTCACTAAAAGAAGCAAGGAGAAACGAGGTTGCATCTTCCACACTTGGTTTGGACATTTCCTTAGGTAAACATCCAAGTTCGAAGCTTCTACATTCTACCTTCATACAATGGTAACACATAATTCAGCCAAACTCTCTCACTTCGTAACAAGTACCACGTTTCCTCCAGTGTCCAATAACATGTTCCTCATTTCTGTCTGAGACCCCACAAGAAGCACCTTTGATGCTCATATTTCTAACAACATTCCATTCATGATGATACATGTATTTTTTAAGATGATAGTTTTCTCCATAGATGTTCTCACTTCTTTGTAAGCTGTCACCAGAATCGCTTTGAACATACGTATTTCCACTACAGTCTCTTCCAGGAAATTTATGGTTTTCCTATTGTGCACCTCAAAATTCTTCCAGCATGTGCTCATTACCAAATTCCAAAGCCACTTCACATTTTTAGATATTTGTCACAACAGCACCACGATCCCTGGTACCAAAATCTGTATTAGGTGGATGTAAGATCTATGTATCAAAATGTGTGCGTGTGTATGATGGTTAATTTTATGTGTCAACGTGGAAAGTGTTACTGAATGAGATTAACATTTAAATGGGTGAACGTTAAGTAAGCATATTCCTTTTCATAATGTGGACAGGCCTCATCTAATCAGTTGAAGCCCTGCAGAGAACAAAAAGACTGGCCTCCTTGAGCAAGGGAAAATTCTCCAGCAGACTGCCTTCAGGCTTACTCTTTACTGTCAGGTCTCCTGGGTATCCTCCTGCTGGCCTTTGGACTTGAACTGCACCATTGGCTCTCCTGGGTCTCCAGGCTGCCTGCTTTCAAACTAGAAGTGTACCATCAGCTCGCTTGGGTCTTCAGGTCTTGATCCTGCCAGCCCACACTGCAGCTTTGGACTTGCCAGTCTCCACAATCATGTGAGCCAATTCCTTAATTCCTTATAATAAATCTCTTTCTATATATGTATATATCCTCCTGGTCCAATTTCTCTGGAGAACTCTGAGTAATACCATATTACTCAGTGTATAATAGTAAATTAATACTGTGTGTGTATAATAGTAAAGGATAATTCAGATCAATAAGTAGATAGATATAGATATAGATGTATCTATATCTATCTATCGAGAGATTTATCTTAAGGAATTGGCTCAATTGACTCATGTGATATTGGGGGCTGACTGCAAGTTTGAAATCTGTTGGGCAGGTTGGCAGGCTGAAAACTCAGATAGCAGTTATTGCTGAAGTCTTGAAGCATAATTCCTTCTCTTTCAGGAAACCTCAGCATTGGCACTTAAGGCCTTCAATTGATTAGATGAGGCCCACCAACATTATTGACAGTAATCTTTACTCAAAGCCAAATGACTGTAGATATTAACATCTACTAAATACCTTTAATACTCCTAGATTAGCATTTGATTAAACAACAGGGTACTATAGCCTAGCCAGATTGATACATAAAATTCATCATCCTTTGGAGGATCATGTCATCCTCAAATAGTTTTACATTTTCCTTTCCAATTTGGATGCCTTTTATTTCTTTTTCTTGCCTAATTGCTTTGGCTAGAACTTCCAGTAAAATGTTGAATAGAAGTGATGAGAGGGGGCATCCTTGTCTTATTTCTCGTCTTAGGGGCAAAGCTCTCCATTTTTAACAGTGAGCATGATGTCGCTGTGGGTTTTTCATAAATGTACTTTACCTTGTTATGGAAGCTCCATTTTATTCATAGCTTTCTGAGTCTTTTTAACATGAAAGGGTGTTAGGTTTTGTCAAATGATTTTTCTGCATCAATTGAGATCTTTTATGTTTTTTTTTACTTCATTCTCTTAATGTGGTGTATTATATGGATTTGTTCTCTTATGTTGAAACACCTTTGCATTCCTGGAATAAATGCCACTTGGTCATGATGTATAATCTTTTTAATAAGCTCTACAATTCCATTTGCTTCTATTTTCTTGAGGATATTTGCATCTATATTCAGAAGGGATATAGGTCTGTGATTTTATTTTCCTGTGCTGTTTTTATCTAGCTTTGGTAACTGGCTTCACAGAATGAGTTAGGAAATGTTCCCTCCACTTCTCTTTTTTGGAAGAGTTTTATGATTTTAGTTAATTCTTCTTTCAACGTATAGTAGAATTCACTAGGGAAGCAATCTTTTCCTGGACTTTTCTTTGTTGAAGTATTTTTTTAAATTATTGATGCAATCTACTTACCTGTTATAGGTCTGTTCAGATTTTTTATTTCTTCTTGAGTCATTTTTGGTAGTTTATGTGTTTCTAGGAAGCTGCTTATTTCATCAAGGTTATCTAATTTATGGCAGACAATTGTTCGTAGTATTTCTTTATAATCTTTTTTATTTCTACAAGGTCAGTAGCAATGTCCTCACCTCTATTTCTGAGTTTAGTTACTTATATCTTCACATTTTTTTTCTTTTTCTTTCTGGGTAACGTTTTGCCAACTTTATTTACCTTTTCAAAGAAACAATGTTTGATTCTCTCTATTATGCTTCTTTTTTTTTTTTTCAAGTTCTGCTCTAATCTTATTTATTTCCTCTGCTAGTTTGGGTTCAGTTTGCACTTGTTTTCCTCTAATTTCTTAAAGTGCATAGCTAGGTTATTGATTTGAGATCTTTCTTCATTTTTAGTGTAGTATTTACTAGTATACATTTCCATCTGCACACTGCTTTCAATGCATCACATAAGTTTTGGTATGTTTGTTTTCATTTCATTCCTGTCTAAGTATTTTCTAATTTCCACTGACATTTCTCCTTTGACCCATTGATGTTTTAATTGTGTTATTTTACTCATATTTGTGAATTTTTTCCAGTTTTTCTTCTGATATTAATTTCTAGCTTCAGTTACATGTAGTTGGAGAAGATACTTTGTATGATTTCAATCTCTTAAAATTTAATGAGAATAGTTTTGTGGCCTGAAATATGGTCTATCTTGGAGACTGTTCCATTTACCCTTGGGAAGAATGTGCATTCTGCTTTTGTTGCATAGGTTGTTCTCTATGTGTGTTAGGTCTGGTTGGTTTACAATGTTTGTGTCCTCTATTTTCTTACTGATCTTCTACCTAGATATTCCACTCTTCACTCAAAGGGGGATATTGATGGCTCCACTATTATTGGGTTTGCTTCTTATATTTTGGGGCTCTGTTATTTGTTGTGTATATTTATAATAATTATATATGTGTATTTTAATAAATTGCTCCTTTAATGTCCTTCTTTGTTTCTTGTAAAGGATTTAGATATTCTCTGATATTATTATAGCCACCTTAGCTTTTTTTGGTAACTATTTTCATGGAATATCTTTTTCTATTCTTTTACTTTAAACCTATTTGTGCCCTTAGATCTAACATGAGTCTCTTGTAGACAGTTTATAATTGGATCACGTTTTTTCTTTTATAATCCATTCTGATCATCTCAGCCTTTTGATTGGAGAGTTGAACCCATTTACATTAAAAATAATAAATGATAAGGAAGGACTGAATTTGGCCCCTTTGCTGTTTGTGTTCAGTATGTCTTATACCTTTTTACCCCTCATTTTCTCTATTGCAGCATGCTTGTATGTTTAGGTTTTTTTTTTTTTCATTTTAGTGTTCCATTTTGATTCCCTTCTACAGCCTGTAAAATCATGTAGGAAATAAAAAGTGGAGTAGCAAACTGAAAACACATGACAGCGGCTTTTATATTTACCATTTAGTCACCTTCACTAGGCATCTTTATTCCTTTGTACAGCTTTGAACTCTGTCTAGTGTCCTTTCATTTAAACCTGAAGGACTTCCTTTAGCATTTCTTATAGGTCCACTGGTAACCAACTCCACTTTTATTTATCTGAGAACATCTTAATTTCTCCTTAGACTCTGCTCCCTTTCTTTATTCTTTTTTTCTTTTGTAACTCACAGTGATTAATTCCAATTGTGTGTGTGTTTTTTTTTTTTTTGAGGAAGATTAGCCTTGAGCTAACATTTGCCACCAATCTTCCTCTTTTTGCTGAGGAAGACTGGCCCTGAGCTAACATCTGTGCCCATCTTCCTCTATTTTATATGTGGGACACCTACCACAGCATGGCTTGCCAAGCAGTGCCATATTTGCACCCAGGATCCAAACTAGCAAACCCCGGGCCGCCTAAGCAGAATGTGCGAACGTACCTGCTGCGCCACCGGTCCAGCCTCCTGTGTTGTCTTTGAGTTCACTGATTCTTTCTTTATCTGTTCAGATCTGCTGTTGAACCCCTCTAATGAATTTTTCTTTTCAGTTACTGTTCAGTTCATGCCAGCACTGAGTCTAGAGATCAGGCAGAGGGATAAGCTTAGAGGACTCTCAGGTCTTTTCTGAGCTAATGCATCCTGTTATGGGCATGCACATGATTTTCTAAATTCTCCAGTGTCATACATGGGAACTTTTGAATGCCCTAATTTCCCAAAGAATATCTCTTCCCAGCTTTTCCTGACATGTTTGAACAGTCTATTTTATGTTTCAATGGTAATCTTTTCCCCCTGGCAGCTAAAGGTTGTCCATTCACCATACAATGTTTTCTAACAATGCCTACCACTTTTCTGCCATTAGTGAGTTCTAAGTTAGGTGAAACAGAGATGAGCACCTGGCATCAATTCTTCAGGTAGCCCCCAGACAACTTAGAACAATGTAACACAAAAATTTGTGAATAAGGCTGCTCTGCTCCCTCTGAAGCTGTTCTTTTTTTTTTTTTTTTTGAGGAAGATTAGCCCTGAGCTAACATCTGCCGCCAATCCTCTTCTTTTTGCTGAGGAAGACTGGCCCTGAGCTAACATCCGTGCCCATCTTCCTCTGCTTTATATGTGGGACGCCTACTACAGTATGGCTTGCCAAGCAGTGCCATGTCCGCACCCGGGATCCGAACCGGCAGACCCCCAGCTCCTGGAGCAGAACGTGCGCACTTACCTGCTGTGTCACCGGGCCGGCCCCTGCTCTGCTCCCTCTGAAAGGACTTTATTTATCATTATTCTCTGAACTAAATAGCGTTAATAATTAGAAATAAACATCTTTCAATCCTTGCTGATTATTACGAAATGATTTTTCAAGATGCAGATATTTTAAGTACTGTGTAACATTAAATTCTGCAATTATTAATCCTCCCAAGAGCTTTTTTTTATTATATCATCTTACTGATATACAAAGAAAGGTGTTAGATTTAATTTATTCTAGCACTGGTTCAATTTTCAATTAGTTACCTGCACTAATTAGATACAACACTTGATTTATTTCTGTGCTTTCACCTCTTTCTTTTACTTTCACTCTTAACAGTATCTGCAATCTAGCAGGAAAATGTCAACCTATTTTATCTACTCTTTTTGTTTAAATTTCCTTGATTAAGGGATAGGATGTAAATTCACTGTAACTAACATCTCTCTATATTTCTAGCAAGACATTCTGCAATTAGTTCTAAAGGATAAAGATAAAATTCACTTCCAAATGAAATCTGTTATCTATTTCAGACAGCTTCCCTATTAATCAACATCTAGACTCTGTCTCTCAAGCTTCTGTTTTATCCCCAAGGTTTGTGTCATTTAGTCATTAAGGGAGAGGGCAAATTTTTCTATATGGATTGGTCTAAAAGGTTTATAACTGGTATTAGGGACTTAATTACTCCCCACCCTAACCCCAACAACCTTCCTTTGCTCCACCAGACTTACATAACCATTCAGCAAATGGGGAGAAAGCATATGTACTTTTTCTCAATATTATCTTCTTGTAGGCTATCTTGCTATGCTTCAGAAGCCCTTATTAAATTCACCTAATGGGAAGCTCAGCACAGTCATCATAAGAAAAATAAACTGTCAATTGTTTTCTATGTATATAAGGAAAACAGAGTTTCCTTATTTAAATGGTTCACTGTGATAGGGCCATGCTCCTTTAGGAAGTCATAAAACTCAGTCCAACATCAAGCCCAGCGGAAACATTTAGCCGGAGACTGAATAGTTGCACAGCACCATCTACCTCTGCATCTTTATTTGAATCCCTGAACCAGGTAAGTGGGCCTTGGAGAGTTACCCTGCAGATTCAGCCAATGATTCCCAACCAGATCACCCACCCACATGAAAGCATGGCCACATTTACAACGGCTCAACTGCACTGCTCCTCTGTATAGATCAGGCATCTGCTTCAAAAAACACTTCTCTAACTGCCGGAAGGCTATAGAGGCCTACTTGCAACTTCTTCAGTCTATCCACTCTTTTATAGAGCATAGTAAATTTACTGTAATTAGGTACCAACTATCCCAAAAGTCTCTTCCGAGAATAACTTTTAAAAGTTTCCTCTCTCTTTACCAGGATGGGATTTTCTTCCAGTCCTCTTCTTCCACTTGATTCTTTAGGAAGGATATCTTAGCATTCCACCTCCTGTAGTCCTGGTCAATACTGAGTTTGGAAAAGCAAGCAAAATGTCAGGTTCTGTAATCATAATAACAATGGATGTTATGCTATGAAGGATGGACCTTGTCAGAATTAGCAAAACAAGCCTTTAATTCTCTGACTTTGAAGTTGCATCATAAGAAAGCTCCTCTTTTATCCCATCTTGCCTTTCTTACTCATAGAGACTGCAGGGTCTATGTGCAGGAAAAGCCAGATCTTCACCTCACCCCCTCACCTCCATGACCAGATCCACGGAGCTGAGAAAATGATGTAAACAATTGCCTGAAAGCTACAAGAGGCTAAAAGGAAGACGAGTCAGAATTGTGAGTGGAAGCACAAAGGTAAATGGGAGCATGAGGGTGAATCTAAAGGGAGGACTTAGAGGTGGGAGAAGCTTAGGAAAGTCGTATTTTTGATCTCAGCGCTTTTGTAAAGCAAGTGTGCATTTGCGATTTCTCAATGAACAATCCACTTCCAACTCACACGATAAAGCTTATTTAAAGCATCTCTTTGGAAATCTCCAGCACCTTAGTTGTGATCTCATGAAAGCCTCAAGCCATCTTATGAAATGAGTGTTTTTAAACTTGCAACTTTGTTTAGTGCCATCCTTGTGGAAATCACTCTAAGATTTTACTACAGGACCCTGAATTCTGCATGTTTTGCCTTATTGAGCAATGAGAACATCAAGGCTACCTGCTGCCTAGAGGAAAAGATCTGCCACTTGCTGCAACCCCTGAGCATCGAATGTACCTTCATTAATGACTTCCCACCTGACCAACATCGGGGACTTCTGTGCCTGTGCCACCATCCACCAGGTGCCCTTGGCCTTCAAATGGTGCAGGATGACACCTTAGACCCAGGCCCAGAGCAGCCAGCCCTGCCCCAGCATGAATGACCCACATCGCGCAGCTGTGATCTGATTCCTGCCCTGTTCCGAGGACTGGAGGGTCCAGGCACTATGCTCCTTCCTCACCCTCTTCACCTGTGTCCTTCAGTATTCACGTTACTTTCTCTCTTTCTTTTAATGCTACACTGTGGGGTAAGCCCTCTGTCTTGCTAGTGCGTGGTCCAGGTGGGTGGAGTGTGGGTTTCCAAGGCAAACAGGGAACCGTTGGAACCCGCAGGATATGCCATGTGGACTCGGGTGTGTGGCGGATGAAGTGCGGTTCCTGACAGAGGGGCAGGAGGAGGATAGGCTAGGATGTGCTGAGCATCAGGGGTGGCTCAGACACCGGAGGAATCAGGCCTGAGGCACTGCTGCGGCAACCCCCTCATCCCAGAGAAGGCGGACTCGCAGGATTTGGGGAGTTCTGTGGGGCTGCAGGGAAGTGTGGGATGAGGAACACCTGGGGCCCCTCCTCCCAGACTCGCCCAGAAGGAGGCTGGCTCACAGCACCCATCAAGCAAACCCGAATAGTCTTGGAGGCCTCGCTACCCGCTCCTGCACTCCCGGCCTCAGTGCCTGTGCCTCTCCCCAGGGGCCCGGCCAGGTCAGGAGATGGCACGGCCCAAAGGTGGGGAAGGCGCTGACAGGAAATAAAGGCTGTTTTCCTCCAGCAACTAGCATCTCGATAAACGTTTGTGGATTGAATGGATAAATGAATGAATGTTGCATCGTTTACTCTCCCCTGAGAATTTCTGGGATTAATTTAGACAACGTATTTCAGCCTTATCAAAAAAGGAGACTGTTCTACCAAGGAAGTGAAGGATCTATACAATGAAAACTACAAGACTTTCTTGAAAGAAGTTGACCACGACATAAAGAGATGAAAAGACATTCCATGCACATGGATTGGAAGAATAAACATAGTTAAAATGTCCATACTACCTAAGGCAATCTACAGATTCAATGCTATCCCAATCAGAATCCCAAGGACATTCTTCACAGAAATTGAACAAAGAATCCTAAAATTCATATGGGGCAACAAAAGACTGCGAATTGCTAAAGCAATCCTGAGCAAGAAAAACAAAGCCGGCGAAATCACAATCCCCGATTTCAAAACATACTACAAAGCTACAGTGATCAAAACAGCATGGTACTGGTACAAAAACAGGTCCACAGATCAATGGAACAGAATTGAAAGCCCAGAGATAAAACCAACATCTATGGACAGCTAATCTTCGACAAAGGAGCAGAGGGCCTACAATGGAGAAAAAAAAGTCTCTTCAACAAATGGTGCTGGGAAAACTGGACAGCCACATGCAGAAGATTGAAAATTGACCATTCTTTTTCACCACACACCAAAATAAACTCAAAATGGATCAAAGACCTAAAGATTAGGCCTGAAACAATAAGTCCTCTGAAAGAGAATATAGGCAGTACACTCTTTGACATCAGTTTCAAAAGAATCTTTTCGGACACTATAACTCCTCAGTTGAGGGAAACAATAGAAAGAATAAACAAATGGGACTTCATCAGACTAAAGAGCTTCTTTAAGGCAAGGGAAAACAGGATTGAAACAAAAAAACAGCTCACTAATTGGGAAAAAATATTTACAAGCCACTTATCCGACAAAGGGTTAATCTCCATAATATACAAAGAACTCACACGGCTTAACAACAAAAAAACAAACAACCCGATCAAAAAATGGGCAGAGGACATGAACAGACATTTCTCAAAAGAAGATATGAATGTGGCCAATAGACACATGAAAAGATGTTCATCATCGCTAATCATCAGGGAAATGCAAATCAAAACTACACTAAGATATCACCTTACACCCGTTAGATTGGCAAAAACATCCAAAACCAAGAGCAACAAATGTTGGAGAGGTTGTGGAGCAAAAGGAACCCTCATACACTGTTGGTGGGAATGCAAACTGGTACAGCCACTATGGAAAACAGTATGGAGATTTCTCAAAAAGTTAAAAATAGAAATACCTTATGACCCAGCCATCCCATTACTGGGTATCTATCCTAAGAACCTGAAATCAGAAATCCCAAGAGTCCCTTGCACCCCTATGTTCATCGCAGCATTATTTACAATAGCCAAGACGTGGAACCAACCTACATGCCCAGAAACTGATGATTGGATAAAGAAGATATGGTATATATACACAATGGAATACTACTCAGCCATAAAAAAAGACAAAATTGGCCCATTCGCAGCAACATGGATGGACCTCGAGGGTATTATGTTAAGCGAAATAAGCCAGTCAGAGAAAGACGAACTCTATATGACTCCACTCATAGGTGGAAGTTAATATATTGACAAGGAGATCTGATTGGTGGTTACCAGGGAAAAGGGGGGGGTGGGGGGAGGGCACAAAGGGGGAAGTGATGTACCCACAACATGACTAACAATAATGTACAGCTGAAATCTCACAAGGTTGTAATCTATCATAACATTAATGAAAAAAAAAGGAGACTGTTCGAAATAATTAATCTAGGATTTTAGCACAACTTTGGAGGAATCGCACGAGAACGAACAATTGCTCCAATTTATTTAAAAGAAGAAATTTAAATATTTATATTGGTATGACTTCTTTATCTCTCTCATTTTGTTCTTGCAACAACACATTGCTATTATTCCAACGTTAGCCTTCCAAAGGAAAAAAGGTATCAATACATCAAACTGTGCTAGATGATATGAATAGAGTGATAAAACACTAATTTTCTTCTGTTCGATATTTATCCCCTTTCCAAGGTATGTTTGTTATACAGAAAAATAGTTAATTGTAATAAGGGTCTGTCCAAAACAGGCAACATTTTTAAATGGGGTCTTTTAACACTAAAATTTCATCTCTCAAATAGATTTGCCTCCTGATGAGAAGCTGCTGTGTATTCTGTTCAGAAGGTGCCCAGGGAGGGACTTCTACTCATGGTGAGTGGTGATTTATGGAAGTTTAATGCTCAGAACCTGAGTCCACACATTAATATTGTATTTTTTTGAGAAAACACAGTACATACCTGGTAGTCTAGTGATCTTATTTTTCTATGTCTACATGATTATTTAATGCTTCATTTGTTTATCTTCTTTCTCCAACTAAGTTATTGTCAAGTGCCAACTGACTAGTCAAAGGACAGACTAACATTTGATGAAGTGATCGACTAAGGCTTGTGGAGAATGTGAGGATGAAGCTAGTCCTTGAAGAGGTGGGTTTAGATAGGCAAAGAAGCCATTAGTTATAATTTCAGGCAGAGAACAACATTGTATGCCACTGTGTAGAGTTTTATATGAAAATCAGCTGAGTTTTTTTCTATGTTTTTATTTCACTCATCCATTTACACATTGATCCATTCAATAAGCATTCATGGAATGCACATTGTGTTCCGCACACCACGCTAAGATGTTGGGATACAGAATAATATAACGCACAGTTATCTACAGTTGTCTCCAAACAATTCCATCGTGGTCATGACGTATGCGTAACAGACTTAATATACACCTGCATTGTGCATTAAATCCTCACAATCTATAGAAGCTCGTCCATAAAGCAGGCTGTTGTTGAGCAGATGCTGTAAACAAATGATGTAAAGCTAAGTGAGGAAGCACTGACAACTCTTGTGACTTACTGAGCCATTTAAAATGAGCAATGAGCCAAAGCAGGAGTCCTACAGAGAAAGAATCAATAATGAATACATTATCATGCATATTTCCCCAAGACAAGGGTAATAATCATGTGGCATTCACTTCTGTTACTAAATAATTTTAAGGAGCCTTCCCTCCCCTCCCCACAGACTCTAACATACCTATTTCTGATACAAAATAGAGAGATCTCGACTGCTGTTAACGCCATAACTCTGTTAGACTTTAGCTGCCAGTACATTTTTCAAAATCCATCGGCTCATTTAAACCTTCAGAGGGAAAATGGCAATTGAGCATGAGTTTTATATTAAAGCAATACTGCAATGACTAGAAGCAATGTGGCATTCCACCATTTCATCAACTGTGCTATAGCCTGAAAACTTACAAAGGATAAATGAATAAATTCCTTGTCTTCTCTCCCACCTTCCTTTCCAATCCCAAATGGAACACTAACCTTATTTTTATGTTATTGAAAGGATTATTTTCATAACCTTTTAAATTACATCATTTAGAAACATGTTGTTTTATCTTTATCCTGCTACCTACCCATGATTTTTATTACTCACTATTGTCCTGCTCTAGTATTTCCTTAATATATTATTATTCAGTAGGAAAGTTATATACACTCAATAAAGGGTGGCGTTTTAAAAATTCAGCTACATTCACCGGGGGAAAAAAAGAGAAAGAAAACAATAGTGCAGGTTATTCTGGCCACATCTTTGCTCACAAGGTTTATCCCCTGGGTTGAAATTAAAAACAATTCTACTATAACCTCAGTCAGTTTCAGTTCCCTTATGCCTTTCATCGATTAAGAATCAAATCCAGGCAAGAGTACATCCTAGTGATTAAAGATATGTATGAATGTTTTCTAGATTGACAAGTTGTTGATAATTGTTGAAGTTGGATTCTCTCCATTATGGTATATGTTTGAAAAATTCCGTTAATAATACAAATTAAAACTTAAAAATGCATGCACACTCACATGGTCCGCTAAAGAATAAATGATTATTACAAAAAAATCTGGGGAAAACAAAATGTGGTTTTCATCCTATGCGCTCTCTAATACGAGTCATCCATGTCGTTTAGTTGTTTCTTGGAAAAAAATATAATCTGTTCTATTGTTGAAGGAAATAGCAGTTGTGGTGGTTAGGTTTATGTGTCACCTTGGCTAGGCTGTAGTCTCCAGTTATTCAGTCACACGCTAATCTAGGTGCTGCTGTGAAGGTATTTTGCAGATGTGATTAATATCTATAATAAACGGACAATAAAGGAGATTATATTTGATAATCTGAGGAGGAAAGTTGATTCATTCAGTTGAAAGGCCTTAAGAACAGAACTGAAGCTTCCATGAAAGAGAAAGAAATTCCACCTGTGTACTCCTTCAGCTCATGCCACAGGGTTCTAGCTGCCATTTTCCATAGTCTACCATATGGACTTGGAAGTTTCCTAGGCACCTCTTATAATCGCATAAGCCAATTCCATATTTCTTGTGTTGCAAAAGTAAGGCAGCACTATAAAGCTTTAAAGATTTTATAAAATTCTTACATTTTTCTTTCCAGATTCTCACTGCCTAGACTGCATTTTAGATAGAGTTAGGCTGAAAAGTCTGTGTATGGGCCAAATTCAAGCATTTCAAATCATGCAGAGTATACACAGTTTTATACATACAAACAACTTCCACATAAGTGCATGGCTGAAGTTTAGGAATAATGAGTTGGAAAAGGAGAATTAAAAAAATATCTCTTGGGGCTGCCCAGTGGTGTAGTGCTTAAGTTTGTGCGCTCTGCTTCAACAGCACAGGGTTCCCAGGTTCAGATCCTGGGCATGGACCTATATGCTGCTCATCAAGCCATGCTGTGGCAGTGTGCCACATACAAAATAAAGGAAGATTGGCACAGATGTTAGCTCAGGGACAATCTTCCTCACCACCCCCCCAAAAAAAGTGTCTATGACAGAGGTCTTAATTTTCAAAACCTTTTGCCTTTAAGATAACTTTTATTAAATCCCCAAATAGTGACTAGGTGATGTATAAAGAGTTATAAACTTGCATACAGGTTTCAAACCATTCTCTTTTTAATATTGTCTCTTTTACCTTAATACATGTTAATAAAATTTGATTTTATGAGGAGTGAGCAGAGATGCATCTTATTGGGGCAGAAGGAGGGATCATTTCCAATGTTACCAGCAGAAGAGGAAGATATTTGTGACTTGAACTCACAGGAGCTCCTAACTTAGCTGATGAGAAGAAATGAAGTAGAGACCTCATTTTACTTTGGCACTTTAATTCCTGAGGATGGAATTCATCACAATGCACTCCTCAGCACCCAGCTTCAGAGAGAAACTTCTCACATTCGTGTAGATCTCCCTTCAGCATTGATAGGCATTAAAATAAAATTTAAAAGAATACACTGCCCTCTTATTACATATGGCAAATGGCATCTCTTAGGACGTATAAACCAGCCCATTCTCTTCTACTATCTTGGCACCTGGTTATTGTAGACTCAAGAAATAAATGTCATTCTTTCCTGTTGGCCATTGATTTTCCTTGATCTAGGCAATTTTCCATCCTTCTCTCTTGGGACTAACTCCTCAACATGCCTCCAAACTCTGGAGGAGATGAGGATAAGTCGCATTACCTTTTACACCTCATTAGCTTTAACAAATATGTAGCTGGCACTTACACAAACACCATATTACCTGCTGTTCTGTTCCTCACTATATTGCTTTCCTGCTGTTTTTACAGGTGGCATTTAGGCAGTGCTATTCTGAGATATATCATCATTACTACATCACTGTCACAGACTTGCAGACACAAATCTGGGGACAAAAGGTAACTTGGAAAAAATTGCAATCAAAATATCAGAAGTTCACACAGCACAAAATGGAAAATAAGAGTATATTTAAGACCACCAACAACTGCCAAAATCATGGGAAAGAAATCACTATTTTCTTCTTTCTACCCACATTATTGTTTTACTCTTAAATAGTTTAATATGAAATTGGGCATATTTGTTAATGCACTGAAGTTCTGTCTCTCCTTTTTTTATATGAAGGTAGAGTGTGCTATCACTGGTAGTGAAACAGACAACACTTTGCTCCACCTTCACATAGCATTTTGATGTTGCTGTTTGGACTTCTGGCACTGCTTAGTGTTAACCTGTAATGGTTATCAATAGTTGAAAATAAATTCTAAAGTCTCCCTTTTTAGGATCATAGTGAAAATTTGAAACCAGGCATTTAATTTGAAAAAAGATGAAGCTAGATGCAAAGTTGAATGTAGATCAACCCTTTCTAAAACAAGCAACGAAATAAATAAAGTAAACTCCCTTCTCTTTCCTTTGATCAATTAACTAATTCATTCATTAAGTAAATAATTATTCCTACCATGTGCCTGGTTCTGGGGATACAACATCTTATAAGGCAGACATGATCCATTTCATATGAAACTAACTCCTTGAGACAGTGGGTTGAAACTGTGGAAGTGGGATTTGTGAAGTTGAGTCAGGTTTCCATTGTTAAGGGAAGGACAGTAGTAGAAATAAGCTGTGCCGTAGGCATCATAGATTTCATTGACCTGGTTTTGCTAGCAAGACAGCTATCATTTCTACAGTTAACTTCAGAGTTGAGTTTAGGTCTCACTATGGCCAGCAATCCGACACAGAAATAGACAAGAGTCTGAATAGAGGCTGAGGCTCCAGAGAACTGCCCTTTTCACTATCTGCCACCTCCGATCCTTTCTCTTTCCTGTCTTATATCCTCTTCTCTGGGACTCTCTGTCATCAGCACACAGGGAGAATTTTCTGGGAAAATATTGCGTGGTCAGTAGCATCTCATTCCTGAGAGTGTCTCTGGACAGAGATCATGGAACCCAATTTAATTTAATCAACTCAGCTGCCCCAGTGTTTGAAACCCTTTGGCATTGTCTGCTGTGATTAGAAATTTAGATTATATCCCTTACATTCTGCATGATCTCTCAACTTTCCTTTTGTGCCACATGCTAAATAGGATACTACTCGCTTGTTCTCATCGGGGAAAAATACCCATTTCACCCTTATTTTAAATCCTTCCCTGACAATGAAATAAGAAACGAAAAGGAATGAGTGAAAAATACCCAAACTTGTCCTTCTTAAATTGGCCCAACAAAAAATCAACATGGTGGAACATGAAAACAACTGGAGTCAAACGACTGTATTAAAAATTTCAGATTAAAAATTCCAGATTCTTCATTTCCAATGTTTCCATGCAAGTCTGGCTCAAGTTAAATTCTAATTTGAGACAAACAAGCAAACAAAGCAAGGAACAATGCTGTCACTGCTAGTTAATGGATGCCATTCTCTTCCACTGAAAATTGTTTTATGTTAGCTAGAAATGAGCTTTATGTTTTTGAGAGGGACAAAACAACAACCCCAAAATGTTGCTGCTGCCTTTCTGCCACTTAAAATTAGGCAGTCTCCGTAGTTAGTGTCAAACTCCCCACACCCCACATTATCTCCAAAATATCAAGCACATGTCCTCTTCCTTTCTGGAAGGAAGGAACATGCCATTTTCAGTGTCTGTGAGTTCCTTCTTCCAGAGAACAATCAATTATTGATTGTGTGAGATTTCATAAATAAAGCCAACTGTAAGCAGGTGATTAATCATTCATTTCTGGTTCACCTTGAGAGAACAGTACAATGATAACAAAAGCGAAACACTGACTGCGTTTCCTGTTCATCCTGTGCAAGTGCAGGGGATGCATGCTCTCCTCAGTTCATAAGGATTCAGGCACCATCGACTGAGACATTTGGTGTGGAAAATCACTCAGACGGAAAGAATGACACCTTGAGAGTACCTACTATGTATCAATAACTTTATATACTTACATGGCTTACTGTGCTAAACATCATTCTCTTTTGCCTTTTATAAAAAATACAGCTTATCTGACTGGTTCTGATCCTGATTGCATTACTTACTTGCCATGTGACCTTGGCAAATTTTTTAACCTCCAATTCCATTTCCTTATCTCCAAAATGGGGATACTACAGGAAATTATTTCATAAGATTGTTGCAAGAACACACAACACATACACTTTATCACTCAGAGCTCAACCAGAGAAGCAGAACCAGTAGGAGGAGATATAAACATGCATATATATTAGTGCATTGGTTACAGTGAGTTGGTCTTACATAATTGTAGGTGTTGGTTAAGCAGTCCCTGTAAGACTGTTGTCTCCACATCTGATGCCAGAGCTTGGATACAACAGGGCAGGGAGCCAGGAAAGAAGCTAGATGCAAAGTGAGGAAGATCAATGGCAGCCTGGAACCCACAGGTACAAGCTGGAACCTCAATGGGGCCTGAGTCTGGTCTTCTTGCCCCTGACCTTGGTGACAAGGGGATCCTGCATATGCTGAGGCTCTTTGTCACAGAGATAACAACACACACCTGGTCCAAGAGTGAGAGAAGCTTATGGGTGATCCTGAGAGGGAGAGCAATTGCAGGCCCAGCTGCTGCTTCACTCCAATGAGGTGGATCAGCTGATCGGCAACAGTGTGTGCCTGTGC
This sequence comes from Equus quagga, assembly GCF_021613505.1. Classification (NCBI taxonomy): domain Eukaryota; kingdom Metazoa; phylum Chordata; class Mammalia; order Perissodactyla; family Equidae; genus Equus; species Equus quagga. The sequence goes on from NC_060273.1 coordinate 123,227,855, forward strand.
TACAGAATGGCTGCTGCTTCCCTTCTGCTTTCTAAATCTTCCAAGAATCCTGTGGCCTTCCGGAACCAGAAACATACATGAAAGTGAATTCTAGGAAATGTAGTTCATCCTAGCCAAGTTGACACGTTATAACAGCAGCTCACACGTGCATATGCCACATATAAAAGTATATTCTGGTATTTGGGTTTCCTTTGACTAACCCATAGCGTCTGTTGTATTATTATTATTTTTTAATTTGGTTATTTTCACGCAGATACTTAGTAAGTTCAAAACAGATTTTATGAGTAAAAGATGATAGAGAAGAAGGCCTGTCAAATTAAACAAGGTACTTTAGAATAAGTACCTAAATACTTTAGAATAAGCATCAATTGACATAAACTCACAATTTACAATGAATTTATTATTTCAAACAAACTACAAAATTACCAAAAATCCATGAAAAGTTGACATTTCTAATATTTGTAAGTCTGAGGCAGCTTCTGCCTCTCTACCAATTAAGATAAAGTGCACCCAAGAAATCCCACTTTTACCTCTCTTACATAAAAGTCCGGGAATGTAGTTACAACGTCTGTGAGTACTTATTTTCTCAATCATCTTCCAGGGGATAGATTTTATTTTGAGATAGAGATTCATTGTACACATGGATTCTGTACAGAGCCACTTTATTCCTGCCGAGGGCAGGATTCCTTTGCTGTTAGGGACAGAGTAAACTTAATCATTAACTGCTCAATTAAGTTTGTCTTTGGTTGAACAAGTGTAAATTCGGGTACTCTGACACTGCGTTAAACCACTTAACCTTTCATGGCCGTTAGTTTTATTCTTCAATGAACAGTATTAGCTTTTGTTCTTTAATAGCAATATAGTGACTATTTAGCTCAATTCTTCTAATTTACTCTTAAAATAATGTTTGCTGCGTTTTGGCCCGCTGTGCCTGGGGATCTTCATGGACTTGAGGAAACTTCACAGTCAAAAGCCCTGAATGCTTAGAATAGAGTTTGAATACAGTGTCTATAATATCAATTGAGATACTTTAAAAAAAATTCAGATACTATAGGATGGGCTAAGATTTATTATAAGGTCTATTATGAAGACCAGGATCTGCATTTTTAACAAACCAGAGGTTTTTTAGGACTACCCTTTGAGAACATTATTTTAGAAAATGGTGTGATGTCAAGTTAGGTCTGGCTACAGAAGGAGACAGATACACGTAGATGGGTATAGATGCAGCAGGAGAAGGATTTTCCGAAGAGTGTGAGGAATGTTGAGGAAATATCTTTCTCTATCACAGATTTTTGCGTAAGAACCTTTGACATCTGCTTGCTTAGTGCATTTTGAGTTGCAGAATCAATTGGTAGTAAAGTGTGCTTCGTTTCTGGGAGTTTGCTTAAGAAGAATAACTCAGATAGTATTTGTTACTGAACAACATTTGCTCCTAGCAATTTGTAGAAAATATATTCTTGCAGAGGCCAGAGCTGCTGGACTATTGTGTGAGAAATGAGCAATTATCGTATTTGGATAGCTGGGGTCATTTTGGTCAAAACTGGCAGTTCCTCAAGGGCTTCGGTTTTGTTTATTTCTTGAATGTAGCAACTTACAATGTCATCTTTGTGTACCTTTCCAAACTTTTTCTTAAGACCTATCATTTTCTTAACTGTGAAGTTTAGATATGTTCACCATCTCTCATATTCAATTGTTACTTACTATTATGATTTCAGGAGAAATATGTATGAAAATATGAAGCAAAGCCATTTGAAAATACAAACTCCTGTTTATAGAAATTTAGCAGAAAAGAAAAACAAAACAAAGCAAACAAATGAAGCAAATATCCATCAACTTGTACCATTGCTTAAAAATCCACTAGATATATTGTTTAAAGAACTGATTTTTATGCAGAACATTATGACTCAGAATAGAAATGACAATTTCTACTAAATGAGAGCCAATGAACACGAATGGGAAGTTTCATTCTTAAATAATTTCAGTTATGCCCTTGCTTATAAAGGTTTGTCTGTTGGAACTAGTCAGACACTGAAATTATAAAATAAGGGTTAAGAGGTTATATTATCTATGATTTGAAGCAGTTTTTTGAAAGTTTAATTTAGCTGCTTTTTGCTGTTTTAATATCTCTTTTATTGTTCTATTTTATATGTATCCAATATTTTTGAATGCTCATTATTAGAGACAATTGCTAAGTGTTGTATGTGCATTACTTTATTTAATCTTCTTGGCACCCCAGAAACTTATGTAAAGAACTAGTTTCACTCACAGCCAGAGTATAAATAAGAAAATAAAATAATTTAATTAAAATTATTAAATACCATATAAGCTTTCAAAGTTTTAATAATATGTATTTTCATCCGGTTTGCTTAAAAATAAGGCTTTGAGTAGTCACTTACTCAAAGTAATGAGTATCTTTGCTCTTTTTTTTAAGTTCTTTTTTTAATTCTTGGATCTCTGGTGTACAAAGTTGAGTTAATCGTACTCCTGAAATCAGTGCATGTTATGCATATTGGTCTGAGAGAGACCATGCTCTTATTTCATTCGTCTGTGCCTTATTGTCTCTACTCCCTATTCCTATTCTTCTGTTTCTTTAGGCAGTTATTGTAACATACTTATGATCTGTCTTTTAGTTTGTATGTATTCCTATAAATTGTGTCTTATGTCCTATTCATATGCATTTATTCTGGCAAATGATATCTTACAGATCTCCTTTTCCATTTTTTTCCCACTTAGTATTATGTTAAAAAATTCTATCCACCTATATTGCTATTCATAAATCGAATCCATTGCTTCTATTTATAATACTCCATATATTTATCTATAGTATTTTACCTTTCTGAGCTCCCATTGGTGAACACTGAGCTTTTTTGAACTCTTCAATACTACAAATAATTCAGCATTGAATATTGCTGAATATATTTGCCTTTGGGGCATATACTCAAAAGCCAAATGCTGGGTCGCAGTCTATCTTACGAGGTGACACTAGATGGCTCTCCAGATGACCAGCCTATATTCCTACATACAATCCGTCCTAGTTTCAATATCCCCACTTCTCCTCAATAAATAATATTTTCAGCTTTTTAATTTTTACCAGTCTAACAAATATCAGGTGATTTCTCATTTTTGTTTTGGTTTGCATGTTTATTATTATTAAAATTGTAAGCACTCCTTCATAGTCTCATAAACCTTTTGGATATCTTCCTCAGTAAATATCTTGATCATATCTCTCACCTGATTTTCAGTTGTGTTTGCTATTTTATTCATGTTGATCGGCAGGAGTTCCATGTATATTTTAGATATTAATCCTTTGTTCATTTTATATTTGACAAAAATTCTCACCCATTCTCAATTAACTTTCTTATTGAAAGGTTTAGAATTTTCTGTTTGTAATCAGTGTACTAAAATTTTACTATATATTTAGATTTTTCCTTCTTTCACATAGCAGGGAGTCTGTGAACAATTTAGTCTGAGATCTTCAGATTTATCTGAATCTGGGAAATTTTTACTCCACTATTATTTTACTATTTCTTCCTTTCTGTTTTAATTTTTCTCTTTAAGATTTCCATATTATTTGGATTTATGCTTCTATTCTCTATATTTTAAGATTTTTCTTTTGTTTTCTATATCTCCGTACTATATGCTAATGTCTTCTGTGAAATTTACCCCATATGATCAGTGAACTCATAAATTCACTTTCCAGCTATGTCCATCCCACAGTTTCTCTCTTCTATTGTGCTCTTCATCTCATTAGCATCTAGCATGCTAATATCCTCCTTTTCCTCATTAACTATACTTATCATGTTTATTTTAAATTATTTGTTCACTCCTTTTGGAATTCTTTTTTGGATTATATATATTGTCCACTTTCTGTTTTTCTTTTGAGGTACTTCTATTCTTCAGTTATCTTGTATTTTGGCCTATGAGCTCCTATTCTGGAGAGAGCAACTTTTCTCTTTTGGTAATGTATATTGGGGAAGGGCTAATGACCCACTTTGTCCATTTTGTGCAAAAATGGTTAAGGTTAATATGTGTTATTAAGGAAAATTAAATTTTAATATATTCTAGGTGTTTTTATTTTGTTTGGCAGTTTTAATTTTCTGAACTGGTAGATGCCTTCGTAATAATATCTGCTACAGAAGATCAGAGTACTTGCACCAGGCCTTATGCTGAGGATTTAATCTACAGTATCAACTGGGATTGGGTTTAATGGTGACAATCAAATTATTGGCTAGTACTGACATAAATGAGTAAGAAAGTTATTTATTTAACACAAAAATTCTGCAGTAGGCTGTTTGGAGCTTGTGCAAGCTACAAAAATGTCGAAAAGGGACTTTGTTCCTTCTAGCTTCTTATTTCAATTTAGCTTTTAGCTTTCATCCACAGGATGATAGGATAGCTTCTGCACTTCTGTTAGTCAAAACCATTTTTGATATTCCACATAGGAATCATGGAACAGGGCAAAGGATAAAGGGCCAAATGAGATGCCAGGTGAGTTTGTGCATTGTATAAACTTTCTTGGCAATGTTACCCAATATCTTTCTCTTATATTGCATTAGCTCAACTTGAGTCACATAGCCACTCCTACTTGTCAAAGAACCTTGGAGGACCAAGACAGCAAGAGGGTATCCCTACTTCTATTACCAGTGAAAACACAAGAGACTGGGACTTTGCAAGGCTCCATACATGTTACCTCATTGGATCCTCATACAAACTTGATGACGTGTGTGTGTAGCATCTACATTGGTGCTATAGATTTTTGAATGTTAGAATACTATTCTTTCACATTATTTTCTTATCCTACAAAGACCAGCATCAGGAATAATGTCAAAAATGTTAAATTTTTACTTGCACGTGGGTCCAGGAAGCAAAGATTGGAAGCAGGAGAGACTACTTTACCACAGGAACCATGGAGGAGCTTCTCTTTGGTTTTGCTTTGAAAAGCAAGTACGAGAGGAACCAAATAAGGCATGATGACTAAATATAGTGTGCTATCCTGGATAGGATCCTGGAATAGAAAAAGGACATTAGGTGAAAACTAAGAGCATCTAAATAAAGTGTGGACTCTAGTTAACACTAATGTATCAATATTGGTCTATTAATTGTAACCAGTGTACCATACTAAGGCAAGATGCACCATACTAATGTAAGATGTTAACTTTCCGTACTATCTTTTCAATTTTTCTCTAAATTTAAAACTGTTCTAAAAGTAAAATTTAGTTAAGATAAAAAGTAGATCTATACAGAGTGAGGTTGAACTGTGGCAGCCATAAGATATGCCTTGAATTCCTCCATCCACAGGCAGCAAAATTGACAGTGGGCCCCAGGTGATGCACCCTGAAACCCATTGCTCATTTGCTCCCAGCCAGTGCCCGGGCATGGTAGTGATACTAAGCGGTCTAGGAGACATGAGACTCTTCCGATGGGAGACATTAATCTTAGAACTCCCTGATGGCCCAACTCAACTTTCTTTCTTTCTTTTTTTTTTTTAAGATTGGCACCTGAGCTAACAAATGTTGCCAATCTTTGTTTTTTCTGCTTTTTCTCCCCAAATTACCCCAGTACCTAGTTGTATATTTTAGTTAAGGGTCCTATAACTCAACTTCCTTTACACTCCACTACATTCTAGGACGTTTCTTCTCCATCTTCTATTCATCTCTTTTGCACACAGTGTCAGACTTGTGTTGTCTGATGGTTCTCTAGACTCCAGGCTTCCCTCAATTTTCTCTCACTCATAGGTATCCTAATAAAATCTTTGCCTACTTAATCTTATTTTAGTGTTTGCTTCTTAGAAGACCTGTAATAGCACACAGAATAAGGCAGAAAAACCATGTGATCACCTTATTAGATGAAAAAAAGCAACAAAAATCTACAAAATTCAACACACATTAGTAAGGAAAACTCTCAGAAAACTAGGATTTTAAAGAAACTGTTCCAACCTGATAAAGGGCAGCTGTAAAAACTTAACAGTTAGCATCTCATTTAATGGTGAAATATTGAACATTTACCCTCTTTGATTAGGATGAAGGCAAAGGATATCTATTCTCACTATTTTTATTCAGTATTGTAATAGAGATCCTAGTCATTGTAAGAAGGAAAGAAAGAAAAGGATGAACAGCAAGAAAGAATAAGTAACCCTTTCTCTATTTGCAGACAGCATGATTGTTGCATAGAACATCTGTAAGAATGTACAAAACTAGTACTAGAACCAATATTTGAAATTAGTGAGTCAAAGGACACACGGTTCATATAAAATATATCAGTTGTGCTTTTAAATACTAGCAGCAAAACATTAGAAAATATAATTTTAAAATATTTATGATATTACCAAAATCATAAAATAATTAGGAATAAATTTGAAAAATATTTTCAGGACCTTTATACTAAAAATTACAGAATAGTACTGAGATAAGTTACAGAAGGCTTAAAGAAATAATGTGCAAATATACGTGGAAAAGCAAACAAATTAGAATAGCCAAATTACTTTTCCAAAATCAAAGTTGGAAGATTTGTTTTACCAAATTTCAAGACTTACTTTAAAGGAATAGTAATCAGTCCAGTGTAGTATATGTGAAAGAATAAGCATATAGATAAATGAAACAAGATGAATCTTCTAGAAATAGATCCAAAAGTATGTGGTCAAGTGCTTCTTGACAAAGTTACTAAGGCAATTCCATGAGGAAAGAAAACTCTTTTCAACATATGATGTTAAAATAATGAGATATTCATTATAGAAAAATCTTCCATTGGCCGTTGTTGTAGGCAGAATAGTGATCTCCTAAAGAGGTCCATACGCAGAGCCCTAGAATTTGTATGTTACCCTACGTGACAAAAGAGACTTAGCAGATGTGATCAAGGCTAAAGACCGTGAAATGGAGAAAGAATCCTGGATTATCCAAGTGGCTCAGTCTGATCACGTGAATGCTCAAAAGTAAAGAACTTGTCCTGCCTGGGTAGGAAAGAGATGTGACATGAAAGAGACTCCACTTGCTGTTGCTGGCATTGAAGTTGGAGAAAAGGGGCCATAAGCCAATGAATGTGGCCATCCTTTAGAAGTTGGGGATAGTCCTTGACTGACAGCGAGCAGAGACAGGGATGTCAATCCTATAAGCACAAGGCACTGAATTTTACCAACAACTCAAGTGAGTGAGGAAACATTCTTCCCTAGCGCCTCCAGAAAGGATCCTGCAGCCATGACGGAACCTTGGTTTCTCCCCAGTGAGATCTACGTCAGATGTCTGACATTCTGGACTTTAAGATGTTAAGTTTATATTGTTTAAGCCACAAAGTGCGTGATATTTTATTATGGCAGCAATAGAAAATTAATGCAACCATACTAAAAAAGTTAATTTGAAATGTATCAGAGAACTAAATGTAAAATAAAAAACGCCAGAACTCTTAGAAGAAAGCATAAGGGAAAATCTTGACATATTTGGATAGGCAAAGGTTTCAGAGAACACAAAAAATGCATGAAATATGAAAGAACCAAAATAACAAAATTCAGATTTGTCCAACTTAGAAATGTTTGCTCTTCCATAGCTACCATTAAGAAATGAATATGTCTCAGATTTGTAGAAAATATTACAATAGATATATCTGAAAAAGGATATAAAATATACTCAGTAAGTCAAAAATCAATTAAACGTAGTAAATTATTTGATCAAAAGACATACAAGATGGCCAGTAATCACAAGCCAATATGCTTCACCTCATTTAACTTTCATGGAGTTGAAAATTAAAACCGCGGTGAAATACTGCTACACATCTACTCGAATGGCTACAGTTACAGAGGGTGGCCATGGACAATGTTGGTGAGACGTAGTGGAGCTGCACCGTAATGCACTGCTGGGGAAAATGTAAAATGTCGTAACCACTTTGGAAAACCCTTTGTCAGTTTCTTAAAAAGTTAAACATATACCTACCTTAAGACCCGGCCATTCCTCTTTCAAGGTATTTCCCCAAGAGAAATAAAAACATATGCACACAAACACTTGTACAAAAACTTTATTCAGAATATACAAAACTGAAAACAATCTACATGTCCATCAATAATTGAATGGAAAAATAGAACATGCTATTTCCATACAACTGAACACTCCTCAGCAATAGAAAGGAAACAGCTGTGACACCACAACGTGGATGAATCTTGAAATCTTGATGCTGACTGAAAGAAGACGCAGAAACATGAAAATATGTACTATAGGATTCCATTTATAGAAAACAAGAACTAATATACAATGATAGAAACAGATCAATGTTTCTTAGTGCCGAGGGTGAGGAGAGAGTTGTGGACTGAGAAGGACTGAGGAATCTTTCGAGGAAGCTGGAAAGGTCTGTATCTTTATGGTAGATGGCTGTCAGAACCCCTCAAATTGTACATTTTAACTGGTTATAGTTTACGGTTTCCTCAATAAAGTTAACGTGGAAAAAAGAATAGACAGGTAGAAAGAAGGTAAATTCTGGGCAAAAGAATTTGCTATAGTGGAAAAGCATGACCTTTAGAATCCAGCAGACCTGGGTACAAAACTCACCACTGGAACTTACCAGCTTTGAAACTTTGGAGGGGTTACTTAACTCTCTGATTTTCAGCTTAATCATCTCAAATAACATGGGAAAGAACACAGTGTTGTTGTCAAACTTGAATAAGAACACACGTTAAAATACCTAACAAAGAAGCCTGTATACATGAGTACTCATGATGTTTTTGTAAAACTTGCCTTTTTTGACTGGGTGGTTGACACAAATTGTAAATGATCTCAGATATCAATTTGCTTAATAATTTATTGTTTTGCATAATTTAAATCATTTAAAAATTAAAATAGCTAACGTATTTTCGTTATAAACCTTACTAACATTTTATGTATGTTTAAATGAACTTGTAATTCATTCCTCTCATCTTCCAGTATCCTTACTCCTAATTTTCTTACATTCAACTGCCAAGATCTGATTTGTTTCTAATAGAATGAAATGTACTTAGTCACCTTGGTCACTGCCATGATCAGTGTCAGCCTTGTATTATTTGTCTCACAGATTTGCGTCTGCTAAGAGCTGAAATTACAAAATCATTTAAATTTAAGAATGGATGGGATGTTGAAAGTAATCTGTTAAGCAACCATTGCATTTCCATCTGAGCTGCTGTATTCAATAAATGTGTTTCTGCTCTAAGAATATGATTGTCCTATTCAATTTATTCTACCCTATATAGATTATTAGAGGACACCAGTGATTTGTACTTTTTTTCTATGATTCAGATCTCACAGGGGCATCCATTAAATTATCTTTCAAGGCCCAATTTAAATAACCACTTCTCTTGAAACTTCCTCTGGCCTTCTCTACAAAAGAAGAAAAACTGTAATTTAAGTAATAAGACCTTAAAGATAGCTAATCCATTCCCTTTATTTAGGAAATAGCTTTAAAGAAGTAAAGTTATTTGCCCAAAGGAAAACAGCCATATCATGTCAAAGATAGGACTGAACACAAGTTCATTATGCCCAGTACAATCCAGTATTGTACTGGATTCACCCACCACACTGTACTGACATTTTTACATCTTCTGACATAATATAGCCATTTGCTTTTCCATTTGCTTTTCTGCTTAGCATGTTTAGAATACATAATTTGATGTTGTAAATAAGAAATGCTCCAAATGGTGACTTAAATAAGAGAGCTGCTTATTTCACTGTTTATGGAAACTCATGTTTCAAAACAGAGGTGAGCCATCTGGGGCTTGTTAGCTGACGGCCCTGACCTCTCTCACATGTGGTTTCAATTGTGGAGTCCAAGATGACTGTTCAGCCACTGTCAGAGCCCAAAGAGTTTGCAAGGGTAAAGACTAAGTGGCAGGCAAGCAGTTTCCTTTAGGGTGACCATGCAGAATTTGGTCTCCTATTCGTCTCCTATTCTGGTGGTTGCTTGGTCACAGATGGATAGAAGAGAAGGGGCAAATAAAATCACCAGCTGGGTGTTGGTACTTGATAAAATCAGGAATCATATCATGAAAAGATAGAGGTGAAGAATGCAAAGTCACAAATAAATTAGCAATCTCTGTCACAGAATGCTTTATATCAGTGAACTTCATTCTTTTTTTCTGGCAAATCCCCGAAAGAATTTTGAAAAAAAGGTACTATTCTCACATTTCTAAGTTAACCTAGAAAATTATATCATGCATCTATAGAGTTGCAAAGGTTATAAATTCCAGCATATTACAAATATTGAAATTTTAAATAAAGTTTTACTATTCAGTATCATCGATTTAAAAATACATGTCAAATTCCTCCTTTATTTATTTATTTATTTTAAAAGATTGGCACCTGGGCTAACAACTGTTGCCAATCTTTTTTTTTTTTTCCTGCTTTATCTCCCCAAATCCCCCCAGGACACAGTTGTATATCTTAGTTGCACATCCTTCTGGTTGTGGGATGTGGGACACCGCCTCACCGTGGCCTGACTAGTGGTGCCATGTCTACGCCCAGGATCCGAACCCTGGGCCGCTGCAGCAGAGCGTGTGAAATTAACCACTTGGCCACGGAGCCAGCCCCACATTCCTCCTTTAATAATCAAACATTTTATATGTTTTTTCTCCTTGAATTTATTATTCTATTCTACTTTTACCATAGAATTATATTCTAATATATTTATATTTTAACCCTTTTCTAATCACTCTTTATAGTTTATTAACAAAAAACTATAAAAAATTCTGTGCTCATGTGGTTCAAAGTTCAATTTCTTCCTGGGGTATCCTAATCATTATTATAAGTACATAATTAGTGAAATTATACATTACTATAATTATTGGTTATAAAAAAGGTTTTAAAATGTCTCAGATGAGTGAGGTTATTTTCCTTTTTAAAATTATCTGTGGATTAATATCAGTATTGCTCAATTGAGACATAATTCAGATCAATATAACCCCTATTTTTACATTGTGTGTATATTAGTAATTATAGACCATTTTAACAAAAATGTCGATGAAGTTGGGAAGAACATTGTTTAAGAGCAATGTCACTCAATTCTTTGGACACGTTCTCGGTTATGTGCCGAAAATATCTCATTATGACATATTATCACATACTTTTTGAAAAGTCTATGAGGTACTCTTTTAATTCAGTGTAAGCAAAGAATCTGGAAATCACGTTGAGACAGGAACCAGCCTAAGGAGACAAGGCCACCTGCAAGGCCCCAGGCTTAACAAGATAAGACCCTAACAAGATTGGCCCTAACCAATCAGCAGGCTAGGAGAAGCAGATAGAGGCCACCAAGATCCACATTTCACAGCCTCAGCGATTTTCCGGGTTTAGGAATGTGCCCTAGCACCCAGGAGTCCACTGAAGGTGACCCTAGCCCCATTAGCATAGTAAAAGTCACACCTCGGGGTAGAGAGCTAGCATGCTAATGATACATGGGTCACATGAGGTGACATGTTGAATGACTGCACAGGTGCAAGGAAAGCCCCAACTCTACATGCCATGCAAGGCCCTCCTCCCCAGCCTTTGCCTAATAAAAGCCCCACAGTCCCACTCTGGAACAAGCCGGTCACCTGTCCCTTTCCTTTCCTCACTGGCTTCCTTGTGCCTCTCCTATGGACAAGCTATGAACTTTTACTTTTCTATTCCCGTTTGTTGTCTCTCTTGATTTCTATTCTGGGGAACAACAAGAAACCGATGTTCTGGTAACAACATGATATATAAAAGTAACAACATGATATATAAAAGTGTTTGTTACCAGTCATTACTATCACTTACTTCCTGGAGACTACACCAAAATATAGTATCTTCCTTTTTATTTCTACCCTGGATGAATTTTATACAATAGGGCAATTTGAAATGGTGATATTAACTATCTTTTGAAAAATGTTTGAGGGAAACTGCTTGAGGTGAGAAGGGAAAGAAGAAACACTGGCTTGTCCTCATGAAGGTTAGGTTTATGAAAGCATACGTGTCTGATCCATGGTCTGGCAATGACTTTTGGTTCCCTTAGAAGGTCTTAGAAGATACATGTAAACCTAGTCTACATGTATCCTAATTTGAAGATTAATACTTCATAGGATATTATTTCTTTACTATTCTTTTGATGATCTGTTTCAAAAGCTTTGCATGAGCATGATGCAGGGTCAGTGAGCCGAGGAGTCAAAAGAAAGATTTCTTGGACTCTCAAGGTCTGTAGTAGTGCTCTTTTATTTAGAGAATAGTGTGGAATAGCATGGGGACAGGACCCATGGGCAGGAAGAGCTGCTGCAAACATGGGTTGATAGTAGGGCTAAATTTAAGGCATAGAAATGTGGGTTATCTCCTTACAAGACAAAGGAAAGAATATGTAAAAAAAAGTTGTTAAAATGGTAACAGTGCAGATGGGGTCTGGTTATTGAGTGGTCCTATAACTTTAGATAAGAATCGAACCAGATTAAGTAAATGGCTGAAGCCACCACCTTAAATATTATTTTTAGCTAAAGACAAAGGAGGATGTTGGGGACAGAGGGGGAGTCAATCGTGGGAGATTACCACACAAGTACAGTAAACAAGATGCAGATTTAAGTCCTTGCCTTTGGCATTGATTAAGAGTTTCTAGAGAAAAGGTCATGCCCCCTTCTTCCTGGTGCAGAGAGGGAGACACCTTAACAGATGGAGATTTCCTTTACAATGTAAATGTCTCCTAACAGAGGGTAAGTAAATTCTACTCCTCAGAGCCTCCTTTCCATCTGCAGTTTTTAAAAGTAACCAGCCTAAAATAATCCTCATCAATGCACACCCTTCTACTCACAAAATGCTTGCCTTTTGACATTTGATATCCTGGATATGACATGTCCAACCAGGATTTCCCACTAGCAAGTGAGCCATTAGGTCAAGGAAATGCCTCTTTTCCTCAGTCTAAAGAAATTAAAGAGAGAATGCAGAGTGAAAAATAATGGACAAGAACATAAAATTTTCAAGATCCTTTACTTTTCTCTGGATGACGTATTGAATTCCACAGTCTCGCTCTGTTTTTTCTCATAACCCAAACATTGTTAAAATGGGAGCAGCCAAACCCATACATGGTCTGCTGCCTACAATTCTAGCAAAAAGCAGACTTAATGCTATATTTAGCAGAGTTATAATATCTTTTGCTTTGACTGAAAAGAATAAAAAGTTATCAGGGCTCATTTTGAATGGCATATTTCAAACTCTTCAAGACCTACGATATTTACACAAGCCAGGAAACTTGGAATTTTCAGGGTCAAGATCTGTAAGTATGTCATCTCACTATCACATAACCAGCCTCTGAGATTTCCTCATGGCCACACTTCAAGGCCAGATGCTAACCCCTCGATATTTGTGCAAGTGAGATAAAAAGAGGGAACTGTTCAGTGAGACCCTGGTAATCTATCAAGGCCACAGGTATCTTATCTTTGCTTTACCTGTTGGCTACCATGTCACATGTGTTGTTTTAATTAAAAGCAATACATCTTCTCTTGTGTACTGACAAATATGTCTGCCCACAGGGAATAGAGGGTAAGGCAATAAGTAAACTGTAAGAGAAGAGTCTAATTTCTTAACAGGAAGTCCTCTAAGGCCATAAAAGGATGAAAAACTTTATTTGCTCTGAAAGATTTTAAAATACTTGAGAAAAGAAACATTTTTGTGCTTTTGGTTAGTCAGTTTTCTTTTTTTTTGTTTGTAAATTTTTACATGTTCAGCAATTACTTATTGACCCAGGCCATATGCAAAGCTAAGAATATAACAGTAAACAAATCAGACAAAAGCCCTGTCCTCTGGTGAGTTTATAGAGACAGCAGAGAAGTAAATGAATAGATCTGTGGATTCTCAGACATACATTTACTAAAAGCCAACTGTCTTGTATTATATGAAGGTGTTTAATGGTGAAGCGAGTACTGCTTTACAAGGACAAAAAAGAATGATACATAGAGTTTTCAGATGGCCCTAATTTCAAATATTTAACCACTTCTATAAACATGTTTAGGATCATGTAATTTATTTGAAAAATAATGGATATATACGTATGTGTATATATCAAATGTAAAGATTAACCTAGTTATCTCAGTTCTCTATTGAGATCTGCCAGTTTCCACCTTTGATGATCTTATGCAAATCTCTTCTAAGCTTTGTTTTTCTCATTATGTGAAATTAAAATATTAAATCAACAGTATATACCATTATCATATATATACATATATACACATTCATATACCTACATATATATGTATAGTCCTATATTGCTTAATGAAGGCAATACATTCTGAGAAATATGCCCTTAGGCGATTTTGTTGTTGTTGTGTGAACATCATAGAGTGTATGGAAGGAGAACAAAATTTGCCACCCTAAAATGTATCTCTTTAACATCCTCATGTATTTTTAGGCTGATTGTTTTTAAGATGCAAAAGACTCAGAAACTTTTTCTTGTTACCTCTTCTTTAACTGCCTAAAAGAATTCAGATAAAAAAATCCTGTCTCAGGAAGCAAGCCATCAGCCTAGCATAACATGAACAAGGTCATAGACAGGGAGGAATCTGGAAAAGCCTGTTTTTGGGTTCCCGTCCATGTCTTCTGTTTCTGGGGGGCCAAACACTTGTTTTCCAAATGTTTGCTCTTTTTCACCTACCTGTTAATTTCCTTCCTCCCCTTTGAAGTCCCTGACTGACCCAATCTCCAACATCTTATTTTGTCTTTAGCTGAAGGTGGTATTTAGGGTGGGGGCTTCAGCCATTTTGGTGAGTTACTCAGTTTTCCCGGGTTTGTCGCATGTAAACAGGTTATAAAACTTTTGTTTTTCTCTTGTTAATCTATCTCATGTCAATTTAATTTGTAGCCCAGCCAGAAGAACCTAGAAGGTTAGAGGAAAGTTTCTTCCTCCCCTACAGTGCTTACACAAATCTAGATGGTATAGCTTACTACATGCCTAGGCTATATGGTACTAATCTTATGGGACCACTTTTATGGTTCCATGTGGCTCAGTGTTGACTGAACCGTCATTCTGTGGTACATGACTGTATCTCCTGCCCAGAGGAGTGTGAGTGTGGGTGAAGAGGATGGCCACATAAACCAAGATATCAAGGCGGAGGCTGAAGCGTATGCATTGTCTAAGTCAAGGTCACTCGAGAGCATACACAGAAATGCCTATGGTTAAAAAACAGAATAGAGAAAATGCCTCAGCTGAAATATTTTGCATGCTGAAAGAGTGAAAAGTCAAGCAGTCAAGTAAAACTTTTCTTATTTCCCTACCATCCCTTCCTTTTACTATCTTGAAACTGTTAGAACCTTAATCAGTAAACACGGAAAAGACAAAAAGGTGAACGGAAAGGAAGAGTGAAATCTGACTATATCCCATTCCTGCAAACTGGGGAACTGCTCGCTGGAAGGCATGGTCAGGAAAAGGAAGAGAGAAAGACTTCCTTTGAAGGCAGTTTGAAGTTTTCAGTAGTTTTTTTTTTTTCTGTTTAATTATTTTGTGCATGTGTTTTAGTTTCCTTTTTTAGTCATGTGAAATTTACATGAAATGCAAAGATCTTAAGGACTGGTTTAATGAGTAGTTGATGAGATTTGAAAATTGTATAAATCCATGTAACCCCCATGCAAAACAAAATATAAACCACTTGTTACCCCATAAAGTTCCCTCATGTCACTTTTTAATCAATGTCCTCTCCCTGTCCCCAGAGGCAACTAAATTCTGTTATTTAACTTACCTGTTGTTGAACTTCATATGTTTAGAACCAGGGAAAAACTTTGCACCTGGCTTCTTTGGATCAATAATTTTTTTATTTTTTTGAGGAAGATTAGCCCTGAGCTAACATCTGCTGCCAATCCTCTTCTTTTTGCTGAGGAAGACTGGCCCTGAGCTAACATCTGTGCCCATCTTCCTCTACTTTATATGTGGGATGCCTACCACCAAATGGCTGGACAAGCAGTGCCATGTCCACACCTGGGAACCAGTGAACCACCTCTGAACCAGCGAACCCCGGGCCACCAATGTGGAATGTGCGCACTTAACTGCTGCGACGCTGGGCTGACCCATGATCAATATATTTTTGAGAATTCATCCATATCTCTCTGCTTATCAGCAGTCCATTCCTATTGATAGTTGAACATGTAACAATATATAATCCTTTCTTCTGCTTATGAACAGTAGCATTGTTTCAAATTTGCTTCTACTATAAATGACATCTACATTCTCCTGAAAGTCATTATGTGGACATCTGATTTCATTTATTTTGATGAGCAGAGAATTTTTTTTATTATCAAATCACATATATCAAGTGTTTCTCTATGTTAACATTTTTTTTTTTTTGAGGAAGATTAGTCCTGAGCTAACATCCGTGACCAATCTTCCTCTTTTTGCTGAGGAAAATTGGCTCTGAGCTAACATCTGTGCCCATCTTTTTCTACTTTATGTGCCATGCCTGCCACAGCGTGGCTTGATGAGAGATGCGTAGGTCTGTGCCTCTGAACCAGTGAAACTCAGACTGCTGATGGAGAGCTTATGAACTTCATTGCTGCACCACTGGGCTAGCCCCTTATGTTAGCATATTTTGTTTTGTCTTTTAATTTTTACGTCTCTCAAAATCAAGAAAATATCTTCCCTGAGGCCAGCCCGGTGGTGTAGTAGTTAGATTCACATGCTCCACTTCAGAGGCCTAGTGTTCACAGGTTCAGATCCTGGGCACGGACCTACACACCACTCATCAACTCATGCTGTGGTGGCATCCCACATACAAAAAATAGAGGAAGTTTGGCACAGATGTTAGCTTAGGGACAGTCTTCCTCAAGCAAAAAGAGGAAGATTGGCAACAGATGTTAGCTCAGATCCAATCTTCCTCATCAAAAACAAACAAAGAAAATATCTTCCAATATTTTCTTCTAGAAGTTTTATATTTCTAGCTTTTGCATTTATATGTACAATTCATCTCAAATTAATTTCTGTGCATATACTGAGATTGAGGTTTATTTTAATCTATACAGTTGTTCAGTTTTTCCAACATCATTGTTAAAAAGCTTGTATATCCCTGTTGAATTGATGCAGCTCCTTCATTATAAAACAATTGATTCTGTATATGTAAGTCTATTTCTGGATTCTCTGTTAAGTCTATTAAATAAATTCTTTATTTGTGATAATACATTTTTTTTAAGTTTTAGGATTTTCACATGGTTTTGAAAAATAGTTTCTATATTACTTCCATAATGCTCCCTCATTATATCCATAGTTTCTGACTTTCCCACTATGTTCTTTAATGTGTTTATCATAGTTATTTTAAAGTTTCTGCTAGTTAATTTCAACATATGTGTCAACTGTGGGTCTGCTTCTGGGCCAGTTACCAATTTAGTGCCTCTCTGCTCCAAATCCGCTCTCCATTGCTCTGCTTGCGATGTGGAAGCTGGAATCTATAAACATTTCTCTTTTGCCAGCTGATGTGATGCTTGGGCAGCACCTTGAACAGCCAGTGGTGTTCACCTGCAGTGAGTTTCACTGCATTACCACAAACATCTTCCCATAAGTTCTGCGAGCATTGCAACCATCCTCTCATCAGCTCAGCGGCAGCCCTGTGGGCAGCTTCCTGAAGAGTTTCGTTGACAGCTCAGCAGGCAATTTCTCGCTTGCCTGCTTCTGCCTGCAGTACCACAGTGAACTTTTCAGCCATCCAGTGGCTACAGCCACACCACCTTCAATGAGATCTGAATCTAAACCATGTGTAGAAGAACTTCTTTCAAAGTTTTTCCCTCCTTGAGTATTCTGCCTCAGCCATATCGGTAGTGGCTCTTCCCTATATCTGATATTTCTTTATTCTTTAGATTTCTATTTATACCTTACTAGCTAATCTCTGTTACTAGTTAATAACTCTTTGTAATAAACTCTTCCTATTGAAATTGAAATGTACTGTGTGGTTTCTGTCTCTTGACGGGACCCTGACTCATACAGAATTGGTAGCAGTAGTGGTCCCAGGAGGTAGACCCACAGGGTTGGGATTTGGGGATTGGTTTTGTTGTATCCTCAGGCTTTAACATACTGCTAAACTCCTTGCTAATTAGAAATGGAATGCTAATAATCCAGGACATTCAGTGGCATCATCATTAGTCAAGCTATCATCAGTGTTTATTTCTGGTGAATTGCCAATTAAAGCAAGTGCCTTCAGAGTCTAATGGCTGTTCGCTTGACTGTTTTGGCGGTAGGGATGACTACAAGAACCTGTGAGAACCATGGTGTGAGATAGATTTTTCTATGTGCACTCCAGGACTTTTAGAAAGCAATAACAAGCTCAGGTCCCTTAACTCTCAGCTCAAGTCACAGTGCACTTCTTTGAGAGGGTGCAGGTCTGATTTTGCTGAAAAATCAAAGACAAGATGTAAATGCAGAAATCAAAGACAAAAATTGTATTTGTGTGGCATGCTGAGTTACACTGTTAGTTGCATTCAGTCTCACCAATTTCCTGTGTTAAATTTAGGCATAGGTTGGGAAAGACTAAAACTTGGAATGGGAACATCTGGTACACCTGGATGAAACCGACACTCTTCATCCTCTTTGTCACTGTGATCCTCACGTCAGTGGAAGTAGATTACCCTCCTGTGTCTGAGGAGACTGGACTTTCTTTGCTTGCAAATCCAATGTCTTTATGAGGGAATGGATGCCAATTCTACTCAAGACATGGCACCATCACTCCCTGTTACTATGAGACCCATAGCTAGTGTCAAATCTCACAAAGTTCCAGGAGGAAAGATGCACACTGTGACCCAGAAGGAAATATCTTAAACCCCCCAAAATTTTCAGGACTTTGCTCTTATATCTGCAGAAAACTGGAGAGCATGTTAGATAAGTGAAGGAGGTAACAAATACTATTTATGTAAGTGAGCTCAGTAGATTCTGAATTTAATGCATTATCTTACGTACTGGAGGCAACTCAGATGGCTTGTTATTTGATTGATTGAAACTTGAACTCAGTGTGGCCTACATTGAATGAATGTGAGATGATAGAACTTACTTGGTATGATGTGAACGAGGGAATCCAAAGACTTAGGCATATAAGAATGTGGGAGTCATGACATATGACCTGCATACCACTATGTACTGTAAGAAGGAACAGAAGACACTCCCTTCACTAAGGTATTAAAAATTCATCAATGGGTGGAGCACCTACATCCCTGAAAAGCCCTCTAACTGCTGTATTTGGTAGGACAGATATGATCATTTGGGATGCTGTTTATTTGGGATGCTGGCTAGATACGTGTTCCTGATTTTATTGTCGTCATGGGTTCCCAGAATAGCGGAGGCCAAGTGGCAACAATTAATTGTTGAATTTAAGGTGGTCGTATCCGCTCTAGGAGCTTACCGATGACAGGAATGCCTCAGCTGGGAGGATGTTTTCCAATTTCTAATTAATCATTATGTCAATAGGCATGAATTGGATGGGTAGTCTAGTGGTGTATAAATAATATTCATATGATATATAGGGCATTTTAAAGGATATCTTAAAATCCCTTTATAACCATGAAAAGATAAAACTAAAGCACATTTGGGATAGACCTGGGCTGTATGTGAAACTGTAGTTGATTTTGTTGCTCAATATAACAAGAAACTGTAGCAGTAATCCTGTGTTCAATCAAATTAAACAGATATTCACTGAGTATGATACATTCAGCACTAAGATGCATGATATCCAGTGTATATAAACAACAAAACTCATAGATTCTGCCATCAAGAATTGTGCGTTGTTTGCCACAACTGGAAGGACCCACAACTAAGAATATACAACTATGTACTGGGGGGTTTTGGGGAGAAAAAGGAAAAAAATAAAATCTTAAAAAAAAAAGAATTGTGCATTGTATTTGAGAAGTAAATTCTAAGCAATAAAGTACTATCATTGCATATAAATTATATATGTATTCATTACATATATATGTAATGCAATTATTACATATATAATATATATACACGTATTACATACACGAGTGTATGTGTGTGTACTGTCATCTCACTACAGCCTTGCACTATATTCACAAACTACAGAGCAGATTGTTATCTTAAAGAGAAAGGGGAGAAATAAAGTGGATAGTTGAGCAAAACAACAAAACAAGACATTAAAAAGTATTTTAAATAATATACGCTTGGAAACTAATTGAAAAAAAGTATATAATTAACTTGATACCAGAGATTTATCATCACTTGCACTACAATTACTGGAGAAAACAGTGAATCAGCTCAGATTCTATCTGGAATTATAAAAGACTATTATGTCATTTACTGTAGTGATATTTATACAGGAAGCCAGTTGATTGAAGAAAAAAAGTTGCTAATGTGTTTATAACCTTAAGACTCTAACTCTGACTCCATGTGTGTTGTTTCAGATTTATCATATAGCATTGAGAATTACTAGCTAATTTTGCATTTATTCTTTCTTCCCTGTCAGAAGTTATGTGACAGTGGAGACTACATTTCATAAATATTTGCCCACTGTTGTAGCACTCTGCATAGTGTCTTGCTTTCAACATATTCAATACATTTTCTTCATTTACTGTGTATATTTATTTGGCAATGAAATAGATACACTAGCTGTCTTTTGGGATTTAAAACTGTATAAGCTTTTAGTTATTGGAATTAAGGAAGTTCGGTTTTTAAATATAAAAATATTAATTTTATGATAATAATTACTATTGGACTTCACTGTTAACTAAAACAGCAAACTCAAAACCAAATATTTTATAGCCTGTCATCATGCTTTCTTTTTATCGAAGGTTTCCCCTCATAGGAGGCCTTTCTTTCTATTTGGGATTTTTAGGTAAAAGGAATGAATATCAACAATCTCTTATATGTAATAAAAAATACCTGTTAGCTTTATAGAAAAAAGTTTGAAGCCATTCTTAAGCAGCACTGTCTGTTCTTTGAAATTTTCTAGTTTTCAGAAAGCACTCCTCAAGACCTGAGATTTCCTCTAAAGTAATTCAGTGAAGTGACCAAATACCCCTCATTTTAATGGGCTGTATCAGCCTCTTAGGAATTTTCATTGGAACATTAACTCGTCCCTTTATAGCCCTATTCTCAGATAGCAGTTCTTGTCCTCTTTCAAGAAGTCAGCAATTGTGAAAGCATTTTCTTATTAAGAGTTTTTCCTAGTTTTGTAGAGACATTATTTTTAAAGCTATATTCATTCTTTTTGAGGATTTAGTTTGTTGAGAAGAAACAAAACTATTTTTAGTGTAATTGTTACATATAACACTCCCAATACTAGATATTTAATAAAGTTCCAAATAATTGCTTTCCTTGTAATTAATAATTTTATAGATATTGATTGACTATCTGATATATCTCAGATTGCTGGGTGCTGGCATTGCGGAGATAGATGAAAACAATTTCCTGAAAATATAAAGAAATGAAAATAGAACACATTGTGAAAAAAATATAGAATATTTGCAGGTGAATCACAATAAAAGGAGTGAAAACTAACTGCCTGAGAATTGAGTAAAGTGTCACAGAACTGTAAGAAGAGGTGTCTGAAATATGTCATGAAAAATGAGTGAGAATCATGAATTGTATAAAGAGAAAAAGAACCATATTCTGGGCTAAGGTCAAAGTGTAAAATATGAAAGAAGCCTCAAACAAAGGCCAGTGAGAAACCCTGGGCACAATTCAATAATAGTGTCATGTGGGAGAAAGGAAACCAGGGCACACAATTAAATAAGATTTTGTTTATTAAGAGAAGAAATTGGAATGCTCTTGGTTCTAAGTTACAGAAAATCTCAATTCAAACTTACTTTAAAAGCAGTAAATTTATTGTATTACATAAAAGAAATTCAATTCAGAAGTGACAGCATGTCCTTAAGCGTCAGTGTTGTCATTGGTCAGTTTCTGGCATCACTTCCAGAAACACCAACGTACAGAGATAGGAAAATATGGAGTATTTGTGTAATTCCTTTATGACAGATGACATGTGGAAAAAATAAATAAAAGTTAATTTTAGATTAGTTATTTAAAAGGTAAAACAATACCTAGAAATATATAAAAATGAAATTAAAGTGTATTGTTCCAACCTACTGCGGGAATATATATATAATTATATTACTATATATATATTATTGTGATTCCAGCTGCATGTAGCTATATGGACAGAGAAAGAGGAGAGAGAGGGAATCTATAGAATTCACATATACAAAATCCCCTTATGTAATATATATAGCAGTTGAAGTGAAAACACAATCACATCCAGGGATAGACAAGGTCTTCTCTGCTTCAGCATCTTTCTTAGCAGTAGAGAATCCTTCTCAGGGATTTCTTAGGAGGCTTTCCCAATTCATTGGCCAGAATTGGGTCACATGCCATTGGTAAATCCATTCTTGAGGCAAGAATGTGACCACAATGACTGATTGAGATTAATCAGAGAAGATACCTAGAATCTTCTTGGCAGTCACCTTCTCTAGAGGGCATGAATGAATAGCTAAATGAAATTGCACGGTTTTTTGTTTGGTTTGTCTTTGCTTTTGTTTAAGGAAGGAAGATGGGGAGAGGACTGGATTGGTAACCAACTTTTTCTTTACCGAGACCAAAGGGAAATACTCACATGTTTAATGTCACTAATAACGTTTATTAAATCAGTGAGATCTTCTCAGGTTTATAGCATCAAATGAGCATAATGGGTGGGCACTAGGTTCCAGAGTGCTGTCCTGAGTCAAGTTCATATGGTTTTCAAAAGATTGGATAAATACCTCTGTGTTCTTCTTTTCTTTAATATTATACTATAAGTTTGAATTTAACAAATGAGAAGCCAGCAGAGGTTCTGTGTAAGAGTGTGTGATGATTTTTTCTTTTAAGAAGCTAATGGTAAAAAGGATAATGGATGATACAAGTCTCCATAGGTTAGAAGCAAGAAAACCATATTTAAAACATTGGAACATATCAGGAGAAACTCTATGTAGGGCTTAGTTAAAAAAGCAGTAATGATGTCGGAGAAGAGTGGATATTTTCTACGTGTGTCTGGTGTTAATATTTATAGGATTTGTGAAAAATGAAATGTTGATATAGGGAGAGAAAAGTTTTAAAAATGATATCCAGATTATTCTAGAACAACCCTAAATAATAGCAAAACTGAATAAGGTAAGACATTCAGCGAGGGAACAAATTTGATCAACTATTTTGAGGGTATTGATGAGATATCCTAGAGGCCACCTTCAATATGTAAGAGGAAATATGCATCTGAAGCACCAGAAACATGAAATCAAGAGCTGTACCCAAACAGTCATAATGAAGATGGGGCAGCTCAACTGGAGAAAGCATAAGGGATGGAGATAAATGAGATCCACCAGTATGTGGGCAAGTCTTTGCAGCTTTTCTCTTTTTTTAATCTTCCATCATGCCAGTGAACACATAAGAATGACCTTAGCGTGTTGGATTCTAAAAATTGCATCTTTTCCAGGCTTCAGGATCTTTGCAGACAAAAGAACCATATAGCAACATTAGCAATATTAATTCCTACTATCTGTAAAATAGGAGACAGTAGTTTCCAAGGTAGATGAATGAATCTTTTTTGTTGCAAGAACTCTGCAACATCTATTTTATCTGGTTGAATTTTACACATTCTTTGTCTCATGTTCTGAAGAGTTGCTCCATAAATGATTTTACTTTAAGCGATTCATTTTTAGATTTTTATTTAAGAATTATTCCATTGTGTGATAATGTTACCTATTTATTTTTAAGGACAGATATCTTCAAAACTATTGTTTTATTCAGCACTGGATACAGATATAGTATGGTCAAAAAAAGTCAAAATGCCAAATATTTAGCTCATTGTGTGTTATAGATCCTGTGTCAAATATGTTTGCTTATGTTACAGAATGTTACAGCATTCTTCTATGACAGATAACATGTTTGAATCAAAATTTCGGAGTAGTTACTTTATAAAAGTTGTACCTAGAAATATATGAAAATAAAATACAGGCAATGTTGTTCTAACCCCAACACAAATAAATGTATAAAAGCCATATCAATAAAATCCCATATGCATAAAAATCTTTTATATAATATATAAAGCAGATGGAGTAAAAATACAGCCTGTCTTCATAATTTTCTATGCCATTCCTAAATAAAAATGACAGGATACATATCTAATCTAACTTAAAAAATATAAAAATTATTCAAATGGTCTGAATAAGGAAATATTTTTACTTTGTAATTACCTCTTGACTCATTATCATTTTGGGATTGAGCAGAGATCTAAAGGAAATATAGGGATTAGCTAAGGAAGAGAAGGTATTGTTATGTTCCAGAGATGACTGTGAGGAAAGACCTTATGAAAGGAGTAGAATGGTGAGTTCGTGAGGCTGAAATAGGGAAAGTAGTGTTGAAATTCTGAGAACTGAAGAAACAGAGAATAAGAAGGGACTACAAGGGAAGTGGGAGCCAGACCACGTGAAGCAGGACTTAATCATATTAATTGAATTTATCTTGCTTGAACAGCAATAGGAAGTCATTAAAATCTTTTAAGCCAAAGGATAATATGGTAAGACATGCGCTTGGAAGACATGACCTGTTGCTTTTTGGAGAAATAATTGGAGAGTCTTCATAACGGAACCAGATAGAATACCTTTGCTGTCATCCACCTAAGCGTTGGCAGTTGCCTGCATCAGATTGATGACAGTAAATGTGGAGAAAGGGGATAGGTTTGAGAAATATTCCATTCATACAGCCCAGATGTTAGTAATGAATCATCACTGGGGAGCGTTCGACAGCCAGGTGAAGTGATGACACCTAGCTCTCCAGCTTCTGGAAAAGAATAAACAGTGCCATTTTCCAAGACACAGGAATAAAACTGGAAAAGAACTAGATTTGGAAAGGAAGATTATAAATTTGCTCTTGGGCATTTGATTTTGAATTGCCTAGGTTCCAAAATTGAGCAGCTGAGTTTAGGACAAAGAGCCCGCCAAAGAAAATACAGTTTCATTTTCCTCTACCCAGCCGCTCAATTTGGGAGTTTTTCACTTTGGGGTCCTTGGTATGCTTCTCATCTCATTGTTTAATTTCCGTGCTATCTCATATACCCATAGCTGCAATTATCACAAACTTGCAAATAACTTACAAATTTATAGTTCAAGGTAACAGTCTTCTATCTCATTCTGTATTTCCTCTTTAGGCAATCTCTCCCATTCATAGCCTCAATTACCACAAATGTGCAAATGACGCACAAAGTTATAGTTAAAGTTGGGACTGCTCTGTTGATGATAAGACCCAGATATGTCCAATAGTTTCTTGATGTTTCCTTTCAATCGTCTCAAAGCCACCAAAAAATTTTAAAAATGAAAGACAAGATGATTTCAGAAGGAGGAAACAAGCAGCTATTGACAGGATCATTTGGAAAACTAAAAATTACCCCGGTACTCATGTGAGCCTTCTGAATGAGATTCAAGAACAGTTTTAATGCTTGATGAGGATGGAAGACAAACTTTATTGGGGTGAAAAATGAATAAGAGATAAAAAAATGGAGACAGTGAGTATTGAAATTTTGCTTGTATTAGGAGGGTACTTATTACTTTTTCAATAAAAGGAAAGAGAAAATGTGCAAAAGCCAATAGCAAATATGCAGTTGCAATGGGGGAGCTTGGCAATATAAGAGAAAAAAGGATATTCAAAAGGATATGCAAATTTCCTGAGCAAGTGGAAGGGAATAAAAAGTGAAAGCAAACATGGAGGGATTAAAACAGATTGGTGGGCTCCCGGCCCAGAATTTGTGATTTAGTAGGTCTGGGTGAGACCAATAATTTGCATTTGTAGTGTGTTCCAACTTGATGCAGATGTTGCTGGTCCATGGACCACACTTTGCAAATCACTGCTGAGGAGATGGGGGGATTAAACTGAGCAAAAAATGTAGCAGTGTTACTGGGCACTGCTGAGAGGTGGTTTGAAATTGTGATAATGAGTGTCTACTGTTACCAAGGTACCCTAATATTTGACTATTTCTCTAGCAGCCCTTGCTGCCAGGGTGCTTACTCATCGAAAGCATATGCATCTTGGGTACGGCCAGGTTTAGGGAGCAATGAAAAGGTAGAGGTAATGATGTTCTTGGATGGGTGAAAATATTATTAAAATGATAGACTTTAAAATCTTAACTGATGATTTTTAAAATTATTGTGTGATCATTTAATGGTTGAGCACACAATTTATTTCTTTGAGCATTTGTACATTGTTCAGTGTATTTAGGAGATGGTGCCTTAAGTCGAAGATATCAGAGCAGACCACAAGGAGAGTGAATTTCATAAAAGGCAGGTTTACGTTATTTTATACTGAGCTTACAGTCTGATTTTAGTCACATTTTTTCAGAAATTGCTTTATAAACTGCTTTCAAGCCTCTGAGGAGATTGTAGCTTTTTTAAAATTTATTTTATTGATACGTCGCATCTTCATGGGATTTTTAAATACTTAAGGCTATTTTAAAATCATTTTTATCTTAAATTAATCACAATACAAACAGTAAAGTGAATACATTTATATAATTTCTGTAGCAATATTTAAAGAAAAAGGAATAAAGGATGACTTTAGATTTTCTAGGCCAGAGCGTTCTAAAGCCAACTATTTTGGCCATCTGAAAGTTGAGTGAATCATCAAAGAAAAACCTGTAGCTAATGCACTATTCTATTTATATCTATGAGTGGAATTTTAAAGTTGTTTTCAGCAGAAAAACTTTACTTCTTTACTTTTTTAAGAGGTACTTCACTAGAGTCCTTTCTTGGAATTATTGTAGATCCTTTTTTAGAAATTTCATCTCCAAGCAGTGGAAAAGGGGCCACGAGAGTACACAAGAGAAAGTTAAGTTCTGCAGAGCTGTTCCACCTTTATCTATCCTACTCATTGGGTTCCACATAAAATGATTGTATATGACATATAAAGGGGTTTCGACGCTTTGAAACAAAGCTTGAAGCACAGTGAATGAGAGATCAGTTTCACTGCCAAGGAGGGGTAGCTAATGGTAGGGTTTCTCAGAGTTGGTTAAGAGAAAAACTCATGCAGTTAGTTAGTACACATACACTTAGTGTATGCATTGCCGTAGGGTTATAATTTTCTCTCTCCTCAATTTCTTCATCTATAATGTGGAAGTACTAATATATGAAATGAATTAGTACTCATTTTTGTATAGTTACTGGCCCATAGCAGACTCACAGTTTGATGAAGATTAGCTACGACAGCAACAATGATGTTAGATGTAGCGGACTTTTTGAATAAGACATTCTTTCAACGAACTGCTGCATTCCAAAGGAGGATCTCCTTCTAGGTTGTACTTATTGCACTCAGATTCTTCTTGCTCTCTGGCTGCAACATATTAATACATATATGGAAATATATATTTTATAAAATTACATATGAGTGACAGGGTTATTACCTACTTACATGTAGGGAATTTTTATTATTTGTTTTTATTGTAAACACTTATCACAGTTGCCTGGTCCCTGGTATCAACTTTAATAGATGCTTCAAGAAGAATGAAAAACCGCTAAAAAACGAACACCCCAAATCAGTAAGAAGACTAGCTGACATTCACTGTGAAAACATAATTCCCATTAACATGTATGGGAATATTTCATATGCATTCTATTGACTTTAAATTCACTAATAGAAAATCATAACCTCTATGTTAAGCATAGAAAGAAGACCAGAGGACAATTTAGAGATTTTTACTAGCAAGCTGTAATAAAAATAGTCTTCTAAAGCCAAACAAATAAAATTGTTCTTTAATATTTTCTGTATCCCTAATACAATATGTGAAACCAATTATTCACTTTTCTGCAAGGATAACCAAGTTTGGTTTCCAGTTGATTATTATTTCCTTATAAATAATGCCAAGCTTTAGGTGGAATTATGTTGTCAAGATCAGATGGATGAAGTTATTTTCAGAAAGAAATTTTGTAAATATATGAATGATTTATAAACATTGACTTTGAGGATTTTGTAACACCATTTTCTGTACAGCATATCAAACTGCTGTTGAATTCATAGGCAAGGAAGAGAGCTGTTGGATAAACGAGTTAACACCCCAAAAGTCTCAGATAGTAAGGCAGTTTTGCCAAATTCCAAGGTCTAGTCCTTAGACTTGAGCATCCCCACTTCCCCCACAAGTGTATGCAGAGTTGATTGGTGGCGAAGGGGTAATTCACTTGAACCAACCAGTTTTTCGTAGTTACTTTTCATAATGATGATAACAATAATTGTAGTAATATAATAAGCAACATCTGTGACAGAGGCTGTTAGTGATCATTGACTATCCCTGTGCTAACTGACATTCCAGACACCTTACAATTAGGTTGTAGCCACGTTACTTGTTCTTTCAGTGAAATGTGGGCAGAAGTGCTGAGTGTCACTCATTACAGGACCAAGTCAGAAAGGCGTGAATGTATCTCCTCCATATTTCTCCTCCTTCCTGGAGGCAAATGTAGAGGCCCAGCCGCAACGTTAGTACTGCCTCAGTATGGGCGAGTATTGAATCCCTGAGTACTGCCACGATAGCTGTGAGACTCACATCTCATTTTGTGTGAGTGAGATAAACATTTTAGCATTTGAAGCTTCTGAGATTTGAGGATTAGTTTATCATGACATAACTTAGCATTGCCTTGAATAGTTAGTCATTTCAAACAGCATGGTGCATCTGATCCAACTCTAGCTGCAGATTTATAATATTGACATATTTCCCTCCCTCTACTCTAGTAATCTTTATAAAAATTGGAGAATTTACAAATATTTTGTCACCAATTTGTTTATGGTGTGTTATTTGCATAGTTGCTAAATCCCACCCGTTATATGTTGTTGATTAAAAAAAATTTTTTGACTCTTATAGGGTAAGCTTTCTTCCAAGAATTTGCTTTCTTGTTGTCATTTCCATATACTTACCATATCTAGTAAAAAAGGGAAAAATGTTTGCATGTTTGTTTTAATGCTATATTAAGTTAAAGTATTTAATGCTACTTAGGGGGATATTCCAAATAATATCCAGCTGTGTGAAATTGAGGTCGGGATTATATTCACAGGATTGGACCATGCGAGTCATGTCTACTATTGCAAATATGTGTAAGGGCAATAATCGCTACACTGAATTATGGGTGTTTGTTTCTGTCAACTAAAATGGCTTTTTATCTTAAGAAATATTTTATATTATTTTGATCTGAGTATTGTTGCTAGGTATCAGTCACAGTATCTTAGAGAAAGTCACCAAATGTATAAGCCTAATATGTAACATTTTTTCTCAATTTAAAAAGCTATTCTTAGAATTAACATTTTCCAAAACTTCAAAAACTTGGATCATAAACATTTTGCCCAAAATATCAACATATTAAACAATTTCACTGGACATGAGAGATGATTTATGAATGTAATTTTTATTGATCAAAAATGTATATGCATAGGAATATTTATAGCTTATAACAACATAAATCATAGGATGACATATTTCCTAAAATATCATTTTCTTCTTGGAGAGCATATTTTATACCAATATCCCAATATTTGCATATATATGTGTAATATATATACACATAAATAATTAAAAGAGGACGTTTTGGAATATATAAAGACATAAATTTAAGTGTAGTATACAGATATATATACATATATATTTCAACAAAGTCCTCTTTATTTATGTTGATATATAAATTTCTAGTTAATAAGAACAATGGAAAGACAAATAAAAATACAGGCCATCTTTTCCAGCTTTTAGGTAATACTGTCATGTCAATTTAGGGGAAGCATTAACTCTTTCAAGTTATTAGAGTTAAATTAATTTCTATAGTAAAGTGAATCTCTAAAGGCCAAAGAACAAATAAATTAACTAGTGTCACCCTTGTGCTTTGGGAGCTTCAAACAGTTTCTCTGCTTCTCAGGGAGTGGTACATGTCAGTGGCAGAACTTGTTTCAATAGGTTGCAAAATGCTCACATAAATGAATTATCTGGGAGAGTGATAGATATCCTTTCAAAATTTTAGCTAGAGAATAAAAGTCTAAAATGATGTGAATTTCAATGAGAAAAGAATTACTGTGTTCTTCATTATTTTTGACCTCAGGACCCTCACATGCATCGCTTCATGTAATCTTTAAAATTTTATATGAGGAAAGTTCCATTAGTTCCATTTTAGAAAAAATAACTGAAATGTTACATATCTCAACCAAGATCACATAATAATAAATATCAAGGTCA
This sequence comes from Equus quagga, assembly GCF_021613505.1. Lineage (NCBI taxonomy): Eukaryota > Metazoa > Chordata > Mammalia > Perissodactyla > Equidae > Equus > Equus quagga. The sequence goes on from NC_060273.1 coordinate 123,257,988, forward strand.
GTATTTGACTCCGTTTTCAGGTGTCAATACAATGTTCTTCTAAATGTACGTCAGCACATCTTACCTGTTTATTTTATCACTACTGCGTGGCCCAAGGAGAGAACTGTTAGCACTTGGAATGCAGCATTAGGGTGTCAGCACACAGAATATGAAACGGAAAGTGGCAGGATCCTAGCATGGATATTTAACATAGACTAGGATGACCATGGGTGACTACATAGCCATCGAACCTATACCAGAATGAATATGGCTATTTTGGGGGCCTGGAGACTTTTCAGAGTAGTCTGTGATCCAAGTTAATCAATGAATGAATGAAGAACTGCTCATGGTGCCAATCAAACCATTTTTTAAGTTTGGAATCATTTTTTTAAAATTCTTGTCCATACCTGCTTAATCAGTAGAACTCTTGATTGTCATAGTCCAAGCATCAGAGATTTTGTGTAATGCTGGACACATAAGGCCATGATTGTCTGTTGAGGAGAATAATTCTTTAATTCACTTGAAAGCATTTCAGTTAATCGTCATCTCAACTAATTTTTAGAGACACCTACCACCAACAGGTCATTTTTATAGAAATTCACAATTAAGCATATGTTAAGTGATTTTTAAAATTTTGGTAGGTATAAAAAGACAAGAATATATTTGCTTTTTTTTTCAAAAATGTTTCTTAAATGAGTGAAAAAGACTTCAAATGGAAAAATGGGAAAGAAGAAATACAGTGTCAATATCAATAACAGCATATCACCAAACTTCTTAAAGAGTATGCTCTCTATTTACTGTTTCCTTTTTCTTTATTCCTAGTCACATTTCACTCATTTCTATGTTGCTTTCAATTTTACATGTCTATAGAATTGATATCACAAAGGTGCTCCACAATCTCAAAATTAGATGACAGATTTTTTCTTCTTAGCATTGCTGTTGCTTCTCTTTTCAAGAACACATGGAATGTATATCAAGATAGCCTATATGGTGAACAATAAAACAAATGTCAAAACATTTAAAAGGATTGAACTTGAACATAGTATATTTCATGTTAATAGTGGAATTATATTAGAAATCAATACAAGTAACAGCTCTAGTAAGAAAAAGAACGATCTGTGAAAGACCTTTACACTGAAGGCTGCAAAATAGTTTGAAGATGTTAAAGAAGAACAAAATACATGCAGAAGTTCATGGATTGGAAGATTCAAGAGTGTTAGGATGTCAGTTTTCCCCACATTTAATTATAGATTCAACATAATTTTAACCATATTCCAGTAGACTGTTTTTCATAGAAGTTGACAAGTTAGTTCTAAAATTTGGACATGCCAAACCAATCTTATAAAAAGTGAACAAAGTGGTGGGACTTACACTGTATGATTTCAAGACTTACTACAAGGCTACAATAATCAAGACAACATGGTTCTGGCATAGGATCTACAATTAGATAAATTGAACAGAGTGGAGAATCTAGGAATAAACTCCAAATTACATGTTCATTTGATTTTAGATAACAGTGCTAGAGCAATGTGATAGAGATAGGAAAGCATTTTCAACAATTACTCTTGGAATAATTTAGTATCTATTTGAGGAATACAATAAACCTCATTCCCTGTCTTACACCATGAAGAGGCATGAAGGGACATTCTGAGGTGATTGTATTGTTGTAGATTTTGATAGGTTTGCTGTTTGATAGGTGTACATTTGTCAAAACTTAGAAAACAGACACAAGATTTATGCATTTCGTTGTATATAAATTTTAGCACAAAGGAAAAAATCTTTAAAGAAATACTTGCCTCTAAATAACACAAATGGTACTATAATTCAAAAACATCAAGATTATCGTGGATTATTGGAAGGATATAAAAATAGATGATTGATAGACATGTGATAATGCAGATATAGGAAAATTTTTAGTGATAGAATGTAAGCTGTGTTTATTTGAGTACTCATTGAAAAATTCTTTCAATTTGTCCATATATTGAAAATTTTCATAAGAAAAGGTTGAAAAATAAAAGACAGAGTATTCATGTCAGGAATGGCTTAGCCCTCTTTTAAAATATATTCTTTAAAAGCAAGAAACACATAAACTATAAAATCATGCCTAGAGGAGGAATAAGGATTTACTCTTATATAATCCCCTTAGAGGGATTGTACATTGTGCTTACAGTTTATTGGGTATAGAAAATAAAGTATTTGAAATCATCCTCAATAAATATTATATAAATCAAACAAAAACTTACTTTAAAAACCAGGAATTAAAATTTATTTACAGGTAATTACAAAACCAGACAAAATACTTTTCTAATTTTCCTCCTGGAGGCACAATAGTTTCTTAAAAAATAGTCATTGTGAAAGCCTAAAACACAATTATGGAAACATTTCTTTCTTTCTTCCTCTTCATTTTTGTGCAACAAAAGAGATATAGCCAATATTTGAAACATCAAGCAAAACAATGAAGATAGGATAAATAAGGTGAATAAAAACTGAAAACATCCCGAGATATTTCCATATGTTAAAATTCAAATCTCACTTTCACAAAAGTCCATGGAAAGGAAAAAAACCTATAAAAAATTATAGATTGATCAATTCTGTATAAAATTATATATGATTTTAATGTTATATTCTGAACTTTCCCAAAGTTGGAACAATAACATGCACACAGAAATACATATATATATACATATACATAGTTTTAAATTCTACTCTGCTTATTGGCTTTGTAACCTAAAGCAATGTACTCTTACCTTCCTAGCCTCAATTTCTTAGTAGAGTTCATTTTTTTCCATTTATTCAATTCATACCTTTATTACAATGAAGAATGCAGCCATATTTCATACTTTCAAGACTATGTGTTGTCCAAATCTAGGGGCTGCTGTGATTCTCCTCAGACCCCAGAGAGGCTGGGCAGGCATTTCCTCCACCTTTTCCATGCAGTTCACTCCACATGAAACTAACTCACCAATATCTCCATACAAGGAGCTGGTCCACGCATCTAGTGCTCCAGCTTTTACAGCTGCCACCTAAGGGGTGGATTACCATATTACCTAGCTATTCTGGCCAGCAGAACTTGCATCGTGAGACCCGCAAGACTAAAGCAAACGAAAAAGATGTTTTTATGCAGGCACAGGAACACCATCCCTGCAGCTATATAAACAAAGATCAGAGCAGAAATAAATGAGATAAAAACTAAAAAGACAATAGGAAAGATCAATGAAATTAAAAGCTGATTTTTTAAAAAGATAAACAAAATAGACAAACCTTAAGCTAGATTAACTAATAAAAAGGATACTCAAATGAATAAAATCAGAAACACAAAAGGAGACACTATAATTGGTAACACAGAAATAATAAAGATCATAAGAAACTACTATAAATAATTATATACCAACAAATTAGGTTACTTAGAATAAATGTATAAATTCCTAGAAACATGTAAGCTAAAAGACTGAACTATGAATAAATAGAAAATCTGAACAGATAAATTACAAGTAAGGAAATTAAATCTGAACTCAAAAACTTCCAAACAAATAAAGCCCAGGAACAGGTGGATTTATTAGTGAATTCTACCAAACATTTAAAGAATAATTAGTGCCAATTTTTCTTAAGCTTTTCCTAAAAATTAAAGAGGAAGGAATACTTCCAAACTCATTTTACGAGGCCAGCAATACCCTGATTCCAAAGTCATTCAAAGGCCCTAGAAGAAAAGAAAATTTCAGGGCAATATCCCTGATGAACATAGATGCAAAAATCCCCAATAAAATATTAACAAACTGAATTCAACCACACATTGAAAGGATCATTCGCTATGATCAAGTGTGACTTATTCTTGGAATGTAAAAATGGCTAAACATCTGGAAATCAATAAATATGATACACCACATTAGCAAAATGAAGGATAAAAATCATGATCATCTCAATGGATGGAGAGAAAGTATTTGACAAAATTCATCATCTTTTCATGATACAAATTCTCAACATCAGAAATAAAGTTGACTTATCTGTCAAAAAATTTCTCAAAAAACTAGGTATAGAGAACCTCAATGTAATAAAACTTTTATATGACAAGCCCACAGCTAACATACTCAATGGTAAAAAGTGAAAGCTTTTCCTCTAAGATCAAGAATAAGACACAGATGCCCATTCTTGACATTTTTATTCAATATAGTACTAAAAGTCCTAGACAGAGCCGTTAGGCAAGAAAGAAAAATAAAAGACATCCAAACCAAAAAAAAGTAAAATTGTCTCTGTTTGCAGATGACATATTGTATAGAGAAAACCCTGAAGACGTCACCAAAAGCTGTTAGAACTAATTCAGTAAAGTTGGAGGATATAAAATCAATATACAAAAATCAGTTACATCTATGCACTAACAATGAACTCTCATAAATAGAAATTAAGAAAACAATTCCGTTTATAATAGCATCAAAATAATGTACTTAGGAATAAATTTAACCAATAAATTTAACCAAAGTAAAAGAACTTTACACTGAAAACTATAAAACATTGATGAAAGAAATTGAAGAAGAGAAAAATAAAGGAAAGACGTTCCATGTTCATGGATGGAAAGAATTAATACTGTCAAAAGGTCCATACTACCCACAGTGAGCTACACATTCTATGCAGTCTCTATCAAAATTCCAATGGTATTTTTAACAGAAATAGAAAAAACTGTCCTAAAATTTGCATGGGACCACAAAAGACACCAAATAGCCAAAGTAATATTGAGAAAGAACAAAGCTGTAGGCATCACACTACCCGATTTCCATCTATTTTACAAAACTATAGTAATCAGAACAGTATGGTTTTGACATAAAAACAGACACATAGATCAACGAAACAGAATAGATAGCCCAGAAATAAACCCATGCCTATATGTTCAGTTAATTTTCAACCAAAGGACTAGGAATTACAGTGATGAAAGGATAGACTCTTCAATAAATGATGTTAGAAAAACTAGATAACAACATACAGAAGAGGAAACTGGATCCCAATCTTACACCATACACAAAAATCAACTCAAAATGGATTAAAGACTTGAACTTAAGATCCCCAAACATAAAACTCTCAGAAAAAAGCATAAGGGTAAGCTTCTTGACAGTGGTCTTGGCAATGATTTTTTGGATTTGACTATAAAAAAAGGCAACAAAATAAAAATAAATTGAGACTATATCAAATTAAAAAATTTCTGCACAGCAAAGTAAATCTTCAACAAAAAGAAAAGGCAATTTATGGAATGGGAGAAAGCATTTGCAAACCACATATCCAAAAGAAGTTATTATCCAAAATATATAAGAAACTTATACAACTCAATAGCAAAAAAAGCCAAATAACCCAATTAAAAATATGAGCAAAGAACCTGCATAGACATTTTTCCAAGTAAAGCATAAAAATGGCCAACAGGTATATGAAAAGGTATTTAACAAATCTAAGCATCATGGAAATGCAAATTGAAACCACAACAAATATCACCTCACACGTCTTAGGTTGTCTATTATCAAAAAGACAAGAGGCAACAATGCTGGCAAGGATACCGATAAAAGGAAATTGTTTTTTTGGAGGAAGATTAGCCCTGAGCTAACATCTGCTGCCAATCCTCCTAGTTTTTGCTGAGGAAGAGTGGCCCTGAGCTAACATCCGTGCCCATCTTCCTCTACTTTATGTGTGGGATGCCTGCCACAGCATGGCTTGCCAAGCGGTGCCATGTCCGCACCCAGGATCAGAACGGGTGAACCCCAGGCTGCCGAAGCGGAACGTGCGAACATTGCTGTGCCACCAGGCCGGCCCCTGAAAAGGAAAATCTTCTACACTGATGATGGGAGTGTAAACTGGTATAGCCACTATGGAAAACAGTATGGCGTTTCCTAAAGAAATTAAAAATAAAACTACCATATGATCCAGAAATCCCACTTCTGGGAATATATCCAAAGCAAATGAAAACAGGACATCTAAGACATATCTGCACGCCCATGTTCATTCCAGCATTATTCACAATAGGCAATCTATGGAAACATCCCAAGTGTCCTTCAATGGTGTAGCCGCCCCTGACACAGGAAGGGTTAATAATCACCGGAAAAGGCTTTGCAACAAACTGTGACCCAGAGGTGAGAAGGCCGGTTAGCCAATGACGGGTAAGACCTCCGGGGGGGGGGCAACCTAAGCCATGCGGCGGCCGCCCGGGGGCACAGATGGAGAAACGATATCGATATTGGGAGCAGGAGGGACCGTTGCCTAAGAGACCTTGCCTGCTCCGAGATAAAAATATAGGAGCACAGCAATAACATGATAATATCAAAACAGAGGCCAAGGGAGGGCTCCTTGAGAAATCACTAAGAATTCTTGGCATTCGCTAATTACTTCATCCAGAACACCTGTGTATGTTTAACAGACGTAAGCTATGTGTATATTGAAACGCTGGTTATAATAAACTCAGAGTGACCATCAGCCCTCTCTGCATCTATCCTGATGTGTACATTGGATTGCGACACCGACAAATGGATCAATAGATAAGAAAATGTGATATATCTATAGGTGTCTATATATAAAATATCATGATATAAATATATAATGAAATATTATTCAGTATTAAAAGCGAAGAAATTTCTGCCATTTGCAACAACATAGATGAGCCTGGAGGGTATTATGCTAAATGAAATATGACAGACAGAGAAAGACAAAAACTGCATGGTATCACTTGTATATGGAACCAAAAATAAGTCAAACTCATAGAGCCAGTAGAACGGGGATTATCAGTCTAGGAGATGTGGGAAATAGGGAGGGGTTGTTAAAAGGGTACAAACTTTCAATTATAATATAAAAAAGATCTGAGGATCTAATATAGCATGGTGAATATAATTGACAACACTGTTTTGTGTATTTGAAACTTGCAAAGACAGTAGAACTTAGTGCCCCCCCCAAAAGAGGCAAATATGTGAAGTGATAGACATGTTAGTTGACTTGATGATGAGAATGTTTTCTCAATGCATACATATATCAAATCATCACATTGTACACTTTAAATGTCTTACAATTTTATTTGTCATTTATAACTCAATAAGCTGGGAAAAAAAGATTATGCATTGTCAACTTATCATCACAGTGACTGGCACATAGTAAGAGCTCAATGGTTTTACTTAGCAATTAACTCCTTTTAACAAAATGGTATAAGAAGTTTCAAAATTTTCAGTTATTTTTAAGTCTTTATACAATATGTCATATTAAACATTAATAATAAATTGTTAAAGGTCCGAGCAAATGTTTTTAAAAATTCCGTTGGAAATCTTGTCTCCTTCTAAGAAAAGAATAATCCTGCAATGTTAGGAATATAAATTATTTATTGAGATCAAACTTTGAAATTAAAGATATAAACATAAATGGGAGGCTGGAGACTTGATTCAGTTGTATACATAATTAAGCAAATAAAAATAATTTAAGGTTATGTTTTACTATTTCATGTTTTTATTTTGCTTAATTGTTTTTGCTTTTAGTATTCAAAAATAATCCAGTTCAACATCTCAAATTATTGTAAGGCATTTTCCATAAAACTATTTAGTCCTATGAAACAGGTTACCGAGTGTCCTTGACTCTGTAGTTATCATGGAAAGGAGTCAGTTGGCTTACCTGAGTGGCTCACTGAGTACCCACATTAGCAGAGGACACATATTTTACTTCTAACCAGAAGACAATATTGTACAGGGAACATTAGAAGAATATTCGTAGAGGGACAAATCAAAGGTAGAGCTATGTAGAAATAATATGTCAAGGTCAAGGGCACAAAACCTGTTCCGGGTACATGGACCAATTCAAAGCTGAGGGTTATACAAATAGCAAAAGGATCAAAATAATTTCCATAAGGCATGTAAAGAATACAGGTTAGGTTCAAACATTAAAAAGTGCATGGTTGTAGTTTCTTAAAAATTTCAAATATTCAGAACAGTCTTTCTATGAGAGTTTATGTATAGCCCTACGTAGCGGGAGGGAGTGGGATGAAATGATCCCTTGTGGATACTGCCATTTCTATAATTCAGTCTGAGTATTCACATAAACTAGAAACAATCTATTCAGTCTCAATGATCTGTGAAAAGGACATGTAGAGTAGGGAAAAAGGACGTGAACCAGATGGACTGGTTAACAACAGAACATTTTACAAATTGCCAAGAAAATAAAAACAGGAGGTAGGAAACCACAGCCTTGACAAGAACACATCCTCTGATCTGATAGAAGCAGAGATAACTACAATGCTACATTTCTAGCAAACATAATCATTGTGTTCACTATAAGAACCAATTGTTCTTAGCCATGTGTAACCAAAATTAATTTCTAAATTATGAACCGACAGATTGCAATGAGCTTCCCTATCATTTAGGAATAGAAAGACCAAGATAATTGAGTTTATTATTACAGTGTTTATGGAAAATGTTTAAGGAATATAAATTTTGCATATTATAATGGGATGACAGGTTTCAATGAGGATTTTTCAAGATTAAAGAAAAAATAGGGAAGGTGATGTCAGCAACATGGCAGCATAATAGTATGCTTGTTTTGTTTCCCCCTCAACAACAAAAATTCAGCATGCAACCATGGACAAAAAATGGTTTTGCGGAAACCATATGATCAATTCCATACACCAAGGGACTTAGGGAGGAATCTTACCCACCCGTGCTTCAGGTAATAGACAGACAGACCTTGGTCCTGGCTGTGGGACTGCATTGGCCTGTGAACCAACTTCAGCTCTTCTCAGCTGCAGTCCAGGAGCCCCTAGAAAACACTGTCTTAGATAATTACCCACGGACAATGGAGCCTTTGAGGATGTCCAGGTTTCCAAAGAAGTTCCAGCACCCCGTTGGAGTGAAAAACATATGAGTTTGAACTCATTGGAGTGAGTGAGAAACAGTTTAATTTGATGTGCATCATCCCTCCCCAAAGGCAGCCATGAAAGATCCTCCTCAGCCTGTGCTTTCTCCTATGCGGGAAAGGCAGAATATGTGAGTGATTATCTAGCTTCTCTAGATCTGTGGGACATTGCCAAAGGGGCTAATTTCTCTCTTCTTCCATCAGAGTATTGAATTATGAGCTACATGACTAGGGACCAGGAAGAGTCTGGGAGAGCACAGATAGGACTCTCAGGGGGTGTTAAACAGATATGGATACTAGTAACTCTGTTGCAGACTCCATCAAGATGCCTGCCTATGAGCCACTGGGAATGCCTCACTTTCAGATACCCCTCCAACTGGCCCACAGCCACCTCAAGTGCTCCATGTATCTCACCCACACACACGTCCACCTCTGACTGACTCCCTGTGTGCATGCACCAGGCTGTGGCAATGAGAGTGAGCTTTGGAACATGGCTAGTGAGCATGTGCAGAAAGCTGACCCAAATCTATAGACCAGGGAGAGACCACAAACTTAGCTTTAGTGCCACCTTTGGGAAAATACAAGAGATGTTGTCAGCACTCAGACTGTTGTGTTGCAACATCCAGAGAAGTCATACAAGTTTAAGAATTCTGCCACAAGAAAGAGCAAGAAACATGGAGCAGGTGTACCTATAGAAGGTCTGAGACAGCCTCAGAATCTCTGGTAGGGCTCGTGGGAGTTATCTCTCTCCTGAAAGCAATGAGTAAAGACTGGAGGAGATGACTGTTACTTCACATGTGAAGACAGCATTGCAAAACTTAAAGGAGCATAAAAAAAAATCAAAGAAACATTACACCACAATAATCATAATAATCTTCCAGTAACTGAACCCAAAGACATAGAGATCTGTAATTTACCTAACAAAGAAATCAAAACAGCAGTTTTAAGGAAACTCAGTTAGCCACAAGAAAATACAGATAGACAATTCAACAAAATCAGGAAAACAATACGTGAACAAAATGAGAAGTTTAACAAAGAGAAAGAAATCATAAAAAAGAACTAAAAAGAAATTCTGGAGCTACAAATATAATGATGAAGTGAGAAAATGACAATATTGAAATAATAGTAGGGAACCTCAATATCCCTCTTGCAACAATGGAAAGAATATCCATAAAATCAATAAAGAAATATTAGAAATAAACTACACTTCAGACCAAATGGACCTAACAGACATATACAGAAAATTCCATCCAGCAGCAGCACAATACACATTCTTCTCAAACGCACTTGGAACATTCTCCAGGATAGATCATAGGATATGTCACAAAACAAGTCTTAGCAGATTTAAGAAGATTGAAATCATAGTAAGTATCTTTTCCAACAACGATAGGAAACTAAAAAACAAAGGTGGAAACCCTGAAAATTAAAAAAATGTATATGGAAATTAAACAACACATTCTTAAACAACAAAAATGTCAAAGAGGAAAACAAAATGGAAATCAAAAAATATCTTGAAACAAATGAAAATGGAACCACCACATACCAAAACCTATGGAATGCTTCAAAAGCAGTTCTAAGAGCAGTTTGTACTGATAAATGCTATATTAAGAAGAAAGAAAGATCTCAAACAACCTAACTTTACATGTCAAGAAACTAGAAAAAGAACAAGCAAAGCCCAAAATTAACAGAAGAAAGCAATAAAGATCAGAGCAGAAATAAATGAAATAGATATCAGAAAAATATCATTTTTTTGAAAAGGTAAACAAAACTCACAAACATTTAGCTAGACTAAGAAAAAAATAGAGACGACTCCAATAGCAAAATCAGAAATGAAAGAGAGGAACTTCCAACTGATACCACAGAAATACAAAGGATCATGAGGCTACTAACAACAATTATATGCCAACACATTGGACAACCTAGAATAAATGAATAAACTCCTAAAAACGTACAACCTACCAGACTGAATCATAAAGAAATAGAAAATTGGAACAGACCAATAAATAGTAAGGAGATTGAATCAGTAATCAAAATTATTCCAACAAAGAAAAACCCTGGATCATATGGTTCTCTGGTGAATTCTACCAAACATTTATAGAAAACTTAACCCCAATCCTTCTCAAAAGCTTCCAAAAAGTTGAAAAGGAGGGAACACTTTCAAACACATTTTCTGAGGTTAGCACTAAACCTAGATAGGGACACACCAAAAAAAGAAAACTACAGACCAATATCCAGATGAGTATAGATGCAGAAATTCTCAACACAGTAGTAATAAACCAAATTCAACAGCACATTAAAAAGATCACACACCATAGTCAGGTGGGATTTATCTCTGGGCTGCAAGGATGGCTCAACACACAAAAATCAATAAATGTGATACACCTCATTAATAGAATGAAAGATAAAAATTATATGACAATCTTAATTGATACAGAAAAAGCACTGAAACATTCTTTCATGATAAAAATGATCAACAAATTGGGTGTAGAAGGAATATACTTCAACAAAATAAAGGCCATATATGACAAGCCCACAGCTAACATCATACTCAATGGTGAAAGGTTGAAAGCATTTTCTCTAAGATCAGGGAGAGGCCAATGGCACCCACTCTCACCATTGCTATTCACCATAGTACCGGAAGTCCTAGCCAGAGCAATCAAGTAAGAAAAAGAAATAAAAGACATCCAAAACAAAATTGCCTGTGTCTGCAGATGACATGACCTTATATATTGAACATCCTAAAGATTCCATCAAAAAGCTGTCAGAACTAATCAATGAATTTGTTAAAGTTGCCAGATACAGAATAGACATACAATCAGCGTGTTTCTAAACACTAATAATGAACTATCTGAAAAAGAAATAAATAAAATAATCTCATTCACAGTAGCATCAAAAACAATAAAATACTTAGGGATACATTTAACCAAGGAGAAGAAAGAACTGTACACTGAAAACTTCAAGACTTTGAGGAAATAAATTTAGGAAGACAGAAACAAATGGAAAGATATTCTCTGTTTATGGACTGGAAAAATTAATATGTTAAACTGCCCATACCCAAAGGCATCAACAGATTCAGTGAAATCCCTGTCAAAATTCTAATAGTATTTTCAAGAGAAATAGAAAAAAGTCTTAAAATCTGTATGAAACCACAAGAAGTCTCTGAATAGCCAAGCAATGCTGAGAAAGAAAACAAAGCTAGAGGCATCATACTTTTTATTGCAAACTATATTAAAAAGCTATAATCATCAACACAGTATGGGCTATCACAAAAATAGACACATAGGCCAATGGAACAGAATCGAGAGCCCAGAAATAAATTCTGTCATGTACAGTCAACCAATATTTGAAAAGGGATCCAAGAATGCTTAATGGGGAAAGGATAGTCTCCAACAAATAATGTTTGTAAAACTGGATAACCACATGAAGAAGAATGAAATTGGACCCCTATCTTACACCACTCACAAAAATTAACTCAAAATGGATTAAACACTTAAACATTAGATGTGCAACCTTAAAACTACAAGGAAACATAGGGATGTAGCTCCTTGACCTTGGTGTTGGCAATGATTTTGGGATATGACACCAAAAGCATAAGCAGCAAAAACAAAAATTAATAAATGGAACTACATCAAACTAAAAAGTTTTTGCACAGCAAAAGATACAGTCAACAAAATGACTAGTCAACCTACCCATTGGGAGAAAATATTTGCAAATCACTTATATATGACAAGAGATTAACATCCAAAATATATTAAAAAAAACTCATAAAACTCAATAGCAAAAAATTGCAAACAATCTAATTTAAAAAACAGGCAGAGGAATTGAGTAGACATTTTTCCATGTAAGACATAGAAATGGCCAACAGGTACACAAAAAGCTGCTCAACATCAGTAGTCATCAGGGAAATGCAAATTAAAACCACAATCGGATATCATCTCACACCTGTTACGTTGTCTATGATCAAGAAGACAAGAGATAAATTCTGGCAAAGACGTGGAAGGGAACGTTTGTACACTGTTAATGGGAATGTAAATTGGTACAGATACTATGGAAAACAGTATGGAGTTTCTTTAGAAAATTAAAAATAGAACTACCATATGTTCCACCAGACCTACTTCAGGTATATACTTAAAGGAAGTGAAAACGGTATCTCAAAGAGATATCTGCACTTACGTGTTCATTGCAAGATTATTCACAATAGCCCAAATATGGAAACAGACTATATATATATATACACACACACATATATATACATATATATATACATCCATCTACAACAACATGGATGGGTCTTGAGGGCATTATGCTAAGTGAAATAAGTCAGACGGAGAAAGACAAATACTGTGTGATATCACTTGTATGTGGAATCTAAAAAAGCCGAACTCAGAGAAACAGAGGCTAGAATGGTGGTTACCAGGGGCTGTGGGTGAGAAAGATGGTGAGATGTTGGTGAAAGAGTATAAACGTCCAGTTATAAGACGAATAAGTTCTGGGGACCTAATGTACAACATGATGATTATAGTTAATGAGACTGTATTATATGCTTGAAAGTTGTTAAGAGAGTAAATCTTAAATGTTCCCACCACAAAAACGAAATGGTAATTATATGATGAGGTGGACGTGTTGGCTAACAGCATGGTGATAATCATTTTGCAATATGTAAGTGTATCAAATCAACACGTTGTACATGTTAAACTTAATGTTAATATGTCAATTATATCTCAATAAAGCTCAAAAATATATGATAAATGTGATGCTTATAAAAAAAAACAAGAAAACTTCTGGAAAGAGAAAATTTCATTAACTTTAACAAGCATCATTATTAACCAAAATTGGCCATTGTAAACACAGTTTTTTTTAATCTGCCTATAGATGAGGGAATTTTCCCATCTTTCCAACTTGTTTTTTCCCCACTATATTTGTCAAAGCGCAATGGCAAAGTTTCTAGAAGAAATTGTTATTGTATATAAAATCTCATAATATATGGATATAACAGATTTGTTCATTGGACCTTGGCATACTAGAATTCGAGAACCCTGTAAATGTTAAGAGAGCTAAGTTTAGGATAAATAAAGGTATACTAAATATTGCTATAAAATCTGGTGATCTGAGTGAACTCTTGTTTTAGAAATATTTTTCTGTCTTATTAATAAACATCATTTAATAAAATTTGGATATTTGAGAAGTATATTTCTGTCTTGAAAGGGTTATCAAAAAGAAAGAAAAGGACAACTGTGACCTACTGATACAATTTCTTAATGCATGGGCCAAAACTGATGGGTTAGAGCATTTTCAGAGTGTCACGTTTATTTTCTGCACCCCCAGGGCTGGATCACTACAAATTTCTTAATATGTTGTTACATGACGTACATCATGACAAAATTCAGAACGTATTTATAGAAGTCTCATATGGCTGGTTTATGCTGATTTAAAATTTAGCAGTACAATCAGAAGAAATGCTTTCAAAATTAATTACACATGCCAAGGAAATAGCAGCAACCACTGAATGTTAGTTCGACCCCTCTCAAGTGGAAATACAGAATGCTCATTGGAATATATGAGTCTCTAGTCCAGGGGAGATGTCTCACTGGAGATAGATAAGAGATGAGTTCTGAGAACCAAGCCTTGGGCATGCCAATAATTCTAACAATACACTAATTATTGCTGTGTTTTGCATTTTTACTTTATTAATTATTCTATTTATATTCAATTCACTTTTAGTATGAAAATTCGAACAGTTCATTATACATATTGTGCCTCATTGCTATTCCTTTCTGGAAAACCACTTTTGTTGATGAAATGAGTCTCTTCATTTGTAGTTTTAACTTTTTAAATCAAAAAACATGTCATGATGTGTTCATATTAATGATAAAATTAAAATAAAATTACAACATTCATTTTGAAATTATCAAGGAGTAAAAAAACGTCTCCATAGTTCATCCTTTGTAATTTGCCTCATTTAGGCCCTGCAGCATAGACATTTATTAATTTTAAAACCTTTATTATATTCATTATATGACTTAAATAATAGGTGATAATATCCATGAAGCTATTACCAGTTTCCAGCATCCCTAGGGATTTTTCATCTCATATAAATGATCAGAAGTTAAATGTTCTTAATTGGACATTAGTATTAGTCTGGGTTCTTTTTTTTTTCTATGTGAGATTATTTTTCTTCCTAATGTCCTAATGCAAACAATAATGACAAATCCAAAGGAAAGTGAAGCCGACCCTAGAGGAGGAAAATAAAGTCTTTCAAAACCTGCTTCCTTGGAAGGAAGGTGCCCCTTACAAAAGAGTTATTTTTAGAAGTTTGGCCCATAGTTTTGGAATGCAGAAGAAAAGAAAAAACTCAGCAAATTAATGATCAGTCTTTCAAGACTTTTTAGAAATAACATTTTAAATAAAAGCAACTAATTTTGCAAAGCCTTTACAGGTACTAATCATTGTGCTAAATTCTTCATAGACATAGTTTCGTTTAATCTTTACAACACCCTGTACTATGGGTATGTGGAAATAGGCCAATAACTCAAAGATATTCTTGCGAAGAAATTCAAAGTCATTATTTTAAAATATAGACACTAGCATTGTACATTTTAGTTTTCATCATGGTAATTGGTTATGTTATTGTTTATAAGAAATATATTGTTTAAGTGTGTATTTTAAAAAGGAGCCTACGTTTATTCTTTGAGAATCCAGGCCATACATTTTATTAGAAGTAGATTGTAAAATATATTTTATTTAAAAAAATGAAAACTTAAAGATTGAACTATTTGGCATAAGTGATATACGGAAGGTCCTCAACTTACAATGATTCAATTTATGATTTTTTTTTATTTTACCTTGATGCCAAGGCGATAAACATTCAGTAGAAGCTGTACTTTGAATTTTTAATTTTGCTCTTTTCCCAGGCTAGCAATAAGGCAAACCTTACTATCTCTATGCTGGGCAGTGGCAGCACAGCTTGCAGTCAACCACACGATCACAAGGGTAAACAGCCAATACACTCACAACCATTTCGTACCTGTAAAACCATTCTGTTGTTTGCTTCCGGCACAGTATTAAATACATTACAGGAGATATTCATCACTTTATTATAAAATAGCCTTTGTGTTAGATGATTTTGCCCAACTGTAGGCTAATGTAAGTGTTCTGAGCACGTTTAAGGCAGGCTAGGCTAAGCTGTGATGTTCAGTAGGTTAAGTGTATTAAATGCATTTTCAACTTAGAATATTTTCAGCTTCGATGGGTTTATTGGGATGTAACCCCACTGGAAGTCAAGGAAGATCTGTATACCTATTTGTATAGATATTTCCAAAAAAACTTCATGATTCTTAATCATTACCAAGTTAAATGCTGTTTAAGTCTAGCTAAAATATTTTATTTTCCAGCAGTAGATAGTCATTGTTTGAGGTTTAAAAAGACATATTTTGTAAGTATGAGTAAATAGACTAGGAAGTTGTATCAGAAAAATTAATGGAAGAAATGGGAGATATATAGAGTTATCAGATATGATAGTATTATTTATAAAAATCATATGGTCCTAAGGAATGGGACTCACATGAAAGGACTGTGGGGTTTTCTCAAATTCAAAAGCTCCTAGAATTAAACAAGAAAAGTCATGAAAATGTCTAAGGACTAAGTGAATTAGAAATCTAACTAGGTACTATAGAAAACTAGCTTATTGTTGCAGATTTTATTTGGTAAATGAAGAACTGGGTGAGGTATAACTTGAATATAAGCCGTCTGGAATACACGACTATCTCTTTTGGGTTATGAAGTTATTGATATGGAATGAAGAACAGTAGGGTTCAGTTACCCAAACAGAACAGCCTAAAGAATCCAAGCAGCAGCGTAGATTTTTAGGCAACCTCAGTCAGTATCCACCAAGCCCAAATTGTTTGGAATGATGTAATTGTTACCGTAGTGTGCTAGCATCTTTCCAGCCCAGGAAGATATAGAACTAAGTACAGGGATATGTAAGAGAGTCACAACTCTCTGTTAATATGATTGTTAAGAAAGCTTTGCATTTTCAATAATTTCAGTTTTAATTTTAAAAATTTTAACAGTATATACTCTTTTGTGACTATTTCTTTCATTTAACACCCAAGTGAAATTAGTGCACACAAATATCCATAGCAGTTTTATTAATAATGGGCAAAAACTAGAAGGATGTCCATCAAGATAAAAATTAGAGAAAAATGTTGTGGTAAATCCATATAGGATACTCAGAGAAATAAAAACAAAAACTAACAGCCAACATCTTGGAGTAATCTTATAGATTTGCCTCATTTCTGTAGAAACTTACTAATTCATATACTATGCAGACATATTTGAAAGAATTTACATTTCATGATGTCTATAAGTTTAGTTTATAATATTTATCAGAGTAAGTAGTTGAGAAAGATATTAGTTGAAATATTTAAAAGAAATTAAATATTTTAAATGTGTAAAGATTGTTGAAAATAGGTGAAAGTGTATGAACTTTATAATGATCTCAAACATTTATCAAAGGCTACCTACAAAGTGAATTGCTAACTTTTATACTCCTAATAACCTAGAATGAATTTTGTATATCTGGACTTGAAAATTTGTAACTTCAGTAAATTGAAAATTAATTAAACTAAAGTAAACTCCCCAGTGCTCATTTCTGTGAGCAAAACTGCTCTCCAGGGTATCAACACAACAAAAACAAAAAACTCCTGTCAAATGTAGCAGCAAGCAGCAAGCACAAATTCAGGTTTAAGATGAAAAGAGATCACATTCTAATGGTCCCTTGGATTTTAAAAAGATTTTATAGGAGAGCACTTTGACCTGAAATATTTCTTAATGGTGTGTGGGTGCTAGTTCTTTAGAGTCCTACCTCTTCTGGCTAAGTTTTTGTGCCTTTTGTAAATGTGCTCATAAATGCACAGATAATGATGCTTTCCTTATCGGCTCGGATTCTGTACAGTTTCACAGTTTTTAATGAAATACAGCTTGTAATTTCCTCTGCTTTATAGTTGTATAGTGAGATTTCTTTTTCAAGTTATTCTTTTATCCCCTCCAGTTTATTCCCCTTCTTTTCTATTCTTGTATGTAATATAGTAAATAAATGCACATCTCAAGGGGATAATTTATTTCTCTTAATTATTACTACCTTTTTGTTGATTTTCACAAAAGCACATGCTGCACCATAATAATGGTAATAATAGAGTAACCTTAATTGTTCACCTAGCAGAAGCTTGAAAAGAAAGGGTACAAAGAAGAGTCTGAAAGATAATTTAATGAGATCATTAAGAGTATGTTTCTGTATGTTTTTGCATAGTTCCTACCTCCAAGCTTTATAATTTCATAATACTTCATCATGAGTTTCTATATTCTCCTGAAAAAAAAAAGGTTTCTCCTGGCAATTATAATAAAATAAAATTTAAAAAGAGAAGAAGCCTTTAAATGGAATTGCTTTAAACATTCCTAAGGCTCCCTGGACTCCTGTTAGCATATCTTATTCTTAGTATCCGTAGTAAAAGCACATTTCTCTCCTTTTGTTATACATTTCTAAATTTTCATTACTTCCTTGTAAACAATTAAATCACAAAGTAAGCAAAGCCAATTGAATGGTAGCTGAAGAGCCATCACTACTACACAGCATTAAAAATGGAAAATGAACACAGTTTAGCATTACCAGCTAATTTAGTTGGGTATCGCCCTAAGGCATCAACACCGTTTATCACTATCACTGCAGCCTAGCATGAAGGCACAATCACCAGTAGCTTTTACAAAGCAATTCAAGAACTTTTTAAGTTCTCTTTGCTCAGGAAAGGAAAACAAACATTTAATATTTATGTGTAAATCCTATGTGGTCAACTCCAGCATCACGGTTAACCTTAACATTTGTAAGTAAGAAGTTCTAACACAAAGAGATGCTACTGCATGTAATTATTTATAGCGCTCAGATTCCTAAAAATTATAGCCTTTGAGAGGCTATGTTTATGTTGAAAAGAAACTAAATTATTTTCAAAATAGACAGGAAACTCTACTGTCATTCTTACTAATAATTAAAATGTAAATTACATTTATTCATTAGTTATTTTTTCAAAATATTTATTTTAAAATCATATATTGAATGCAGTAAATTTCATTACTTTTTTAGAGCAGTTTTGGGTTCATAGCAAAATTAAGAGGAAGGTGCAGAGAGTTCCCATGTACCCCCTGCCCTTACACATGTATAGCCTCCCCATTATTAAATTCCTCGACCAGAGTGGCACATATGTTACAATTGATGAACCTACATTGACATATCATTGTTGTCTAAAGGCCATAGTTTACGTTAGGATTCATTATAGTGTTTTACATTGTGTAGGTTTGGACAACTGTATGATGACATATCAGACATTGTAAATGTATGGTAATATTTACCGTTATAGTATCATACAATGTAGTTTCACTGCCCTAAAAATCCTCAGTGCTCCACCAATTCAGCCCTTCTTCTCCCCAAACACCTGGCAACCTCTGTCTCCATAGTTTTGCCTTGTCCAGAATGTCATATAGTTGTAATCATACAGTATGTAGTCTTTTCAGATTGTTTTCTTTCACTTAGCAATATACGTTTATGGTTTCTCCTTAAGTTTGCATGGCTTGGTAGCTCATTTCTTTTCAGTGCTGAGTAGTGTTCTATTTTCTGGATGTGCCCCAGTTTATTTATTCATTCACCTACTGAGGAAAGCATTACTGCAGCATTACAGTAAGTACTGAAGTCAAGTAGTATTAGCACTCTGACTTTGTTCTTCTCCTTCAATATTAACTTGGATATTCTGGGTCTTTTGCCTTTACATATAAACATTAGAATCATTTTGTTGATATCCAGAAAATAACCTGCTTTGATTTTGAATGAGATTGCATTGAATCTATAGATCAAATTGGAAAGAACTGACATCTTGACAACATTGTCTTCCTATCCATGAACAAGGAATACTTCTCCATTTCTTTAGTTCTTCATTGATATGTTTCATCAGAATTTTGTAGTTTTCCTCATATAAATATTTTCTGTTTTATTAGATATGTGCCTAAATATTTTACTTTTGGAGTCCTAATATAAATGATATATATGTTTTTAATTTCAGATTCCACTTGATTATGGTTAGTATATAGGAAAGCAATTGGCGTTTGAATATTAATTTTATATCTCTCAACTTTGCTATAATCCTTTATTATTAGTTCCAGCAGATTTTTTGTTGATACTTCCAGATTTTCTACAAGAGACAATCATCTCATCTGCGAACAAAGTCAATTTTACTTCTTTGTTCCTGATATGTATATATCTATTTCCTTTTCTTGTCTTGGTACGTTAGCTAGGAGTTCCATTATGATGTTGAAAAGCAGTAGTGAGAGGGGATATCCTTGCCTTGTTCCTGATCTTAGTGGGAAAAAATAGAGCTTCTCACTATTAAGTATGATGTTAGCTGTAAGCTTTTGGGTAGATATTCTTTATCTAATTGAGGAAATTCCCCTCTATTTTTAGTTTACTAGTTTACTGTCATGACTAGGTGTTAAATTTTGTCAAATGCTTTTTCTGCATCTATTGATATGATCTTGATTTTTTTCTTCCTTAGTCTATTGATGTGATGTCTTGCATTATATGATTTTTTAATATTGAACCAAACTTGCTTCCTTGGGATAAGTAGCACTTGGTCATGGTATATAATTCCTTTTTGTACATCGTTGGATTTGATTTGCTAATATTTTATTGCCAATTTTTGCATCTATGTTCATGAGGGATATTTATTTGTAGTTTTCTTTTGTATTTAGTATTGGGATAATGTCTAGCTTTGGTATCAGGGTAATGCTGGCCTAAGAGAATGAAATAGGAAATATTCCCTCTCCTTCTATCTTATGAAAGAGATTGTAGAGAATTGGTATACTTTCTTCCTTAAATGTTTGTAGAATTTACTAGTAAACCCATCTGGGCCTTGTGCTTTATGTTTTGGAAAGTTATTAATTGTTGATCAATTTCTTTAATAGATATAGCTCTATTCATCTTGTTTATTCTTGTGTAAGTTTTGGTAGATTGTGTCTTTTAAAGAAAGGGTTTATTTCACTTAGGTTATAAAATTTGTAGGCATAGAGCTTTTCGTAGTGTTCCTTTTTATCCTTTTAATATCCATGGCATCTGTAGTGACATTTATTTGTGATATTGGTAATTTGTATACTCTCTCTTTATTTCTTAGTTGTCCTGGCTAAAGGCTTATTAATTTTATTGATGTTCTCTGAGAATCAGCTTTTGGTTTTGTTGATGTTCTCTATTGATTTTTTTGTATATCATTTCACAGATTTCTGTTCTTATTTTTACTAATATTTTCTTTTCTTCTGCTTACTTTAAATTGGTTTCATCTTCTTTTTTCTAATTTCCTAAGGTGGAAGTTTAGACGATTGATTTTAGAGCTTCTTCCTAATATATGCATTCAATGCTATAAATTTTCATCTAAGAACTGCTTTCACTGCATACTACAAATTTGATGTTCAGTTTTTATTTTAGTTTAGTTTAAAATATTTTTAAATTTCTCTTAGGATTTCTTCTTTGATACTGTATTATTTAGCAGTGTGTCGTTTAATCTCCAAGTATTTGGAATTCTTCAGATATCTTTGTGCTATTAATTTCTAGTTTAATTCAGTTGTGGTCTAACAAAAATTATTTGATGTCTATTCTTTTAAATTTGCTAAGTTGTGTTTTATGGCCCAGAATGTGGACTGTCTTGGTGCTGTTCCATGTGAGCTGGAGAAGAATACGTATTCTACTTTTGTTGGATGAAGTAGTCTTTAGTTGTCCATTATATCCAGTTGGTGTTGCTGAGTTCATCTGTGTCCTCAGTGATTTTGTGCCTGTTCATCTGTCCATTTCTGAGAGAGAGGAGTTGAAGTGTCCAACTATAACAGTGAATTTATCTATTTCTCCTTGCAGTTCTATCAGTTTTTGCCTTGTGTGTTTTGACATTCTATTTTTAGGCACATACACATTAAGGAGCATTATGTCTTCTTGAAGTATTGGGCCTTTTATCATTATGTAATAACACACTTTATCCCTGGTAACTTTCCTTACTCTAAAGTCTACTGTCTGAAATTAATATAGCTACTTCTGCTTTCTTTTGATTAATGTTATCATGGTAGATCTTTCTCTATCCATTTACTTTTAATCCATATGTATCTTTATATTTAAAGTGGGTTTCTTGTAGACTACATATAGTTGGGTCTTGTATTTTGATCTACTCGGATAATCTCTGTCTTTTCATTGGTGTATTTAGATTATTGTCATTTAGTGATTATTGATATAGTGGAATAATATCTACCATATTTGTTACTGTTTTGTATTTGTTGTCCTTGTTCTTTGTTCCTATTTTTGATTTCCACTCTTTTTCTGCCTTTTTTAGTTTTAATTGAACCTTTTATGTGATCCCATTTTCTCTTCTTTCTTACCATATGCTTTACTTCATGGCAGGTCTACCGATAACAAATTCCCTTAACTTTTGTTTCTCTGAAAAACCTTTGTATCCCCTTCACTTTTGAAGGACAGTTTCTCAGACACAGAATTCTAGGTTAGTGAAGTGTTTTTCTCTCAATACTTTGAATATTTCTCTTCTCTCTCTTATGCTTCCATTGTTTCAAAGTAGAAATTGGATATAATTCTTATCTTTGCTCCTTTATAGGTAAGACGTTTTTTCCTCTGACTTCTTTCAAATTTGTTTGTGTGTGTTTGAGGAAGATTGGCCCTGAGCTAACATCTGTTGCCAATCTTCCTCTTTTTGCTTGAGAAAGATTGTCACTGAGCTAACATCAGTGCCAATCTTCCTCTATTTTGTATATGGGACGCCACCACAGTGTAGCTTGATGACCTGTGTGTAGGTCCATGCCTGGGATCTGAACCCATGAACCCCAGGTCACTGAGGCAGAGTGAGTGAATTTAACCTCTACACCACTGGGCCAGCCCCTCAAAATTTTTTTTGTCTTTGATTTTTCAGTTTGCAAATGATATACCTAGGTTCAGTTTTTTGACATTTGTCCTTCTTGGCATTCTCTGAGCTTCCTGGGTGTGTTTTGTATGTAATTATTTGGGGAAAATTGTCCATCATCACTGTTTTAAATAGTTACTTTTTTCTTTCTTTCTTTCTTTCTTTCTTTCTTTCTTTCTTTCTTTCTTTCTTTCTTTCATCTTTCTTTCTTTCTCTCTCTCTCTTTCTCTTTTTTTCCCACTCTCTCTCCCTCCCTCCTTTCCTTCTCCTCCTTCTGCTATTCCCATTTTGTGTAGTTACACTTTATTTTGGTTGTTTCACAGTTCTTGAGTATTTTGTTCTGTTTATTTCGGTCTCTTTTCTCTTTGCTCTTCAGTTTTGAAATTTTCTATTCAGATATCCTCAAACAGAGATTCTTTCCTTAGCCATGTTCAATCTATTAATAAACCCATTAGAGGAATTCATTTCTGTCACAGTGATTTTTATCTCTAGCATTTCTTTTTGTTTCTTAGACTTTTTATCTCACTGCTTACATTGCCCATTTGTTCTCACATGCCATCTACTTTATCCATTAGAACCCTTATCTAATTAATCATAGTATGTTTTAAACCATAGTTGTTTATAACATTTCTGCTGTATCTGAGTCTGATTCTGTTGCTTGCTCTATCTCTTCCAATTGTGATTTTTGCTGTTTAGTATATCTTTTAATTTTTTTTTTGCATGGGCATGATGTATTGAGTCAAAGGAACTGCTGTAAGTAGGCCTTTAGTAATGTGATTGTAATGGGCAGCAAGAGAGGGAGCATTTTATAATAATGAATAGGTCTCAGTCTTTTTGTGAATCTGTACCTCTGGACTGTGACCTATACACTACTATCAGTTCTCTCCTACCCCTACATTAGATTGGACGGTATGGCTAGAGTGGACTGGAGTTGGGTACTGTATGATTCTTCTCCCACGTGGAAAGTAAGAGCCAACTGGAGTTGATCATTTTCCTTCCCCCAGGTCACTTAGGTTCTGATAAAACCCAGGCAAGCTAGGCTCTGGTTAAGTAGTTTCTCTTGAGGGCAGACCTTGTTAAGAACAGAATGCTCAGGTGTATTTCTAATTGGTTCCTTTTCCCTTCCTCCTCTTGGAAGCATGAGCCGATTTTTCTCTGATATTTACTGTGAGAACCTGGTAAAGATTCAGGAAGTAAAACTCACAAATTATGGGGCCTCCTAGATGACTGGGTTCCCCTGGAGTTTTTCACTCTCAGAGTTGTCCACACTGAGTCTCCAACAATTCTTCAGTTATAGTT
The DNA here is from genome assembly GCF_021613505.1 of Equus quagga. Taxonomy (NCBI): domain Eukaryota; kingdom Metazoa; phylum Chordata; class Mammalia; order Perissodactyla; family Equidae; genus Equus; species Equus quagga. The sequence goes on from NC_060273.1 coordinate 123,282,101, forward strand.
CAGGTTTCCTTATGCTGGCACTGGTTCCCATGGAGGCTGCTGCTCCGGTAAGCTGTGATTCTCTGTGTGCACCTATCTGTGTCTCCAATTTTGGGGCAGTGTTTTGTCCTGTGACCGCATTTCTCTGGCATATTTAAGAGGGTTGTTGATTTTTTCTTTTCAGCTTTTTGTTGGTAGGATAGAATGGTGACTTCCAAGCTTCTTACATGCTGGAACAGAAACCACAAGTCCTTATTTGTATGTCATAATCATAATGCATTCAAGTTAGCAATGTAAAACTCAATCCATTTTCACAGTGAAGATTTCACAACAGATTTGGAGATAGTAGATGCAGTTCTTGGTTTTTACAAACCATTTACAATAATCAGAATTGAGTGATTAAAGCCAAATTTGGAAAAATAAAGTTGTCTTGTTTAGTACTTTTACTTTTCAATGAGGAAAATGAAGGATAAAAGAATTAAGAGATTTGTCTAAAGTCTGTAACAGGATTTAAATTGCGTAACTCTGATACAGTGCTTCTAATTTGATGTTCATCTTGTTGTAAAATATATACTTTGTAAAGCTTGGAAAATAAAATCTTGACTATTTTCAAAACCCCTTGACATTATCAGTCAGGATTTGATATGCCTTGGATCTATAGGAAATGGAAAAGCTGAAAGGCAAATAGTAACAGGTTTGAAACAGGCATTATCCGGAGAAATTGAAGCTTTTAGTCAACCAATTTTAACTCTTTTATTGGCATCCTTATTATCTAGGTGGATGTCGGGTTGGATCCTCAATGGGCATGTAGTCTGCCGATACTATTTACAAGAATGTTGCTGATGAAAAGTGGATGCACCCAGCTATCGTTGAGCCTATGTTTTATGCATTTCACTTATCTAACTCCATTGTTCTGATTCTCTGTTCATTCAAGATACTTTGACTTGCCCTAGATTTATCTGCAGGAAGGGCATGGGAAGATCATATAGGCATCTGGTACTCTGGCAGTTATATTTCACTGTGAATGAATAAATTTTTAGTGTACTGTGTAAGATTGTTTTACATATTAACTTTTGGAATACTTCTGTGAGTTTCCAAAGCCGGGTTAGTTCCTGCATAAGCACTATTGTAATGCATTGCACATACTCTGTCGTAGCCCCTCCCATTCTTTGAGATTTATTTGTTTGCTTACTTGTCTGTCACCTCCACTAAGCTGCATCTTCCTTGAAGACAAGAAATATATAATATTTGTTGTTTTATTATCACTGCATAGAATATGGTTGTATTACCAGTTTATAGTCTGGTACATAACAGTTTCTCAATAAATATTTTAAATTCATGAATGACTTATTGGCTAAATTCTAGATTCCAGCAGTATGAAGTTTCCAGAAGACTAATATGAAATAGCCAATATCTCAGTTTAAATGTTTTGAGTATAGCAGTTTTTACATACTACCAGTTTACAAATTTTGAAGTCCTAAAGAGGAAAAGCTTTATCGCACTTAATAGGTAAAAATAATATTGGCTACAGCAATGTTTAATTTCAAATAGTATACACTACATTTTAAGTACTTTTTATGTCCTGTGATCGATTTTTACAGGCCATGTACTTCAGTAACGGAAAGCTTTATTCCCAGAAAAGTAGGAACTGTATGCAATCATTTTTCTGTCAGATCCTTGGTTATCTTTGATATGAGGATTTATAGCCACCTTTTCTTATGCCATAAATATACAGTAATTCAAAATATCAAGCCAAACAAATCTATGGTTGTTGAAAAATTAGGAGTATGTACATGATTACATCCTTCTATTGAAAACAGCAACCTATTCCTCTGAATCCACCACTACACTTTACAGATCCTATTTTAACTATTATTTCCTCACTTTACTAAGTGTACTGAACAGTAAAAGCTAGGCCTCACAAAATATACAAATGTGCGAGATGCACACTGTCACACATACATATACACCAAATCCTGTATGTGTGTCTCATCTCTCTTATTAGTTTGTCTTCCACTTGTAGAATTTAATCTGTTTCTAGATGACAACTTTTACTGTTTTATTATCCTCTATTTTCTGTGTCATCAAATAAGGACTTTCTTTTCACTGAATTTAAATTCCTCCATCATAGACATTCATAAACTTATGAATACACAATAACTGTTGCTTCCTAGTGAGAATTATTCAGGATAATGCATAAATAATGACTACTAACAGTGGGAGAATAAGGGGAAGAATATCTAATCAATGCATCAAGTAACTTGTGGGTATATATTTCTATGTCAATAACTAAATACCTAATGCCTGATCAGGAAATGAAGCAGATCACTTGGCATGGTTGACACTGTCATTATCATCATCAAATAATTTGCAGCCTTTTTCTAATTCTAAGCTAGTCCTTGAATACTATATTAATTTGTAAAGCATATCAGAGCACTTTTCAGTAAGAAATTGCTTTACTATACTAAATTTTGTCTCGGTGGCCTGAATTCTGGGATAAATCTATACAGTAAACACTGGTTAATGGATTTGAGTTCATGCTGTTCTTCTGTAAGATTTACTGAGCTCAGATGCAAGATGTGATTTTATGGGTTCACTCTTTGAAACTGATTTTTCTTGATCTCAGTGTGATCTGTTTCTTACTAACATTATTACCTAACTCTCCAGTAAACAAGACATTTACTGATGGATCCCATAAATTCGTGATGCCTTGAAACACTTTACTAATCACAATAATGAATCCAGTAACTAAAATAGCAAAAATTTCTATTATTAGCTTTTAAAATGAAATGCTTTTGGCTATATGGAACTTGCCTAAAGTTCCCGGGCACAAGTTATGCTCTTTAGCACTTCTGCGATAGCTGTGTATAATAATAAATATTTTGCAAACTATAGACACCTTTCTCCTACTAAATAACTCATTACCTCATCATTGCTGTGTGGCTTGTTTCCTAGGAGAGCATGCGGCCTTCCTGCGAGGAACACAGTCTGAGGAAACATACAACTCTCACATGATTGTTCAAGTGCAAATTCTGCAGTAAGTCTCACTCATCGTATCGACGCCATGCTGCTCTCTACCTACGAGGTCCATAAAAATGCAGTTGTGTCTGTTATCCAGAGACCTAATTAAAACACCTGTGATCTCATAAATTCTAAATTTTGATGATTGCCAGTTCTTCAGGTATATTGGTGAGGAGACAGATAGATCAAACAAGTAATTTAAAAATGTATTTTTTAAATTCACTTGAATAGAATAAGAATCCAATGTTTCTATAAACTGAAATTCTTAGAAAATTGGTCTACCAGTCCATACGAAAAGTGCCACATTTTGGGAGAGCTTCATTTAAAATATTTACCAATTTGAAAATAGCTATTGTTTACATTTATTATATAACAACATTTTCTCTCTCAGCTAAGAGTAATATATATATATATATTCACATTTCATTGTTCAAGGTAGTTATATATTATAAAATTGCTGCAAACAATGAATTAGTGACTAGGGGATCATCAGAGACTCTGGTGACATTTTCATCAGCTACCCAATGCATAGCTTTGTTTCAGATGTTTCTGTTTAAAGGCACCTTATTTAATATATATTTTTTTACAATAATTCATTGCATGGTTTTTAAATGATTTTAAAGCCAGGGACTTTGGGGGCCATTTGTATTACATAGGTGCATTTGCCAGCGTCCTCATAAAACAATCCAGTCTTCTCAGTGTTGAAAAAACTTTTCTTCCCTATTAACCTTTTCCTGTATATCACTTAACATGTATTTTTAAAATTCTTCCACAGCCTCTTGATCACAGATCCTGCCTTATGTGCAGAGGTAAGATTTTTATGGTCAATCACCTTTTGAAATGTGCAAGCCAACCATCGCTAGTCAAGAATAATTTAATATTTTCCTTATTCTGGGCAATGTGACTATAAATTTCTTTGACTTTCAGGCTCACAACAATGCTACCCACTACACTTTTTAAAATTGGTCATCATCTCATGAATTCACAAATTTAGCTGCTTTACTAGCTTTTCCATAGCTTCATCAGGCACTGTAGATGTTACATTAGGACTTTCTGTAATGGCCACATGCACAGACCAGTGAATTTCAATTTCCTTTTCCTAGATCACATATTGCTGATTCATTAACGTTGATCTCATGGCCAACAGCACTACAGGCCTGAATGAAACTTATCTAAACAGGTATTTTCTCCATAAGGTGCCTCACAAGTTTCTCATGATTAGGGACACTAGGCAGCATTTCAGCACTACACTAGAGGGCCATTTTAAACATTAAAATCACCAACAAAAAGCACCGAAATGTGAAAAAAATGGCACTAAATAGTCCGCAAAATCCTCTCTTGTTTATAGTATGAGGGCTGCAACAAGAGACAGAGTGCAGCCTTGTTCAACCTACACTGGGATGGTGTGTGTCAGGTGCCACTCTGCACGTCTGTGAATGACCATGAAAGCCCTGGGGGTACTGGTTTTGGAATTATGAATAAAGTTAGTGAGTAGGAAAATTCAAAAGTATACAATTCACGAATAATGAATTCCTGTTTGAAATATGCCACTGTGAGTAATTTTACTGATTTTAACTTTAATAGCTATTTCTTAACTTCAGTCTATCCTGGTGACCTCCTAATGGGAGAGTCAAAGGAAAACCAACTCCTTCGTTCTCCTCTTCAGTGTTTACCAAACTGTTCTCCTCAATGAAAACATACCGTCCCACTTTTATCAGCAGAGTTCAATGAAACAAACAGAACTACTATTTGTCTCTGTCGGACCCTGGTTTTCATATTTGATGCTGGAGCTCCAAGACTGCAGTGCAGGCAGTTAGGAAAGAAAGACGCATAAGGACGGATAGATGGATAAAAGGAAGAGCAAAGATAAACTGGGACTTGTGCAAAAACTGGAACCCACAAGGATTAACTGGAACCCTTTTCAGTTCTCATTGCTCCTGAGTGTGATGAGACTGGTGTCCTGAATGAGAAGCTGCTGCCCCTCTTCATGGAGCTAAACACGCATCTGGCCCAGGATCCTGAGAAGCTGAAGGAGGCTCCAGGGGAACTTATATTAGTTGCAGACCTCCCGCTGCCCCACCTGTACGAGTTCAGCCTGCAGAAAACAACCTGTGTGAGCTACAAAAGTGCCCAAGGACCTTGCTGTAGGCTTCTGCACGTAAAGATGAGTAGAGCGGCTGCTTTGCTTCTGTGCCCCTAAATTTTTACAAAGATATCTCTTATGGCCCACTCTCTTCACAAACATACAGGCTAAGAATATCCTGGGAAAAGCAGTTCAGCTTAGCTAAGTTACCACATTACAAAGCCAATGCAGTCCACCTTTTGTCACTTAGTACCCATATATGTCTCTTTAAACACAATAATTTCCAATAAAAACAATAATAAAGTCATGCTTCCCCTGACACAATACAACTTTTCCACTGACTTTAATCACAGGACTTGAGTGTATTAAGAGACCTCCCTGGGGATACACCTGTGTTCCAGACATGCTATTGTGAGTCTGCGTTCTGTAGTCGCAACCCACCATTCACTTAATTGTCAGAGTCAGTTACCCAGCCAGAGCCGAAAATCCCCTTCTTTGCACGTTGATTCATTGCCACCAGGAGCTAAAAGTGGTTAGGTTGGCATCTCAAATTCCAGTTCAATAAAATAATTATTTTGTCATTGATATAAGCATTTCTCCTTTTGGATTTAAGACTTCTCGACCAGTAGAACCTAAAGTCACAGGGCAATGGAAACTTTTGTTTTCCCTAATGGATCACTTGTGGTAATAGTGAAAGGAAGCACTTCTCATTTCCACCCTTTGATTCACAGATCCATGAATCTTGGCCACAGGAGAAGCATCTCCATGTATAGCTGCTGGTTTAGAGCATATATCACATCCTGGAGAAAACTGCCCCACATCTACAAGGGTTTACAACCAAGATACAACCATAAGTAAGAATTCAAAAGATCCTTGTTCTGTTTTATCATCCAGCTCTTTCAAGATAATGAGGAATGTGTACATCCAATAAATGTCATGGACCTGAGCTCGTTGCCAAACTTTGTTGGCTACGAAATTATTTGGTTGGTCAGAAATGATGTTGTGTGTTATACCAACATGGTGAATATGGCATTCTATAAGTCCATGGGGAGTTACTTTGGCAGAAGCATTGTAGACAGGGAAGGAAAATCCATATCCAGAGTAAACGTCTGCTCCAGTGAAAACAAAGTATTGCCTCTTCCACCTGTTGAGTTGACTGCTAATCCCAGGGAATGGTGCCATAACAGGGGCTAAGTGTTGGTTTCTGCTGTGGACATATTGGCACTCAGCAGTGGCTGTAGCCAGCTGTGCCCTGGTGAGTGGAAATCCTATATTCTGATCCCATGTATAACCTCTATCACTGCTGCTGTGGTCACTTTGTTCATGAGGCAATTTGGCAATGACAGGATTGGCTGAGAGCAGGATGATTGAGACTCAGAGCAATGGTCACCTTATTTTTCTCCATACCACCTACAACTGCCAGACATAGGGAATTTGTTTGTCTGTTTGTCTTTATTGGCTGTTTCCCCACATTAGAATGTGAAGTCCATTAACAGCAGGGTTTATTGACTATTTTGTTCACTGATGTATTCCCAGGACATAAAAAGGTATTTGAAATGTAATGTATATACTCAAAAGATAGTTGTCAAGTTAAAAGAACAATTAAACTGTATAAATAGCTTATGTATGACAACTATTTTTATTCCTAATTTATAGATAAGAAAGCTGAGAGTCAGAGATGTTGTTGCTTACCAAATGCCATTCATCTATTAAGCGGTAGAGCTGGGATTCACACCCTGTTTGTCTGACTTACAGACTGTACTTTTTTTTTTTTTTAAAGATTTTATTTTTTCCTTTTTCTCCCCAAAGCCCCCCGGTACATAGTTGTGTATTCTTCGTTGTGGGTTCCTCTAGTTGTGGCATGTGGGACGTTGCCTCAGCGTGGTCTGACGAGCAGTGCCATGTCCGCGCCCAGGATTCGAACCGACGAAACACTGGGCCTCCTGCAGCGGAGCGCGCGAACTTAACCACTCGGCCACGGGGCCAGCCCCTACAGACTGTACTTTTAACCAGGATAATAGATTACCTCTTGTTTTGAAATACTGGATTTTTTGATGAAGTAAAACACTGTCAGAAAGAGTTTTCTATTTTGAAATTTGAGTGTGATGCAGTAGAAATCCTGCATTAAATCAATCAAAACTGTGACCACTGTTGGTATCATCTGTGCTTTCAAAGAATGATGCAAACATTTTGGATCCATCTGTGGGTTTTCCAGGATCTGATTGTACTAGAGAGACAGAAATTGCATTTCAATACATGCCAAGTTTGGAAGACATTAGTAAACACCTCATCCTATCATTTAGGGCTCCTGGAGAGTGACTGTCCAGCAGGGGTGATAAACCATGATTAGGCAAGTTTTTTTTTTTTTTAAATGCAACCCAGCCACCAGTCAGCTCAGTATTATTGGTTAGAGATGAGGTACTCTCTCTGTGGAGAAAGATAGCATCATCTAGAACCTCTATACTTTTCATTTACAACATTTACATTACATGTCTTTCATTCAGTCAAAAATCAATTGGACTGTTAAGAAAACATAGCCAAGAGGAAAAAAATCAGCTAATAGAAACAGACTTGAGGATGACCAAGTTATTGCCATTCTCAAATATGGACTTTAAGTTAACTGTCATTAGCATGTCTAAGAAAATAGATGATGAGAATAATTTTGCCAGAGGACAGTAAATTATGAAAAGAATCAACTGGAAATTCTATTTCTGACAAATGCTGTAACTGAAGTTAAGAAGTCAGTATAAAGTATTAACTAAACTGAATAGAAAAGAAGAGAGGATCCATGGACTAGAAGATAGGTCATTGCAAAATATTCAAGCTGAAGCACATAGACGAAAGACACGGCACATACAGAAGGGAAGAGGAGAGAAGGAAATCAGGGCAGAAACAATCTCCAGAGAGTTGATGGCTGAGAATTTTCTCTTATCGACAAAAGCACATCAATTTACATATTCAAAAAGCATTATGGAACCCAAGAAGGATAAATGCAAAGTAAAACACATCTACATATATTATGGGAAAAGGGCTGAAAACAAAAGAAAAGGAAAAAATATCACAAGCAACCAGACAAAAAAGACAACTTTCAAAGGAGCAACAATGATATAGACAGCAGATTTCTCAAGAGCATGCTAGTACCCAGAAAAAGAATAAAGCTGGATGACTACTGATGAATACTTTATAAAGCTACAGTAATTAACAAGGTGTAAAGATGCAAGAATAGATAAGTAAACCAAGGAAACGGACTAGTTATACAAGAAAGACTCATACACATATAATCCTTTGATTTATGACAAAGGTGTGGTTACTGCGCACTTGGGAAAAATAATCTTTCTAATAAATGGCAAAGTCAATTTGATATCCACTTGGAAACTTAAAAGAATAGAAAAATTAGAGATGAAATGCACATCAAAATGTGAAATATGAAACTCTAAAGCTTCTAGAGGGAAGCGTAGAAGAATGTCTTTCTGAGTTGAGATAGTTAAACATCTCTTTGAAAGACACAGAAGGCACAGAAAGTTTGAGAAATTGCACTTCATTAATATTGATAGCTTCTGGTTTGTCAAATGACACTGTTATGAGGGTAAAAGAAGTCTCTGAGTTAGAGAAGATAATTGCAGGATACATACCCCAATAAAGAACTTGCACTCATAATTCAAAATAAATAAATTAAAGTTGAGACAAAGCAATAGACCAAAAAAATTGAATAACTACATCACATATACACACATACACATCCTGTATCTTCCTTAGGGATGTGAAGGATAAAATGATCATGAGATACCATTGTTGACACAAAAATTGGCTGCTGTAGTATGAATGTTTGTGTTCCCCCTCAAATTTGTATGTTGAAATCCTACCCTCAAAAGGCGATGGTATTAGTAGGTAGGGCCTATGGGAGGTAGTTAGATCATGGGGGTGGAACCCTCGTGAATAGGATTAGTACTCTTTTTTAAATGTTTTTTTTTTTTTAGTGAGGAAAGTTGGCCTTCAGCTAGCATCTGTTGCAAATCCTCCTCTTTTTTTTTCTTTCCAAAGCCCCAGTGCATAGTTGTATCTCCTAGTTATAAGTCATTCTAGGTCTGCCACGTGGGACGCTGCCACAGCATGGCTTCATGAGCGGTGCTAGGTCTGCGCCCAGGATCCCAACTGGAAAACCCCAGGCCGCCAAAGTGGAGTTTGCTAACTTAACCTCTCAGCCAAGGGGCCGGCCCCTGGGATTGGTACTCTTAGAGAAGAGATCCCACAGAACTCCCTAGCCCCTTCTACCATGTGAGGACACAGTAAGAAGGGCACTGGCTGTGAACTGGGAAAAGGACCCTCACCTGACCATGCTGGTGCCCTGATCTTGGGCTTCCCAGTCTCTAGAACTGTGAGCAATAATTTCTGTTGTTTATAGGCTACCCTGTCTGTGGTATTTTCTTCCAGCAGTCCAAACAGAGTAAGACAATGGCTAAAATTAAAAAATATTGCTTGGGATATAGAGCAACTGATTCTCTCATACATTGTTTTAGGGAGGTTAAATTGGTACAATTACATCGGAAAATATTTGTCAATATCAACCCAAGCTGAATGAGCTCATATCCTATGATGTAGCAATTCAACTTATAGGCATATACCTAACAGAAATGTATACACATATTCACCAAAAGACATGTGTAAGAATATTGATGGATAGCAGCATAATTTATTGCAGCCCCAAACTGGATATAACTTAAATATCCATCAATGGATGGATGGATAAATCGTGATAGATTCATTCAGTAGATTGCTGATAATGAACATTCCATTCCACACATCATAACATAGATCTCATAAATATGGTGATAAGTGAAAGGAGCCAGACATAAAAGAGTAAATTCTTTATACTCCTTTAAATAAATTTCAAAAATTGTCACAACAAATCTATGGTTATCAAGCTCAGTACAGTAGTTACTTTGGGTGAAGTGAAATGAGTGGAAATGTGCAAAGGGAGTTTCTGCTAATATTTTATCCAGTCATGGTTTTGTCACTGTTAATTTTGTAATAATTCACTGATCAGTCCACTTATTATTTGTGCATATATTTTATACATTAAATACTTAAATATAAAATTTTCTTATATTTTACATTTAATTTTTTTAATTAACAATAAAAGTGGGACCTCCTATGCCATAGGAAACTCTGATATATAGCTTTGAGAGGTATTTTTAAATGATATATTAAAATGGATTGTTGACAAAAGACCATGATAACAAATGGAAAAGTGAAGTCTATTTCAATGATTACCCTAAAGTAAATTTTCCAAGTTAATTTTGCCTCAGAGCTTAAAATATGGGAAGAATAAAAGATGCCTTTTTGTTTTCTTATAATTAAAAAGATAGTGAGCTACTGTTACTTCTTAAATTAATGCAGTGGCTAGGAAAGTTCTTACACATACACTGTAAGGGCAAATACAAATTAAAAATAAGAAGCTCAATTCTACCTGCTGAAAATAAGGGAAGAGACTTCTCCCAGCTCCCCTTTCTTTCTTCCTTTTCTTAAGAGCATTTGCTTTTGAAAACTTGTAATTATAACTTCTTTCTGTTGCTTTGAAATGTGTGTAAATCCTTTTCAAAGTTAAGTAAAGACAGGTCTGTGTTACAACTCAGATGCCTTTCTCAAGAGCCCAGGAATCAGCTTATTGAAAGGTAATCATTAAGGCAGAGTGAGCCCCTATTACCTAGTTTCTACGGGAGGATAGAAGCTGAGCAGCAGGCCACCTGGCTCCAAAACTACCTCCTGTCATAAAGATGTGAGAAGTGTCCTTTTTCTTTGGGTAAAGCCAATTGGCTAACACAGATGACCACCCCAGTGAATCTAGGATGAACTATGCATGACAAATGGTGTTGTCAAGTACCTTGTACTTGAGGACTAGTTACTGTTTATCTTGAGAACATGTATGTAATGAGTTGTATCCACGTGGCTATATAAAAGGGTGAGATTTGTTTCTGTCTTTGCAACCTCTTAGCAGATTGCCTGTGATGCACTTCACATTCTGGTTTAATTCTAATTTAATAATAAAATTGTTTTCTTTCTCCTATACCTTTGTGGAGAGGTATTCTGCATTGGTGGAAGGTTTTGTTTTTAATTATATCTCTCCAATAACACACATATGTGATATAAGTTATTTGAAGTAACTTAAATATCTCGAAAAATAGTCTTTCAAACTTTAGCCTTTTTCAGCAGCCTTTATAGAAATTAAATCCACATCTACTATAAAGAATGTCATTTTTTTATACTTTCTTCATTAAATATTGTATTAAAGTTTTTATTTTTATGAAACTTCATCTCATTTAAGTAAGTAATGAAAACAATTTTAAGTGCAAAAACGTTCCTTAGAGGAAAAGTACCCATACGTGAAATTCCATTTGTTAATTTTAATTACAGAGTATGTGGCTTCAGAGCCATCTTTGATGAGGGATTCATAAATATTGGGAATAGAAAATTGTCACATAACAAATGAGAGAAAAAGGAAGAGTATATTACAATGAATTTTGAAAATAATAAAAGAAGGTTAATTAAGGAAAATTAGAGTTAACACTGACACCTTAGAGGAGAAAATGAACCAAGGTTGTTTTGAGGGCTGCTAATGGTGTGTGCTCTCCTGTGAAATCTATTCATGGCCATGGAGACCAGACGTTCCTGGCCACCATTTCAACACATTCATCCTTGATTACTGAGGAAGTGGTGAATAAAATGTGATGGATCGTAATCAGTCTATTAAACTTCTGCACATACCAAAAATATGTTTTTTGGCTAAAGCACACAGTGTGGAAGGTATGGAGCCAAAATATTTGGTGAACAGCACTAATGACCTCAGTAATGTTACTAAATTTCCTCTTCCTAAACAAGAAAATGCAGAGGAGCCAATGATTATTAGACCTCTAATGATTGGGCATTGGAAATACAAAAGTCATCGAATGCGCTTATGATGAAAGCAATCTTAAAAAGCAGTTTTATGTTTGCATATTAAAGTGCTCATCCAATCTAATGTTAAATTTTATTCTGTCGTTAAATTAAAAGTGTTAGCCTCCCCTCTTACTCCACTCCCCCTCCCCACTAAGCCCAGTCAGGGCTCTCATGTCTGATCCATGGCTAGTTGGGAGCTATAGGAAAGTGACAGGAATGGTCCATTCTTTCACTCACCTCTTACCTCTAGGACCTAACCCTCATCTGTTGATTTTAGCTCTTCAGGACTGAACAGAATGGAGAGATTTCAGAACCAGGACAAGGATCTATTAGTTTAGTTTTTTTTTTTTTATTTGTAGTTCTCTCTTGGCTGAGTCAATTACATTTTTCAAATGCTGATTCTTTTGAGGAGCATATAGGTGGTTCTTTCAGAGACAATTAATGGAGATCTCTCTGGACTTTCTAACCACTTTTTAACACAGGTCATGTATTCTCCAACTGACTTTTCTCATACTCCTTCAGTTTTGATATAGTGATGATCTCCCTTCTCCTGCTGTCTCCTTATCTGGAAGATAGTTTTCTTGAGCAATAACTCAAACTCACTTGCCTTTCATGGCATAGGATTGGAGCATGGAAACTCATGTACCCTTACTCACTACCTCAGAAAGCAGCTGGTCCTCTTTCCAATTTCCTCACCATTTAGTGATATTCAAGTCAGCCTCTGCCTCCAGACTTCATCATTCAGGTACCAGTCTCTGTGACTCACCCCTAAACATCAGAAGGTTCTTATTAATTCTCACAAGAATCTCTTTCACTCTCCATTCTACTAGCTGAATGACTTACGCATCTCTGCCGCTCATTCACCATTCAAGTTGACAGTGAGATGTTTATTTCTCTGCTTATAAACCATCAGAACCTCTATGACTGTTTCTTTTGAGTATCCCTTCAATTGGCTTGAATTATAGGAGATGCAGTCTTCCATCCTCCATAATTAAGAGAGAGGAAAAAAGAAACACACCAGAGTAGTTATGGGTTTTGAAATTCCCTTTCAAGAAGCTCGTCCTCTGCTGAACTGCTAGTCTTCTCTCATATGGGCTATTGAGGTTGATGATCACTAGATCATTTGGCTACCTCTTATCCCTCTGAGTACGTGACTATATTTCATTTTAGAATGTGGGAATATATAGCATTAATCACCTCTGACGTTGACTGTTTAACTGAAATCCTTATAGGATAGGAAAAGTCCCATTTTACGTTCCATTCCATTTGAAAGAAGCGTAGCACAGTCAAGAAGTACCAATTACACCAGCCACATCCATCTCCAGGGAGAAGACGAGGCCATGAAAACGCCCTGACCTCAAACAGGAAGTAGGATATAGGGCAAGATGGACCTTGATGCTACTCTGCTACTTTATTTTGTGATTACTCTGTGTGTATATATGATCGTTAGATAATCTCTTAAAATACTAGTAATTTAGCATCAAAACTTAATTCATTAATATCCATTAATTTGCCTCTCAAAAAATATTGGCTCAATTTTCAAGAACTTCTTTTCTTCTGAACAATACTAGAAATAAAATGAAAATATTTGCAACTTGCCCTTTTCATTAAGCTGTTAAGTTTAAGAAGAAAGTGAGGTAATTCTCGTTAAATAAATACTCATTTTATTTGCCATGTAAAGTATTAATGATAAAGAATGTAATAACAGTGACATGACCTGCCATCATCAAATGATTGTCATTTTCATGGGATTTTTTTATGTGTCTATTCTCATAGAATTGTCTTGATCTCAGATAATAGGCATGAGAAGTATTAGAAATCCAATGGAAATTGTTTTCAGTTTTATGTAGAGGATAATCCATAGATTATCAGTACTGATCCCAACCTTAACCAGGTTAACTCAGGCCTCTGACCTCAGTTTCCTGTCTATCTTTACTTCCTCTTTGTGCTGTTTCAGTTGAGAATTCAGATCTTGTATGTGGCCATGCTTTGAAAACTGCAGAATGATAGCAATGAGAGATCTCACTCAATTGAATATGTGAGATAAAAAATTTCTTTCATCATACTGTTTTCACGAGTAGCTTTTATTTTCTCATGGGATTATCGTATACTTTATCTACTTTTGTAATCATAGTGTACTCTTCATTCCTAACTCACTGACTGAAGTTTCCCAGTGTTTTGTATACAGTAGATAGAAAATGGGAATTTAGCCCAGCCACTTTATGAAAAACATTTTCTTCTATTTTTTTCACATTTAAAAAATGTCTTTTAAAAAACATTTCAGTTTTTCCCTTCATTACTTCTCTATAGTTGATGTAGCGATTAATTCTTCTATAACTGACAAGTAAGAATCAGTAGCCTATAATCAGCAGGTTAGCAGAGGAAAGGAGAAAATTGGCTTAATTTAATTTGAATTTAATCTAGAATCTGTTATATATATAACGTATTATATATATATATGTATATAATATTTCTATGGTAATACAATCTCATACAACTGTCCAAATCACTGAGAGGTATGAAATATTCTGATAGTAAATTGGATATAATGGCTTTAAGTTTTCTTGGCAATTCTTTACATTTTCCCCATTTTCACTGTTTTAATAGCATGCACGTAAGTGTCTATTAGCATTTCCATTCTCCACACTTAAGTTTTAGTGGACTCGTATTACACCTACTTTGTTAAATTTCATTTCACACTAAACTAAAGTTTTCCATACAGAAATTTAGCTCTCAACTATTATACTTCAACTTGGCTCTGGTAAACCATAAATGTTAAAAGGAATAGCTGAGTCTTTATTTTATGGTTCCATGCTCCCAATTCTTGCTCTTAGAACTTCTAAGCTGCTTAGATTTCACAGGTCGTTAGCACCATCATGACAGCTCCTACCACTGGCTATATCAGGGAGACATTTAATTAGTCAGAGAGATTGAGGTTTTACAACTGTCTAATGCATGTCTATGACTACTTGGAATGATTTTTTATAGGAGGTATTTCTTCTCTAGTTGAATACAACAAATATGCACACAAAATTCATTGTTCAAATAGAGAAAATGCCATACAAAACATTGATTACTGTTTCCATAGAAATCCACTATCATATACCACAGTGAGTTTTCCTCATCATTGTGAAGTATATTTTGTCTGGTTGGAAGATATACAAGTTTTAACAGTCCATTCTCTATACTTTTTGAAATAATCTCATCATTTCTGTGTGTACCATACTTATTTTAGAATGTTTTCGGAGTCCACACCTTCCGAATTTTTAACAAAAATCTCTGCCCTATGAACAGGCTTCCACTCTGGTAGTTAGTCTGGTCTAAGAGATTTGCCCCTTATCACAGTTGACTTGATTAGACACTCGTTGAAGTTAGACCAATCCTAAACTTCTTTTCATGAATTTGGAACTGGGACAGAGCAATTTTGGTTAGTCTCTGTTGGCACTTAAAGCAGTAAGAGTGACAAGGCTTGGCTGAGATGACTTATTTGGCTGTGAGCATGCTAAAATCCAAAAGAATGCACATGTCAAGGAAGAAGAATGAAGCTCATATGTGGAAAAATGCAGAGCAAAGGACCATGTGGCCCAGATTTAAAAGAGAGCAATCCCTTTTTCTGATTTAAGAGTTCCTGATTTTGTTGCTAGTGAGATTTACCTCTGCTTCCTGCAGTTAGGTTTCATGTGGATGTGCTAAGATGCTGACAATAAATCCCCTTCCCTCACCCACTCTTTCGTTAAGTTAATTGGAGTGAATTTCTAATATTTCCTTTTGAATGAGTTTCCACTATACCCTGTGGCTCAGCATGGAAGGGCCAGTTTCTTAATCAGAGTCAATATCTTGAGAACACAATAATTGTAATAAAGTCAGGGTTTACATAGAATTACAGAATATTACAGCTGAAATGGACTCAGAGGTTATTTAATGAAACTATCTCATTTTCCATCTTATCACACACAAACAAGGAGACTAAATCACAGAGGTACTAAATTCATTTTTTTCTTTCTTTGTACAATTAGTTTTTATATTACTATGGCTATAGATTAGTATTCAACAATTTCCATAGTTAAGATATAATATTTACCTTCTTTGAGAACCAATAGAAATATTTTTCTTCATTTTGGCTACATAGCTAATTTATAATTTAAATTTATACATGTCATTTACCTCTTTTGAATAACCACCATCTTGTTTATAAAATGAAAATAATAATACCATTTCACCAGCTACAGGGGGCTGTGGTTACGACTGAATGAGAATTGCCTATACTGGGTAATGAATAATATGATTCCATAGATATGACCATTGGAGTGACAAGAGGCAAGCAGAAATGAGAATCACTGAGGCTTTGAACAATTCAGCAAAGGAAAGCAAAGGACAACAAAAGCTCCATTTGAACCCCAGCTAGGTCAAAATTGACTGAAATAAATGTGAATATACTACACATACTAGAAGGATAATATCAGGCTAGCAAAATCTGTAGAGACTTGAAAAAACATATATGTATAATTTAATTTCCCCACATACTGCTTTAATCTCTGAATCCTGGCACCCACTGCATTCAACAGAGTTCATGGCAAGGGTTGCTGTTCTTCTTAAATGAGAATAAAGAAAAACAAGGAAAGTTAGAACCACATGAAATAAAGAAAAAGGAAAACAAAATTTCAAAGAAGTAAAGAGAAAGAGTTACTCCTGGTGTTTCTCTCATGTCCTCCTAAGGGAAAAGGGAGGCGAGACTAAAGAGGATAAGATGACCTATACCTAACGTTTCTCACATGCCACTTCAGATCTTTAAGGTGTTACCTCGGATCCCAACCGATTCTGTGTTCACTTTGACTAAATTCATACAGATGCAATCTGGCATTCCTAGTTCGTGTTGACTGTCTTTGAGCCTCTTTGAGATCTTGGCATGGAATGTCTGAGGGACCATTTCTTCCTCAGGCATGAGCAATCCAGAGTCAGGGAATTAATGCTACCTGTGAAAAGAATACTCTTGACAAAAATAGGATGAGAGCAAAAGGATGAGCATTTCTTATTTTTCCCCTGGCATGTGGATCTGAGAACCATCCCATAAGGCTCTTAAACAAAGTCCCAGGGAGTTGAGCGCCGGCAACAGGGAGTAATGGCCAATTTAATAATGTACCTTTTTTATTGATTTTCCCTCATACTCTGTGTTACTACCTTGATACCTCACTTGGGCATATGGGATCACTTCAAAATAAAATATTTCAATAAGCTGCAGTTTCAGGCTCAACTTTCAGGAAAACCCAGACTGAGAAAGTCAGTACCTAGGAGTGGGACGAGAAAGCAGACACTCACAGTGGAATTGTGGGGCTGGATCATCCAACCATCAGGTGAAAATCATGACCTCTTTGCTGATTATAATTGGGATGGGGACAACCAATAGTAAATAGTACCATCACAATTACTGAGGATCTCACCTGATAGGCTGAGATAGATGGAAGGTAAAGAGCAGGTTCCGAAGTGGTTATAGCATTTATAGAACAGTGTGAAGAAATACTAATTATAAGAATTGTTTAATTAGCAGACTTTGGTTAATTCCTTAATAACTTTTGGAAAAGAACATGACAAGTTCAAATCAACCAACTTTCAAGTCAAGGCGTGCTGTGAAACACACAAAGCCAAAGTCTAACTATAAAAGCAGAAAGATTGAAGATGCTGGAATTACAGCATTGGCAGGTCATTTATGTCAGACTTGTGATTTTGACATTTAAAAATGGGACATTGAGGACTGGGATGAAGCAGAGAGCTTGGTGGATCTCTGCACTGTCACCACCTACCACTAAGAGAGTATATTCTGAGACACTTGGACCTTGGAGGCAGCATATCCTACACTTAAGAATATTACTCTGATCTATTATTAGAGGACTCTTCAGGCTGCAAGTATTGATTGGACCCTAGATTATAAAAGGATTTGGAGCAAATCCAGATTGTGGTACAATCTTCTTGACAACTCAGCAAATCTGAAGAGGCTGAAATTACAAGTGAATAAGAACATGGGATGGAATCTCTCATAGCCCAGTAGGAAATTCTCAGCACAGTTGCCTAGGGTTCTGGATTAGAACCATCATTCTGCCAAAAAACTTCTTTCTATTTGAAAAAATTAGTCTGGAGTAGAGGCCTGTGCATGGACCCATGGAAATTGGTCAGAGTGTGCAGGTCTTTGTGACTCATGTTACTGCCCACCAGAAATTATCCACACAAGAGAAAGCATTCAATACCCAAGTAGATGTCACCCAGCATTCTTTCCCAGCAACCCCAGGCAAAATGAGCCCTGGAGAAAATGGCCGTGGTGACCACGTATGGAAGTGCTTTTGAGGATCAACAGTATGAGCACTCTACTCTCCAACTCTGATTCTATTTCAACCACTGCTGAATGCCCAATCTTCTCAAAGCAGGAGTCAAGTCTGTGCACATGATATGTTACCATCACTTAGGGAAACCAGCCAGCGATACGATGATTTGGTTTCACAAGATCTCTTCCACCCTAGGGGACAACAATGCATCCTTACTGAAATTGACATATAGTCTTGCCTCCAGTGCTTTTACCTGTACCATCATCCAAAGACTTAAGGCATACATAGTATCTTGCACAACATTGCTTCAGAACAAGGGACCAGTTTTACGGCACCTGAATATCAGATCCACTGTTATATTTATGATAAAAATAAGTACTCAAAAGACATGAAGATAGTTAATTATATTTTCACTGGAAAGGGGGAAATAGGCATAATCAGTCCAAACTTTTAATTTTCTTTGTTTTGGGTGATGTAATTTGCTTGTTTTTTTCTTAAATATTTAGAATATGATGACCATTATATCACAAAGTCTGGTGCAGAGAAGGAAATGGAAAGGAGAAAACCTATCAAAGGAACTTGGTAAAGAAGACTCTGGAGAGGTGATAAATAATATATTTCAGTAAGTTACACATGAAAGGATTTTCCAGAGAAACATCAAAGAACATCAATAGCTATATAACCTGGGATTAATGGTGGTGTTGATTTTATAATTAGCTCAGGAGATTATTGATAATTAAGGTTGTTCTGAGAGCAGTCATCCAGAGAGGTTTCTTGACCTCATGAGGGAATCTAAAGGAACAGCATTTAGACTTCTGTCACAATTCAGGTGGGTAAGTTTGTATCCTCCTAAAGAGAAGGAAAAAGAAGGCTCTGTACCCTAGTCTTTTATGAAGACTCTTTGAAGAAGTAAGCAAGCATCTTAACTAAAAATCATTAGTTGTTCGAGCCCTTCTTCACTGTTAGTGGAAACAGATCTGTGATATTAAGCACTAGTCCATTAGGGGCCAGTCTTTATTTCTTGGAATAACTGTGAAAAGCTTTTTAGTTTACTTCTTCAAGAGTCTATTTTTTCAAAGAATTCTGTTACACTGTTACCAGCACTGAATTGCTGTCTGAGTTTAGAAGAGAAGCCCTGAATTGCCTGAAATCCAGTTGATCTGATAAGGTTGATAATCTTGAGAGGCAAAAGGAATAGGGCATCAGTAACAGAAGATGTGAGAGAAATTGTAACATTAATACGAGCACAAAACAAGAGGTTTAAGAAATAAGAAGCAAGTTCATAAGTCAAGAGAGTCAAGAATTAAATCACCATCAAAGATAGAGATATTGGGATTTTGGGCACCATCAATTAATTAAGGAGATAATCCAGCAAATTGGTTAAGAGTGCAGGCTCTAGGGCAAAATGACCTGGGTTCAAATCTAAGCACTTCCTGTGTGTACACGGAAAAGCTTCTTAACTGTTTGAGTCTTGGTCTCCTTATTTTCAAAATTATGTGGTTAATGGGGCCAGCCCCATGGCATAGTGGTTAAGTTCAGCATACTCCACTTTTGCGGCCTGGGTTCAGATCCCAAGCATGGGCCTATACCACTTGTCAGCAATGCTGTGGTGGTGACCCATATATAAAGTAGAGGAAGTTTGGCACAGATGTTAGCTCAGGGCTAATCTTTCTCAACAAAACAAAACAAACAAAAAAAAACCAAAAGAAAAATAATTATGGTTAAGAGTAGTACTTAGCTCAAGAAACTATTTTAAAGATTTAAAAAGAAAAACATGCACAATGTCTATCATAGTTAATGGTCAATAAATATTAGCTGCTTTTAAAGATTTACTTGGATAGTTCATCCAACTAAGGTAAACCTGGCTACCTGGAGGCCTCTGTTCAGGCCTCTCTCAGTATGAATTACTCTCGATAGAGAAAGGTGCAAGGTTAAAGAATAATACTTCTTTCTTAGGTTAGAATCTCAGAAATTTTGAGTGGGCACTAATTATCAAAAAATGAAATTTAGGGGGCCGGTCTGGTGGTGCTGCTGTTAAGTGTGCATGTTCCACTTCAGTGGCCTGGGATTCACCAGCCTGGATTCAGGGTGTGGACATGGCACCGCTTGGCAAGCCATGCTGTGGTAGGCATCCCACATGTAAAGTGGAGGAAGATGGGCAGGGTTGTTAGCTCAGGGACAGTCTTCCTCAACAAAAAAAAGAGGAGGATTGGTGGCAGATGTTAGCTTAGGGCCAATCTTTCTAAAAAAAAAAAAAGAAAGAAATTTAACCTGTACTCAAATATCTTCTTTTTGTCCTCATAATGAATTAAACTGTATTCTAGGACACATTTCTACAAAAAAGCTAATCTATTTCTGGAAATAAAAGAATGAGAGTAAAGTGAAAGTAAAGTTTCATTTATTTGGTTAAATTTCAGTTTCAGTAATAAGATCTCAGGAGAAAGGAGAGTAGGTACTTCATATAAATGTTTGATAAATAATTAATGGGTAGGTGAATGAGTGAGTGAATGATGAAATGAATTGAATTAAGTGAGCGGACATGGGAGAAAGCAATTCAGTGTGAATGCATGCTAATTAAGTTGTGTTAGAATGAGAGAAGTCTATTGTTACAAATACCTGGTTTATGAGGTCTTATTAAAAATGGAACAAGAAAGAGCTAAAGATTAAGGTCTTTTAAAAAATTTCTTATGGGCTATTAGAAATATTAAGCTGTCAAATGCTTAAGAGTGGACACAGACTGGTTACAAAATTTAAAAAAATAGAAAAATGTGGGCAATTATGTAAGGAAAAATAAGGGAAAAATAACTTTCAGAGCTTTATTTAAGCACATTGTTCTATAGAATTAGATTTGAACTCTTAAGCCTATTAGCATAACATACATGGCTCTAATAATTTACAGTTTGACAACTGAATGTACTCGTTAATGATCAAATGCAATTTACATTTTAGTGAGTCAAACTATTGATCCACTATCAAGATTTAGTGACATGCTGTAATAGCTGCTCTCACTGTGAAAAACATAGTCATGTGCCGTATAGTCATGATGGTCATCCTCTACTATATTGTAGTGACTCTTTCTCCAGAAAAAACCAAATACTTTTTAAAGATTGCTGTCTCTTTTTCTTTCAAATGTTTTCTCTTTAAAAAATTCATATATTTACCCTTATGCCTGATATATGTTATCAGGCTAGGGAAAGAAATTAAGTAATGCAAAAATGTAAAACTGCTGTAATAGGAGATAAAGTTTCTTTTCTTCTTTGATGAGGAAGATTGGCTCTGAGCTAAAATCTGTGCCAATCTTCCTCTCTTTTGTAGATGAGACTCTGCCACAGCATGGCTTGGTAAGTGGTGTGTAGTCCATATCTGAGATCCAGGCCAATGAGCCCTGGGCTGCTGAAGTGGAGCTCACGAACTTAACCACTAAACAACAGTGCAAGCCACAAAATTTCTATGTTTTAAGTCAAAATAAATACAGTTTCTCTCAGACTTAAAACAAGTTTTATTGAAATATATTTCATAAACATAGAACATCTTTTGCACTGTTCCCTAAGCATTGATAGCTACTATTGGTTTTATAGCATTTACAAGGGGCCTGTGCATTATTTAATTTTTTTAACTCCTGAGACAACAGCCAAAATGTCATATATATTATAGAATATATATAGAATATATATTTTATATACATATAAAATTAGTAAGATAAAGATTATAGTTATTAGCTTAAAGCTATTTAAATAAAACAATGAATATTTGTGGATATTACACTCAAGTACTTAGCTATTCTGGGGAAAACATTGCCAAAGATTACAAAAAATACAAATATCAAAATTTTACATAATTATTTCTTCCTAAAATGTCACATTAGGCTTTAAAATTCCAATGTCAATGGGAAAAAAATCACTTTTTAGTTGAAGGTGTTTTTACCACACTCACTTAAGAAGTATTATTCTTACTCTTTAGAGATGTGACAGCAGAATATCTTATGTTTTACTAATGGCTATTTAACATTTTTATTGGCATTAACATCAAAAATTTTTTTAATACGCAATATTTTATATAGGAAATCATTTTGGAAAACAAAGCATCAAACTAAGAGCAAAGAAAATCATAGAAATTCACTGCGCATTTTATAGTTCAATTCAAAATTATCAAAGCCCATTTTTGGCTTTGTAGTATTACCATGTTGTTATTAAAACACCTGCATATAAAGCATGGAAAAAAGTCCCTGCCTTAGGCATAGCTGTAATACTTACGAACTAGCCTCAGAAAATCCAGGTTCTATGTTAAGCTGAGCAAAGATACAGCAGATGTATGTAGATTCTTCGCTTCCATGACAAGTTTGCAGAACCTCAAAGGCTTCCTGCTCTCAAAACAACAGAAGGTTTCCTTACACAGCCCAAAGGTGCCCAATTTGGTGATGAGGTCATGGGCCTAACCCACTGAGCCACAAATCTGGAAAAGAAATTTCTTTATAGTAATATTTTCAGTGTCTTTTTGAGTCAATGGCTGATATAATGTGATATGATGGGAAATATCACATTGTTGAGACATTCTATTTACTTTGTCACCTCTCAAATATTAGTTGACCTACGGTCACACTGGATTAACTCAGATGAGAAGAAAGGTTTTTTTTTTTCTTCCTTTTCTTTAAAGAATACTATATCATCAGTAATAAAATGGGTAACCCTGCAGATGGTTTTGAAAGAGAAGTTCTCTTATAGAACTTCTTTTGGCCACTTTTTAAAGGCAGCTCTATATCTCCTACCCTAATTTTCCTGTTTGGGAAAGGAAGAGTGTGATGTTCCAAATATTTTTTTCTATTAGATTTACATGCTTCCTCTGAAATACATTTTTAATAGGCCGTTACTCAGTGTATGTTCTAACCCCGGTCTGGAACAAGATTTATAAGTACCCAACCAATTTCTGCATTACCATTTCAAAGGTTTAGGCAGTCTCTTTTGGGTCAAAGCCATTTTCCTTGTACCTTTGTTACTAGTGTAGCCTCAGGTCCTAGATGAGCTCTTCTTGGATCCTTAGGTCCCTAGCAAAGCCAGACTTTTCTTCCTGTTCCTCAGACTCATCTGATTTAGCATTAAGGTAAACTCAGACTGGGACTTCTGTTCTTGGTAAAGATGGAGAATAGGGACTGGATATGTCCTTCCACCTGAGACAGCTGAAAACTTGACAAAATATGCAAGACAATGGACATCAGACATCGCACAGTAAAGGTAAGTGGTCTCTGGGGAACAAAGTATATAAACCCCCAAGATTGTCAAAGCTCCCAACTGAGAGAGAGTTTCTAAGAATGTGGTACGAGGATGTGGAACCCTGGAAGAGCTTGACAAATGCCCTGATTTGAAGAGTCACAGCTGAGGTGTTGAGAAGACTAAGGCTAGAGTTCTCAAGGCAGAGTAAGAGAGAGGAGAGAACTCATGGAGCGAGAATTCCGGAGATATGCAGGGAGGCCCCTAATGTCTTCACATGAGTACAGACGAGTAGCTGTATATAAAGGAAACTATGTGAGGCTGGGGTAGACCTGGCAGGATTAGAGGAGATGGGGACAGGAGTTTACACCCAGCCTGAAATAGATCATAATCCTCTCACTGAGAGTGGGAGACTCCATAATTCGCTGGACATGCAGAGTAGGGTTTTACGCTAGTACTGGGACAAGACTAACCCTAGATCAAATGTTATTCTGGCCCCATCAAACAAAGCTTAAAAGCAAGAACCAAAATAATCAAACTGTTTACAAGTAACTGAAATACTTCCCAGCAAAATTTCAGGAATGTGCATAGTAATAAAAAGTATCTAGCGCATAAAAAAGTAAAATTCACAATGTTTGACATCAAATAAAAAGCTATCAATTTCCATAGAATCAGGAAAAAACAACCCATAGTGAGGAGAAAAATCAGTCATACAAAACTGACTCAAATAGCGCAGATGATAGAATTAGTTGACTAGGACATTAAAACAATTATTGTAACTGTATTGCACATGTACAAAAAGATAAAGGAAATGAAGATTTTAAGTAGGGACATAGAAGATATTAAAACAGACAAATCAAACTTGTAGAGAAGAAAACTACAATTACTGAGATGATAAGTACCATACATGACATTAAAGGTAGATTATACATTGTGGAAGAAAAGAGTAGTGAAAATGAAGATATGGAAATAGAAATTACTTGAAAGGAAATAGGAGAAAAACGACTGAAAAATAAACAAACAGCATAAGAGAGGTGTGAGATAACTCCAAGCAACGTAATGTTACTAGATTCCCCAAAGTAGGGGGATAAAAAACTACTTGAAGAAATAATGGTGTAGCATTTTCCATATTGATAAAACCCATATACCCACAGATGCAAGCAGCTTAACAGATCTCAACCACAAGAAACATGAATAAAAGTGCATCATGGCAAATCAAATTACTTAAAATCAGTAACAATGATTTGATGACTCCAGCTTTGTTCTTTTTCTCAAGATTGCTTTGGCTAGTTGGGGTCTTTTGTGGTTCCATACAAATTTTAGGAATGTTTTTTTCTATTTCCATGAAAAATACCATTGGAATTTTGATAGGAATATTGTTGAATCTGTAGATTACTTTGAGTCGTATGAACATTTTAACAATATTAATTCTTCCAACCTCTGAGCATGGAATATCATTCCATTTCTATGTGTCCTAATTTCTTTAATTAATGTCGTACAGTTTTCAGGCTACAGATCTTTCACCTACTTGGTTAAATTTATTCCTAGGTATTCTATTCTTTTTGATCAAATTATAAATGGGATTGTTAATTAATTTCTATTCTATTTCATTATTAGTGTATATAAATGCAATAGATTTTTGTATATTTATTTTTATCCTGCAACATTACTGAAGTTGTTTATTAGTCCTACCAGTTTTTTGGTGGAGTCCTTAGGTTTTTCTCTGTATAAAACCATGTCATCTGCAAATAGTGACAGTTTTACATCTTCTATTCCAAATTGGACGCTTTTAATCTCTTTTTCTTGCCTAATTTCTCTGGCTAGGTTTTCCAACTCATATTGAATAAAAGTATTGAGAGTGGGCATACTGGTCTTACTCCTGATCTTAGAGGAAAAACTTTCATCTTTTCACTATTGAGTATGATGTTAGCTGTGGGCTCAAAAGTATTTTTAAATAAATAAAAAGAAAATCACAACATATCACAATTTGTGGAATAATGATAAATCAGCTAGAGGGAAATGCATAGCATTTTGATATTTCTCTTAGACATCTATAAGCAAATGTTTGAAAAGGTGATTTGATATAAGAATCTAGAGTTCTGTTAACAAGTCAGGATGGTAGAAAGCCATCTGGGAAATATGAGACTAGATTAGATCTGTAAATTTATAGGACTTGAGATGACTTAGAAAGGTAAGGAGTGAGAGAAGAGAGGATGGGTAGAGGAGAAGAAGTGGTCTAGTAAAGAAGATGAAGAAGCAGCAGACTCTAAAGTAGGAGACAGATAAGGAGAGGGTTGTTTCTCAGAATTGAGAGAGGATGCGTTTCAAGAGGTGATGGAATAACAGCTGCTAAAACTTCAAGTAAAATGAGGGTAATGAGGTAGCTAGTGGCTGTGGCTACCAAGAGATTGTCGAAGACCATGATGTAACGTTTTTGATAAAGGGGTTGAGAATGGGATTGAGATTAAGTTGGTAAATAGGCACTGAGGATGTGCAAACATCAATTTTAGAGCTTGTTTGAAGTTTTGCCATGGATAATTAAAAGAATAGAGCAATAGCTTGATGCAACATGGGATCTTTGAAGGGTTTTGATTTTGGTTTTGTTTTTAAATTGTGGGTGTTCCTATAGTATGATTATATCCTGTAAAAGGAGTAATATTCCAACTGTGAGTTACACATTTAACCTTTTATTGACTCAGGAACTAGCGTTCCACTTTAACTAGAGAAAAGGCAAAGAATATGGATAATGATACAGGTAGTTTGTAAATTGGTAAAGGGAAAAAGAGGAAGTTTCTAATTTCTTTTATTTTCTCAAGTAAATAGGGGATAAAGTCATCAAATTAAATTGATAATGGAGGTGGTAGAGGTGTACAGCAAGATGTCAAGTTAAGAAACAATCGGCTCAGGGAAACGAAAAGTTAATTAAGAGATCACCCAGGCAGTTTTGAGTGTCCAATTGATGTTTGAGGTCATTATTTCAAAGTAAAAACAGTCTGAGTTCTTTCATTTTTTCCCTAAATTTTCTCCAACAGTTCTTGTGCTCAGGCCAGAGAAGGAAAGTAGTCTGGGTTAATCCATGTTAAAGTGTGGCCAGACAATAGGGGTAAGAGTATTTCCAAAGAAGTGAGTATATGAATGTACTATGAAATTATAGTTGTTAATGGAAAAATGATGACATCAAGGGAAGGTGCTGGGTACTGGGGAAAATGGTGGTCAATGAGTAGGAAATCTAACTTCGGTTGAAAGAAGTTTTGAAGTTCAGAGTCTAGAACAAGAAGGGGGAAAGATAGAAGACGTTTGTATGATAACGAGCTAATTGGATTTGAGATTTATTAGGTAAAAGAAAAGGTTTAGGATGGGCCCATGTGAGTGGACTACTGAAAGAAGGAGTAGGTGAGTAGGTCAAGAAACGTGTTTGTTGGATAAACCAGCCACGTGGGTATTGAAATCCCAGAAAGTGATAACAGAAGTGTATAAAGAAAAACAGTAAGCCTCTGTTGATGAACTTTGTTGATAAACCCAATGATCCTAATAGATGAGAGATCCAGAGAGAGTCACATGGAAGTGATTGGCTAGGAGCAATGTCTAAGCAATGGCAGATAATGTCAGGGTATGATCAATACTCTGGGTCACTTTTACTCTGAACTTACAGCAGTGTTTTCATTTTTTCATTTCTGGCCCTGTCTATCTTTCTCCTGTGACAACTCTGTCTTTGCTCATTTCTAATACCTAATTCCTGCCTTCTTCTCTACTGCTACCTAGTTCCCAGCAAAGGTCTATGTGTGTTATTACTCATGCAACATACAATTACTTAGTACCTACTATATGCCAGCTGTATAATGCTAGGTTTGGGTTACTATCAACTGTGATTTGGACACTTAGCAAAAAATTCTTGCTCTCGAGCATTTAAAATGTAGTTATCATATGTATCATTGCCCTTCAGCATTTAAAATATAGTTATTATATGCATCATTCAACCGTTTTTGAAAATGAGTTGAGTACTGAGTTGTGTCTTCTTCAAATCTATCCCCAGGCCAGAATCTTACGAATATGTAAGAAATTTAGAGAGATAAGATGACAAAATACGAAGCACAATACTTGTCCATGTTTAGTATAATATAATTAAGACCCCAAGAACTATGAACAGTACTCTAGAGCTCATTTCAAACATTGAAAATAACATCTATTGATTTTCTCACTTCTTTACATTTATCACATTTGTTCCAGTATATATCAGGTTGGTGCAACCATTGCTTTGTTGGATTTTTATCAAGTTTCACAGTGATTACATAGTGTCTTTCTGTTAAAAAAGTAATAAACACCTGGTTTAAAGTTTATGACAAATCTATATTGTACAGAGCCTTTAATGTCTCCAGAAGGAAAAGGCCTTCATGTTGGCCCTATGGGGCACAGTTCAACAGACAGGGCATAAAAAAGAATGTGACGAAGGCTAACAAAATAAAATGTTGACTTTGTTTTGTGCAGGAGTCATGGAATATGTCCTTTACCCTACTAAATAGTTTTTGAACATTAGAGATGCTTTGTTACTGTAGATAAAACAATAATCATTAAATTTCTGAAAATCTTGTATTTTTCCTCCATTCTTAGTGTATGTTATTTACCAAATATTTTTATGTGAAGTATGATTTTTTTTTCCTTTTCTTCCAAATATCTTTTGTAGAAAAGAACAATGGATAACAAACCTTTATATTCTATATGCCTTTGGACTGTGACAATATTTGAATACTTGATGCTTTGTTTTAATATGTGACTGATACAGTGATGATGGGTATTAATGTTAATGCAGTCATATATTTATAATGTCTGGGAATGTGTGGTTATAGTTTTGTGAAAGAAATAGATTGTCAGTGTTTGCCAGTTTGTAATAACTTAGTTTGAGACCTTAAAAATATAAATAATGAAGTACTGAAAAGAAAACGTGAAAACAAAGAAAAGAAATAGACCAGGATACCAAGCATTGAAATAGTTTGTAATAGTAAAAAAGAATGAGTTAAACTCAGTAATTTTCAGTGCGAATGTTCATGGTAAGTTAAAGAGAAAAGAAAATCAAAATAGCAGTATCATATTTGGGAACTGATAAATAAATTGTAGTATATTTACATGAGGAACGCTATACTTCAAGAAGACTAACATAAGGATTGTTATATACAAAAAAAATAGGTGATTCTTACAAACAAAATAATAAGCAAACACACACAAGAGAGCATATATATTATGATTCCATGTGTGTCAAGTTCAAAAACAAGCAAAACATTTCAAGTATATATAACTGGTGATTGAACAGCATAGAGAATTTGTTTAATCCAACTCTAATTACACAAACACACACGTATATCGCACCCACATACAAATGTACACACACTCATACACATACATACATACATATACAATATGTTACATTGATTTAAGAGGTAACTTTGGTACTGAGAATATTTTTCTTTGATTTGGCAATGTTTAATGATTAAATTATAATGATGAAAATATAAATCTTTAAGATCATTTTCCCTCTCAAATAAAGAAATTTAAAGTCTTCAGATATTAAAAGTAAAGATAACTACATTGACCTTGGTTTTCTAATTTCTTCAACCTCAGAAATATATTCAAAATAATAAAACATTATTATAGCCTGTTTTATGCAAGTTTTAATGTTCACTATTTTATAGCTAGAGAAGAAAGTTACCAAGGACTTATACTCTTTTACTATAAAAGCTGTAAGAATTATGTACTGTGTGATTAGAAATAAATTCACAAGGAATTAAAAATGTAGCAATAAACTTGTTGAAATATATTCGTTTAGAATTGTTGTATTGACATGCAGCATATTTCCCAAATGCTCCGTGTGTGTGCACGTGTATATGGGATGCAGAGGTGTTATGAATAAAATCCAGTATGATAGTAATTATGATAACTTTGTGGTTTTTGTAAAGTTTGATACAAGCTTTATTAAAAACTAAAAGAATGCTTAAAGATTTTAAACAATTTTAAATCGTCAAGAATTCATCTTGTAACTAACCACTTTAGAATTGTCTGATAGAACAATACATTTATACAAAGACAAATATAATACCAAATAAAAATTTTGAAAAGAATTTCATAAATGTAAAGACAACTGTATTTCTTTTAAAGTAAATGTTTTAATGACATATAACCTACCCATAGAAATCTATATGCATTTTCCCATGAATTTTCACAAAGTTAACACCCTTGTGTAACCAGTATTTAAATGAAGACAGAGAACAGAATATAACCCCACAAGCTTCCCTCATGGCCCCTCCCAGTCACTCTCCATCCTAGAATGATCACTCTCCTGATTTCTAATACGATGATTCTGCCTGTTCGACGAGTTGATATACATAGAATGTCTTTTATGAGTAGCTTTGTTTGCTTCATATTTTGTTTGTGAGAACCATCCAAGGTTTTGTGTATAGGAAGATTTGGTTCAGTCTTGTTGCTGTATAGTACTGCTTTGTATGAATATACACAAGTACTATATAGCAAATTGTCAATTCTACAATTGATAAGTATGTCAACGTTGTTGTGCATTTTGGTTGGTCCTATTTCTACCTATGAAAAACATGTACATTTCTTTTGGTGGATATTTGTATTCATTTCCGTTGGTTATGTAACTGGGAGGATAATGGCTGGGTCATTGGACATATGTATATGTAGCATTAATATATACTGGCAAGATATTTTCTGAAGAAGTTTTACCATTTTACGTTTGAAACATGTGTGAGTTCTAGATGCTTCATATCCTTACCAGAATTTGTTATTGTCTTTTTCACTTTATCCATTCTCATGGGTCTGTAGTGGTATAATATTTTGTTTTGAATTGGAATTTCCCAGTGACTGATAAAGGTGAGCATCCTCCCATGCATCTCTTAGATATTTGGATATCCACTTTTATGAAGCGCTATTCAAGTTTTGTGTTTTAAAACAATTCTTTGGAAGGTTTGTGTATGCTCACCTTTTATTTTTGTTTTCTTTATGTTTTTCTCTTAATTATTTGGCAAATATCATTTTTTAAAGCCAACTAGACTTGCTTTTTGAGAGATTAGTAATTAATTAATTTTAGTTAAGAAATATAGGAGTATTTATATTTTTAATTTTATTTTATATCAATGTTCTTTATTTTATAATGCTAGAAAGTAAAACAATTTAATTACCCTTAACACTTGGTTTGTTGTTGCCATGTATTTAAATAAAAAAGAAATAAAGACCATAGTCAAAATTTGTTTGTATTTTCACATTGCTCTTTATTTCTTTTTTTTCCCCTAAAGATAGGCACCTGAGCTAACAACTGTTGCCAATCTTCTTTTTTCTCTTTTTTTCTTCTTCTTTTCCCCAAATCCCCCCCGGATATAGTTGTGCATTCTAGTTGTGAGTCTCTCTGCTTGCACTTTGCGGGACGCGGCCTCAGCATGGCCTGATGAGAGGTGCCATGTCTGCGCCCAGGATCTGAACCGATGGAACCCTGGGCCGCTGAAGCAGAGCAGGCAAACTTAACCAGTTGGGCATGGGGCCGGCCCGGCCCCTTGCTCTTTATTTCTATCTGGATTCTAATGGTTGCATTCAAGAACATTTTTCTTCCATCTGTAGTTCAATGGGCAATCAGCTCTCCAGGTTTTCTTTATCAGATTTTTATTTTAATTTCATCCAGATTTTAAAAGACTCCCACTTGTTTTAGAATTGCAGCTCACCAGTTATATTCTTTCAGCACTTTAAGCATGTCAGCATGTCAGTCACATGATGTATGGTTTCCAGCATTTCTGTTAAAAAGTCATTATCAGTCTTATAGTTCTTCCATTGAAGATAACACTTTTTTTCTTCACTGTCTGCTTTTAAGACTCTTCTCTGTCTGTGGTTTTATATCTATCAAAATATTTTGGAAATTTTTCAGGCATTTTCTCTGTTTTTTTTCTTCTTTTGATATTTCCTTTTTTACACTGTGGCGTTGTACAAATCTTATGTGCGTATTTGGATCAATTTTGATAAATTTTTTCAACTATGTAAAGACTTCCCACTCAATGTACAGAATATTTCCATCAATTCAAGCAGTTTCCTCACGCTCCTTTCCCATTCCAGCCTCCATCCAAAGGGCAACCATGGTTCTTTCTGGGCCTATTTTACAACCATGGAATAATTTTGCATCTCTGTGTGTGTGTGTATACACTATTGATATATATAAATTTATCAGTATGTTCAGTTTGGGGATTGAGCTTTTCATTTAACATGTTACTGAGATATCTGTATTATTGCTTGTATGAGTAGTGCATTCATTTTATTGAAGTGTGGTATTGAATTGTATGAATAACAGAATTTGATTTTTTTACTCTTTTGACTAGTATTTGGTTTGGTTTATTTTTGGTTGTTAGCTAACGTGTATATTTTGTACCTACCTTTTAGAGGTATATGATTTCATTTCTGTCAGATAAAGTCCTATGAATGTAACTGTTGGTCAGAAGAGTAGGTAGATGTTTAACTATATAAAAAGTTTCCAAATTGTTCTCCAAAGTAGTTGTAATGGTTTATACTCTCATGATGCATAAGCAAGAGTTCCAGATGCTCCTCATTCCTGACATAAATAGATATTGTCAGTCATGAATTTTAACAGTTTTTGTAGTTATGAAGTAGCATTTCATTGTACTATTACTTTTGTTTCCCTGAAAATAAAGATGCTGATACATTGCAATATTAATTGGATAGAGAGATGAGAAGCGACTAGCAAAGAAGATGAAGAGAAGCCTGAGGAAGAAAGTAGACAAGGCTCGTATGTTTCTAGAAAATTAAGTGAAGAAAAGTTTTCTAGGGTTAAGGAGTCATCTTTCCTGTCAAATGCTGTAAGTGAAGTAAGAGGAGGCCTGAGTCTTCACCAACATATTTAGTTTGTGGAGATCACTGGTGCCCAGGACGAGAGCTATATCAGCTGCAGATGAAGAGAGAATCCTGTTTGGAATTGGTTCACAAAAAAATAACAGGAAAGAAATTGGAGAAAGCGAGTATAGTCAAACATTTGAGATAATTTTATTGTATTAGAAAGCAGAAAACAATGAGGCACTAGCCGAAAGGATTTCAATTGAGAAAGGTTGATTTTTACAATAAAAGAGATAATGGCATGTTTATGTACTGATGAGAATAAGCTAAAGAGGGGGAAATATTGACAATGAAATACAGAGAGGATAGAAATCCTGAAGTCTTAACTAAGTGATGGCATGGAATTTGACGCACAAATAAAGAGTGAGGCTTAGTTTACGTTATGGAGGGTTCATCCATAGGAGGTAAAGAAGAGGCACAATATATGTATTGGTGGGTGCAGGTGATGGTGAAATCTTGGGGACACTTTCGTTCTTATTGCTTCTAATTCCTAATTTTTTAAAATAGTTCTTCTAATAAAGATCTGTGGGTCATTTGCTTATCTGATCTTTTCGTATACGAAAGTATATTTATTGTGTCCTCACTCTTTCAGTTGGGCATAAAATTTTAGATTGAGGAGAAAGATTTTTTCTTTTTGCCCCATTGTTGATTCTGAGAACGTTAGTCTTCATGGAGGTAAACCTCTTTTCTCTCTTGGTGGATGAAATATATTTTCATTATCCTTAATATTCTTTGGTTTCACTTTAGTGTACCTGTTTAAGAATGTATTTTATATTTTGCTCATTAATCGGGATACTCTTTTAATCTGATAAATCATGCTATTCTGGAAAATTCTCAGTGACCACCTCTTTTAAAATAGCATCTCCATGATTTCTTTCATTGACTTCTTATGGAACTTTTATTCGAATTCTTATGAGACCATCATTTACCTTCTATGTGTCTTTATTTTTGTCATATTAGTTATTTCTTGGTCTCTTGGGCTATTTTCTGTACATTGTTGCTTTCTGAGTCATGAGTTATCAATTCTCATGTGTATAGTCTAGAATTTATCTTGTTCACTTCTGAGATATCTGAATGCTTCTATTTCTTTTACATACCATTTATGCTTATTTTTATAACAACTTTATTTAACAACTATTTTTAGGGTAAATGTCAATTTGAGTATCTCAACAAAAATTATTTGATGTATTTACTGCTCTTCTAAAAGTGAATTTTATCTCTAGTGAAAGTTCTAATTTTTTATTTTGAATATTGTTTTTCTTATCTCTCAATGTTTTGTTTGATGTGGTCTTGATGTTTAAACTGATTTTGATAGGGATGATTTAGTTTAATTTTGCTTTTTTCCCTTTCTCTCTCCACGTGTACCAGTTCTGTTGTTTTGTTATTTCTTCCACAAAGCTTACCTTCCCCATCACCACTACAGAATACCAAAATAGAACTGAATCTTACATGAGTTTATGGAGATAACTACTTTTGGAAGGTACTGGAAAGGTTAGAGTACCTACACCCCCAGGATCTCGCCTTAATCAGGAAGTCTATTGTAACTTTCAACCTCATGTGGCAAACTTTGAGTCCCCTGCACTCTGCAAGGCTAGGGCTCCTAATAACCATTGGCTGGCTTCCACTCTGGAGCACATTAGCTTATGAGTTTGGTTCAAGTCCTGGTGAAGAAATTTTTGTTCATATTTTAAGCCTTTCTCTGTCTTATTTATCTTCTCTTGTATTTTATTTGTGGTTTCTAGGTATTTGAACAGAGAAATATTAAAACATCTTCACCAAAAATTTTGCGTCTTTTTTTATGCCTGTGAATTGCCCTTGAAGTTCACACTACAGATTAACAAATTTAAATGTGTCTATATGAAAACAGATAATTATTTACCCAACACAAAAATTAATCCTTCCTTAAATATTTCATTAACTACCATCAGTTTCATTATTACCATTAGAATAATCAGTGATTTCTACAGTAAACAATAATGTTCCAAATGGTAAGATGGAGGATTTCACAATAAAAATAGCTATAAGCCACCAATATTTAATTCATTAGCTTCAATGTTAAATTTTACTGATTGATTTATACATATAAACTGATACTTTCATCTTTTACTCCACACTCTGATGTTACATTACAGTAATACTAATCCCTAGTCTGAATAATAATAGTTCATAGTTAAATAATTGTTTTTCTCTTGTTCTTACTTATATAGCAGTAAATTCTTATTTATTTATTCATTTATATGTCACTTATATTTCATTTTCTTTATATGTTTCACTTATATTTCAATTAATCTAAGAGAAGACAGAAAAAGAGGAAAAAAAATTGAACATCTTACAATGTGCCAAGGACTTTTCTCGATACTGGGCTAGAATAGCTCAGGGAGACATAGAACATGCTCCCATGTGGAATGTAGTACGATGGAAGATAATACGCATTAAATGAATAATAACACAAGTATAGAATTACAAAATTCTATAAACTCTACATGAGAAAAAGGTAGCAAGCTTTAAAGACATTTACCAGTGAATTATAATCTAGGCAAGATATTCAGATTCCCTTGGGTAAATTCTTAATAGCTTTCCACATTTTTCTGATGTATCTCTTATCACATGTTGTATTTATATACTGAGGTAATGTAATTACTAGAAGCAGAAGCCTCAAGAAGGGCTTCTTCTTATAAAATTACTATTAAGAACATTTTCCTTCAATATTCATTTTTAAGAAACATTTATTATCCTGTTTGTAATGTTATTTTTCCCCTAAAGTTATATTATATTATATATTATATTCCTGATGTCTATACTACACTCTTTTATATTGTTATAGCTCACTGGCAGTTGCATTAAAATTCGATAAGTTTGGCATAGTTTAGGATCATACCAAACAATATATCCTCAAATATATTGCCTATAATACATTTTAATTAGGTAATTCACCTGGTGAAAGTCTTCTCTCCCATATAACGTCAATATCTTTAACAGGTGAATTATGAATTTTAACAAGGAGATTAGTGAATACGATCCCATCAAGATAAGCCCAAAGAACTTCAAAACATAAATTTCTAAGACTAGTTATTTACTTCTCAAAATCAGAAATATTTTAGATTTTATATTTCACCATTTGATTCAACTTTCCTTCTTATCAAAATTATCAAGTAGATTTTACTTTCTGAGTCAGTATGTAAATCTAGAACAGGCAGCCTTCAGGTCAAACTGCTTCTTCATGGATATTCAATGCAAATTTCATCCTGATGATAAATTCACCAAGAATAACATTCAAGAGTTAACAACTTTTATTGATTGATATCGGTCTTGCATTCTGTGGCTTGAGTTATTTATGGGATAAATTACATTATTCATTATAAATTACTAGGTAGTGATGTTCATAGAAAAAATTTCATTTTAATACCATCAATAGAAGTAAAATGAGAAATATATGAGACAAAAGATATAGTAGATGGGACTAATAACAGAATAAACACTACAGAAAAAATATTAGTGAACTTAATTGACAAAAAGGGCAGGACCAGCCCCATGACCTAGTAGTTAAGTTCAGCACATTCCACTTTGGTGGCCTGGGTTCAGTTCCCAGGCAAGAACCTACACCAGTCATCAGTGGCCATGCTGTGGCAGTGACCCACATAAAAAGATAGAGGAAGATTGGCACAGATGTTAGCTCAGGATGAATCTTCTTCAAGCAAAAAAAGGAAGATTGACAACAGATGTCAGCTTAGGGTGAATATTCCTCAGCCACAAAAAAAAAGTGAAAAGAGCATCAGTGAACTATGGGAAAACTCCAAGAAGTCTAATAAAGATGTTATTGAAGTTTGTGAAGAGAGTGGATAAACAAAATTGAATAGCTAATACTGGAAATATTTCAAATTTGACTAAATATATAAACTCACAGATCCAAAGAGATCAATGAATGCCAAGCTCAAAACATGAGCAAAACTACATGACGTCACTTCATAATCAAGTTGTTTAAACCAGTCATAAAGAGAAAAATCTTAAAATCACCTAGGGAAACATAAAGATATTGTGTAGAGAACAAAATATTAAGGAGGACAGTAGTTTTACCTGCAGAATCAATTCAGGAAAAAAAGAGGGAAACCCTTTATAGTAATTAAAAAAAAATCTGCCAATGAAGATTCCTATAATCATTGAAATTATCTTTAAAAACAGGCAAACTTCACTTTTTCACATATACAAAAGCTGGAAGAATTTATTAGCAGTTCACCAACATTATAGGCAATATTAAAAGAAATACTTTAAGTACAACAAAATGGTATCAGATGAAAATATGATCTACAAAAACAAAGAATGAAAATGGGAACCACATGTGTAAATATATGATTTTCTTCCTTTTTTAATGTATTTAAAAAATAATTTACTATTTAAACAAATAACTGTAGAGTTTATAACATGTGAAAGTAAAATATATGAAAATCATACAGTACAAGAGAGGAGAAGTTGAAGTTTTTTAATATTATAATTAAAGTGGAATATTATCCCTTGAATGTAGGTTGTGGAAAGATAAAGATGTATACTATGAACACAAATGCAACCACTAAAATAACAAAACAAGGCTGTCACTAAAAAGCCAATAAATGAGATAAATCAAATTATAAAAATATTCAGTTAATCTAAGAGAGGACAGAAAAAAGAGAACAAAGAAGAAAGGAATAGGTTGGACACAAAGAAAATGAATAGCAAGAAAATAGTTTTAGATTTTACCCTATTGATAAACAGATTAAATAAAAATGGTCTAAAAATACAGCTAAAAGGCAGAGATTATTGGTTGAATGAAAATGTAAGAGCCAACCACATGCTGCCAGAAAAAATGCATTTTAAACGTGAAGACGTAAAGACATTAAAAGTAATAGGAAAGAAAATGATGCACCATACTAACGCTAATTCATAGAATGCTGAAGTCGTATTTTGATATCAGACAAAGTATACTTTAGGGGAAAGAATATCATCCTGAAAAAAGAGGCTTATTTCACAACGATAAAAGGATCAGCTCATCAGAGGATGCAATGATTTTAAATGTTCATGCACCAAATAACAAAGTTTCAAAGTACATAAAGCAAAAACTGGTATAACATCAAGGAAAACAGACAAACACACAGTTGTAATTATATTTCACTATGCTTCTCTCAATAATTAATAGAACTGGTAGACAGAAAATCAGTAAAGAGATATAAAATTTGACCATTGCCAATACCACTTGAAGTAACTGACATTTATAGAACACACCAACCAACAGCAGCTGAATACATATTGTTTTCAAGTGTACAGGAAATATTTACCAAGGAAGACAGTATTCTGGGCCAGGGGTCATAAGCCAAATTTTGCCCATGGCTGTTTTTGTATAATCCACAAACTAGGCATGCTTTTATATTTTAAAGGATTTAAAAATGAAAACAGAGAAGAAGAATATGTTTCAGAAACTGAAAGTGGTTTGCAAAGCATAAAATATTTGCTACATGTTCCTTTACAGAAAAATTTTGCTTTTGGGCTGGCATGGTTGCATAGTGGTTAAGTTTGTGCGTTCCACTTCGGTGGCCCAGGGTTTGCGGGTTGGGATCCTGGATGTGGACCTACACACCAGTTATCAAGCCAGGCTGTGGTGGTGTCCCACATACAAAATAGAGGAAGACTGGCATAGATGTTAGCTCAGGGACAATGTCCCTCACCAAAAAAAAAAATAATAATTTTACTTGCCCCTGTTGTGGTCCACAAAGCAAGTCTCAATATATTTAAAAAATTCAATTCACACAAAGTGTGTTCTCCAACTGCAATTTAATTACTGTACATTTGAGTAACAGAAAGATGTCTGAGAAATCTCTAAATGTTTGAATATTAACTAACACATTTGTAAATAATCCACAGATCAAAGAAGTCAAAAGAGATAGTATAAGATTTGAACTGAATCAGTATTTTAATGAGGAATATCAAATTTTGTGGGGTGCAGCAGTAATTAGGAGAGGGATTATAGCATGAAAAGGCTACATTAGAAAAGAAGAAATGTCTCAATTTAGTGACCTCAGTTTAATCTCAAGAAAGTAGAAAAAGAGCATATCAAGTAGATGTAGAATAAAGTAAGTAGAGGAAATTAAATAGTAAATAAGCAGAAATGAATGAAATAGAAAACAAAAATAATAAAGTCAATAATATTTAAAGCATTATTTAGATAAGATCAATAATAAATGATGAACCTTTAACCAGACTGATAAAAAATGCAAACAGACAAGTCAAATATTCCAATATCAGATGTAAGAGAGGTAAAAATGTCAAAAATTTATATGCTTTAAATGGTTATAATAGAATATTTTGAACTACTCTATGCCAGTAAATTCAACAACTCAGATGAGATGGGCAAATTTCATTAAGATACAAATTATCAACATTCATTCAAGAAGAAATAGATAACCTAAATAGCCCTTTGTATATTAAATAATCTAATTTGGAGTCAAAATCCTTTCCACAAATAAAGGCTTCATGAGTAAATTCTATAAAATATTTAAGGAAGAAATTATGCCAATTGTATAACAAATACTTCCAGAAATTAAGAAGAGAGGAAGACTTTCTAATTCATTCGATGAGGCTACATCACTCTGATACTAAAACCAAACCAAACTACTACAATAAAAGTACAGACCAATATCTGCCAGAAACATGGATACCAAATTTCTAAATGAAATTTTAGCGAATTGGATCCACAATATATTAAGTAAATAATATGCCATGCTAATGGAGTTTATCATCAAAGAAATCATTGTAATTTACAGTAATAACAAAAAAGAAAAAACTAAAAAGCAATAATTTTGATCATCTCAATAGATGCAGAAAAAGCATTTAACAGAACCCAGGATTTATTCCCCTTAAAAACGGTTAGCAAATAAAAAATAGAAAGAAACTTCCTCACTGTGATATAAAAAGCATCCATGAAAAATATACAGCTAATATCTTACAGAACAATCAAAAACTATATCCTTTCTCTTTACGATAGGAAAAAGACAGGAATGTCTGCTTTCACCACTTCTATTAAACATTTTATATGAGTTTCTAGCCAATAAAATAAACCAAGAAATATAAATAAAAGACATTCATATCAGAAGGGAAAAAAGTAAACCAATCTTAATTTCTGTAAACAGGATTATCTATGTAGAAAATCTGATGGAATCTACAAAAGAGTTACTAGGAATAATAAATTAGTTTAGTGAGGTTGCAGGATGCAAAATCAATATATAATGTCAACTGAATTTCTGTGCACTAGCAGAACAATTGGAAATTGGAATTGATATTATTTGAAACAACAATATATGAAAATCAACAAAAGATCAAAAGAACTGTTCACTGAAAACCATAAAATTCTTCTAAAAGAAATTAAATAAACTCTATATAAATAGAGAGATATACATTGTTTATGGTTCAAAAAACTCTGACCTATATACTACTGGCATTGTTTAGATGCCAGTTCTTTCAAAATTGATTTATAGGTCCAACACAATCTATATCAAAATTCTAGCAGGCTTATTTTTTTTGTAGAAATAGCAGAAATAACTTGAGAACAAAGAGAACAAATTTAGAGGTCTAATACCAACTGATAGCAAGACTTAAAAGTTTGAATAATCAAGAAAATGTGGTATTAGCAAAATATAGATAGAAACAGAATAGAGTCCAGAAATATACCCACCATATATGAACTACTGATTTTTGACAACGGTGAAGGGAA
This sequence comes from Equus quagga, assembly GCF_021613505.1. Taxonomy (NCBI): domain Eukaryota; kingdom Metazoa; phylum Chordata; class Mammalia; order Perissodactyla; family Equidae; genus Equus; species Equus quagga. The sequence goes on from NC_060273.1 coordinate 123,322,265, forward strand.
TTCAGTAAAGAAAAGGAAATTTTCAACAAATGCTGCTGGAACAATTGAATATCCATATGAAAAAAACAAACACAAAAACTTCCGTCTATATCTTGCACCATATACAAAATTAGAAGTGCACAAAAGTTTTAAATGTCAGATCTAAAAATACAAAATTCCTAGAATAACATATAAGAGAAAACCTTTGAGAGCTTGAGTATAGCAAAATTTTTTAGATAGGATACCAAAGACATAACTCATGAAAGAATAAATAGGTGAATTAATCTTCAAAAAATTTTTTTAAACTCTTGGCTTTCTAAGCACAAAGTTAATGAAAAAAACAAACCAAAGACTTGGAGAAAATATTTGCCTACTAGATGTGTGACACAGGACTTTTATCCAAGACATACAAAATGCTCTCCAAATTCAAACATAATAAAATAAAATAAAAATGGGCAAAAGGTTTGCCCACTTAACTAAGAAGATACATAAATGGAAAATTAGCACGTGAAGATATGCTCAGCATAACCAGTCATTAGAGTAATACAAATTAGTTCATAATGAGATATCAGTACAGACATTTTAGAATGGCTAAAACTAACAAGACTGGCCCTACCTAGTGTTGATGAGGATGTGAAAGGACTGAAATTTTCATACACTACTGGTGAGAATGTAAATTGGTACATCCACTTTGGAAAACACATTGGTAATTTCTTAAAAAGTTGCACATACTCCTACTATATGATCCAGCCATTTCAATCCTAAGTATTCACTCAAAAGAAAAGAAAAGATACGCCCATACAAAGACTTGTACATAAATGTTCATAGCAGCTTTACTTGCAATAGCTCAAAACTACAGTTAACTCAAAAGTCCATCTATATGCAAATGGACAAATAAATTCTGGAATATTGATACAATAGACTACAACTCAGCAGTAATAAGGCATGAACTATTGATGTCCAACAAATTGGACAAATCTCAAAGGCACCACGTTGAGTGAAAATTGTTATTCCATTCTCAAAAAGAAAAATCTACAGTGAAGGAGAATAAATCAGTGGTCACCACGGTTAGGGATGGAGAGAGAATGTGGCTCCTCCTGCAAAGGGAATAGCACAAGGAGGGTTTTGGAGTGATGGAACCATTCTGTACCTTGATTGTGGAAGTAGTTACGTGAATCTATTCATATGTTAAAATTCATAAAAAGGTACAAAAAGGTAAATTTTGGAGTATGTTAATTTAAAAAATACAGTAAATAATGAAAGATTTAGGGATATGGCTATGAACATTTGTGTGTTTTTCCTGCAAAGCTAAAATGTAAGTCTTTAAGAATGTAAATGGGAAACGATGCGAAGGGTGGAGGGGACAGAGATAGAAACTAGACTTCTCTGTGAATATCTTGTTTTATAGCTTTTATGTTGCAACCATATGAATATTTCACAAAGTAAAAATAATCAAAAATGGTAAAAAAAATATCCCCAACGTAAATTAGAATGAAAAAAATGGATGTTTATTAATTTTCTTTTGCTGCACTAACAAATTGCCACTAACTTAGTGGCTTTAATCAACACATTTATTATCTTATAGTTCTGTAGGTTAGCAGTCAAGTATGGGTCTCACTAGACTAAAACCAAGAGATCCAAGGGGAGAATCCTTTTCATTACTCATCCGGGTTTATGGCAGAACTCAGTTCCTTGTGGTTATAAGACCGAGGACACTGTTTTCTTGCTGACTGTAAACTGAGGGTTGCTCACAGATTCTTTCATGCCCTGGCTCATGCCCTACTTCCTCTATCTTCAAAGACAATAGTGGATCAAGTCCTTGTCATGTGTCATCTCTCTAACTCTTCTTCTGTCTCTTCACTCTGACCCAACTGGAGAGGTTGTTCCACTTCTGAGGACTCCTATGATTAAATTGGTCCCACCTGGATGATCTAAAATGCTCTCTGTACCCTTAACCACATTTGCAACATCTTTTTCGTCACGGAAGTTAACATGGTCATAAATTTTAGGGAATTTGTCATGGACACTTTGGGGTCCATTATTCCGTCTGCCCCATTAACTTTTAACATAACTTTACACACACGCACAAAGTATTACAAGTGACTTTGTATTAGGATAATGCAAATAATTATGCTAATGCTGATAATATCCAAAATTATCAATGTAACCAAAAAAATCACAGAATTTAGGTAAAATAGCTGAAATATAAATTTTTTAGAAATGTGAGTACAGTGTGCCCTTGGTATCTGTGGGCTACTGTTTCCAGGACTCCCTGGTGATACCAAATCCATGCCCTCAGTATCTGCAGATGCAAAACTCGAGGGATCAGAGGGCCAACTATATGAGCCCATGATGTATTTTCTCATAAAATGAAATAGGGACTAGTTATTCCTAGTTCTATTCAGTGAAAAGGCCTAAAAACAATGACTAAAATGTTCACAATGAGCACGTGTATCATCAGATGTAATCTGTAACTAAAAGGAAACAGGACTCTGAGGGGAATGGGATTGATCTCAAATTTGGAACAGGAGTTTTATAAGATGAGCCTGGAATAACTTGTCATGCAGAAAGCAATCCAGATCACAAAGACTACTAGAATCATGTCAGAATGACCAAAATTCCCACCTGAAATGTTTCTTATTAGCCAAAGAGGATACTTGAACATCAATAAAAATAATAACTTCAGTGATTTGAAGTATATCAAATATGTCAAAATTCATTAGTTGTTCCTCCTTGTAAGATGCTAGGGAAGATGGGAGAAGCTAATATTTTCAATCTCATGGGGTTTAAGAAAAGTAAACTAGAATTCAGGACTCCCAAGGCAGCAAGAACCCTGAGAATTTAACATATTATTATTCTGAAAAGTAAATAACAAAGATACTCTCTCTCTCTTTTTTTTTTTTTTGTTGGGAAGATTGGCCCAGAGCTAACATCCACTGCCAATCTTCCTCTTTTTGCTTGAGGAGGATTGTCACTGAGCTAACATCTGTGCCAATCTTCCTCCATTTTATGTGGGATGCTGCCACAGCACGGCCCAATGAACGGTGCTATGTCCGCACCCAGGATCTGAATCTGTGAATCCCAGGCCACTGAAGCAGAGCGTGTGCACTTAAACACTATGCCACTGGGCTGGCCCCCAAAGATACTCTTTTCTAAACTTCCAATTCCTACAGGAACAGTACTTCATGTAAACCAAATAATTGATGAGGGAAAGTTTCAGTTTCTTTAAAGAAATGCTCAAGCTAAAAGTGAATTATAAATGATTCCAAATATCACTATTTTGCCAACATCTCATAGAATAATGAATCTAGGCAATGATTATCGGGGTCTGTCAATATCATAAATTGGAGATCTGTAGATGCTCTGTGCTCCCCTTGTGGAAATACATGACTCGACCAATGAAAGGTTCTTTTATCAAAATGGAACCTGAGCACTATCAAGATGCTAGTTGATTCCCAAATGGCCAATAAGCAGAGGAAAATTTCTCAATCTTAATAATCGTAGAAAAATAAAAAATAAACCTAAATGAGATAGCAGTATAGAAACTCAAGTTTGGGCAAAAGTAAAAAGGCTGATAATCTGATAATGCCATCTTTTGGCAAGAATGAGAAGTAATTAGAATTCTCAATATACTGCTGGTAGGAGTAAAAATTCATATAACTACTTTGGAAAATGTTTGGAGATATCTACTAAAGATGAAAGCGCAAATATTGTATGACCTAGAACTTTCACTCTTAGGAATACAGCCAGTATAGATATGGAAATATTTTAATTAAAGGCTATATTCATGTATTTTCTTAGTAGGAATATAATAGCCAAATCCTGGAAACAACTAAAACATCTATCAATATTAGAATATAGATAGATAAATTAAAATACACTTTTTTCAGTGGAATACTATTTAGAAAAGAGACCGAACAAGCTACTATTGTGCACAACAATGTGCATAAATTTCCTGATGAACCTGGCTTGAGTGAGATAAATGAGACGCTAGACGATATATATGGTGTAATGCTATGAAGATAAATTTAAAATTAAAATACAGGGGGTATACATGGGTGGAATTAAAAGTCAGGAGAGTAGTTACCTTTGGGGAGAAGAGATGTCACTAAGAGACCTATGGGGGGCTTCTTAGGGATGTGGTAACATGTGTCTTGATCAGAATGGCAGTTTCGTAGATGTATTCAATTTGCAAAAAGTAATCAACCTATACTCTTCTGATTTGTATTCTTTTCTGTATTAATTTTATATTATAATAATAAAATTTATTTTAAAAACTACTTCAAACCAGCATTGGTCTTGTAGAATTAGAGACAGTTTCTGCAATTGTGAAAACTTGGGGTTGTAAGGGCTAAATAAAAAATAACAAACAAGAAACATACCTAAGTTCAATGTTTGTTCCTTCTTTTGATTTTGATTCGAATAAGCCAACTATTTAATTAAAAGCTAAGAAATTTTCAATTTTATATTTATGATAAGTGTACTATGGTATGTGTTAATAAATGAGTTTTTATGTTTTAGAGATTTATATTGACATATTGATGTTGGAAATTGTAAGATGCATGGAATTTGCTTCAAAATAAGCCAGTGTGTGGGCAACAGAGGTGAGGGGAAAGCTATGTGGTTATAGATGAAACAAGGTTGGCCATGAGTTGATATTAGTTGAAACTGTGTGTTCATTGTACTAATAATGTTATGTTTTAAAATATAATTAAGCACAATCATAATTTTCAATTAAAAGTTCTTTAAACCCCTATAAAGGGTTAAAATATCATAGGAAAAATATTACACATAATTCATAAAAATAGCCTTATGAATACAGTATTTATCAGTAATATAAATAATTGCTTTGTTTAAAAAGAGACCACTTTAGGGTATTTCTAAAAATTTTTTTGAATGTACCTATATTTTTCAGGAAAATAGAGACTTCCACGTAACTTATTTTCAGATTATCTACAATATTTCTAACTTTAGATGTTCAAAAAGATTGAAGAAAGCCTTTGGACACTAAGAATGTACTACAGCTTTAGGACAAATTAGTTACTTGAACTAGGCTTTTGAATTTATATTAACTCTTTTTACATACATATCCTCCTACATATCCTTTTACATTAACTGAGAAATAGCAGCATCCTGAAGAATAAAACTTTTATGAGGCTTCTAATTTAGTGTTACTGAAAGCTCAGTAGTTCCGCTGGTCATGCATTGGAGTAAAGTAGAAAGATATCAGTAACCTTTCAATGACAGTTTCATGGAAGGATTTGAAGACAGCTGTAGGTTATTTTCCTACATAAAAAAGCTTCCTCATTTAATTTGAATTCATAAAGGATCATCAGCAAAATTTCAATGAAACATTTAATGTCAAACTATTTGGAGTAACATATTTTACTAGTGTTTTATAACTTTTTTTATTGCATTTTGCTGCCAAAGTTCTTGAGGCCTGCTCCAACTTTCTGTAAAGTAACCTAAAATCCTTTATGTTAAGATTAACACATTTATAATCATTCTATTAAATTGTTTTACAAGTGAAGCCAGGCTATAAAGCTTGCTCCAGAAGACAGAAGATTGTCAGAAGACAGTAATGTGACATTTAACAGCCACATTTTCTAGTCATCAACTTCTTATTTGATAGAGTCCGTGGCAGTTTTAATTTTCATATCAGTTCAAATACCTCTTAAAAGTTGAAGGGGAAAAAAGCCACTGTTGCAAAAAGGTGTTTTCTCCTTTCCATTTTCGTGGATTCTCTGAAAGCTATCAAGCAATGAGAACATCATTTCAAGTTAAAATTGTATATATATATATATGAATTATCCAAGCGTTTGTTTTCTAGCCAATTAACTCTCAATCCAATATACTTTCTTTTGCTATTTTTTTCTTAAAAGCATCTTAGTTTTCTATGGTGTCTGAAGTTAAATAGGATAAGCATGCATGTTCATTACGTGGATAGATCCTTTTGCTGGAGAGGTAAAACTATCTGCTTTATTGTAAATATTCAAGCAAAGTTAATACTGTATTACTATCATAATGAGACTCAAATATATGATACCTTAAAAATCATAAAAATTCAATTCTCTTTTATTTAACAGTTTGAAAGACACCTGAATAGTCAGCAATACACCTCTACTGACTGGTCATTTGTAGCCCCAGTACCCTAGGATTGTTCGGCCTACCCGAACAGAAGAAAGGAGTTCAAGATCATGCAGAGAAGTTCCAAAAGTATTAAGTACCAGGCTATAAATCAGGAGACATTACTTCTGGTCACATTTCACTCATAAAAATGTAGTCATATCTGACTGCAAGGGAGGCTGAGAAATATAGACCTGCTGGGTAACACTAAAGCCTGCTACATTTCTGCTATTATGATAAAGAGGAAAACATGTTTTTTGGAGCGCTCCACTAAAGTTAATAACAAGAAGTAGAAGTTGGGCATATTGGGCTAAGAGAAATGGGGAAGTTTGAGAAAGTCGAGAGCCAGAGGAACCTATGAGAGACTATCTTTCTACACAGGGGTTTCTGTTCAGGCCCTGACAGTGACTAAATCGATGGCTTTCATTAAGATGCTTTTTGTTTTTTTAAAATAAGCAGTTTGGGTTACTCAATATTTCTCAAACTTTAGTAAACAAAAGGGAAAAAAAGATGTGTGTGTGTGTGTGTGTGTATCTGGGAACCTGGAGATTCTAATACACTTGAGTGGGTGGGAGAATCTGAGAATTCATATTTTAACAATCTCCTTAAATGCATATATAACATATAACCAACAAAGGACTAATGCACGTAGACCATAAGTGACACTTGGAGAAAGTCTAAATTTAATGTTCTCGAAAATCCTATTCGGCTCCAAACTTTTGAATCCAAATTCCATGAATCTGAGAAACATGATATGTGAAAAACACAACGGATAGACTTCAGAAGTCTGAAGAATGTAAAGAGCAAGTATATTGGAGTTGGGCAGATATTATACCAATATCTGAAAGTGAATAAAGGTAGTTTCCAGAAATAACTACTAACTATAGAGGATAAATTGTTAAATTTGTCCATGATAAAATTATAAACTTCTCTTTATCAAAAGAGACCATAAAAATAAAAGACAGTATAACCAACATATAACATACAACCAACACATATAACCAACAAAGGACTAATGTTCTAGATCAATAGATAAATAGATTGATAGTAGATAGACAGATAGATAGATGGCCAAAATTTTAATAAGCAAAAACATGTATAATCAAATTGAAAAATGGGCAAAATACTTATACTGGCACCTCAAGAGGAAATCCTTTATGATCAATAGTCAATAAATAATCTCTCATTACCTGAAGCCACTCTGCCTGACACCAGTATGCTGCCTCATTTCATTCTCTATGATTTCCAAATGGATAATAAACCTATGAAAAGGGACTCAACATCATCAAAAATCAAGGAAATGCAAAATAAAACCAAAGTAAGATACAACTGCATATTCACCAGATTGGCAAAGATTTTAAAGTTTGACGATACTAAATGTCAACAAGTATGTAAACCAATAAAACACTTTATACAATGCTGTTAGGAGTATAATATAATATTTGAAAAACTGTTTAGGATTATCCTGAAAAGGTGAAGCTTTGCATTATATATTACCTAGATATATGCCCTGGAGCAATGCTTGCACATTTACACTGAAGGACAAGTACAAAATGGTCATAACAACATTGCTCTAAATGGTCAAAAGTTGGAAGCTTTGCAAAAGTCTATAACACATCCTATTTCTACCAAAGACGTTAATAAACAGCAGCCATCCTTATCAATATAATTTTGGTTGGCACAGTACTAAAAAGAGAGAATAACTGAGAGTTCAGAAAATTAATTTTTATATGATTTTGATGATTTGAAATCATGAAAACATTATTGAGTAAAAAGAAGAAAAGAGAAATATAAAGTACCACATTGAGATGCAAAGTGTATTACACAGTCATAGCACGATCTTGACTAATACATACCTGCTATGAAAAAGGCCTAAAATTTTTGATGGACTATGAGAGTATGTGTGATATAAGCCAACAATGTACTATGATGTCAAAAAAGACCTGACTAGGTCGGCCCCTTGGCCGAGTGGTTAAGTTAGTGCTCTGATTCCGTGGCCTAGCGTTTCGCTGGTTCGGATCCTGGGCGCGGACATGGCACTGCTCATCAGGCCATGCTGAGATGGCGTCCCACATAGCACAAAGAGAAGTGCTCACAGCTAGAATGGACAACTATGTACTGGGGGGCTTTGGGGAGAAGAAGGAGAAGAAAAAAAGATGGGGCACAGGTGTTAGCTCAGGTGCCAATCTTTAAAAACAAAGAAAAGAAAAAGACCTGACTAATAAAGTTTCAGACTTTATTAATACAAACAAAAATTCTCAGATCAAGCAAAATAGCAGTCCCACGTTTCTCTCCACTGAAGAGGCTATATTTGGAATAGGGGCTTCACCTAAAAGGACGTATTTAATGTTGGCCTGACCTAGAGGTTGAGGATTCTGGAAACGACGGCAAACAGAAAATGTCTGAAGGAAAAGAGGTTATTTCAGCTAAGGTTAGACACTCACATGTCTCCAGAGGCTAGATCAGTAAATCTACTGTCTTGAGATAGACCAGATAAGTAAGATAAATACATGAAATGACTAAAGTTAAAACTTACCTCCTCTATCTCATGGAAGCAGAGATTATTTTTTTCAATAAGAAAGATTGAACAATTAGAATATGTTACCTAGGGGCCGGCCCGATGGCTCAGCGGTTAAGCTTGCATGTTCCGCTTCTCAGCGGCCTAGGGCTCATCGGTTCGGATCCCAGGTGCTGACATGGCATTGCTTGGCAAAAGCCATGCTGTGGTAGGCGTCCCACATATAAAATAGAGGAAGATGGGCATGGATGTTAGCTCAGGGCCAGTCTTCCTCAGCAAAAAGAGGAAGATTGGAGGTAGTTAGCTCAGGCCTAGTCTTCCTCAAAAAAAAAAAAATCTATGTTACCTAAAAAAACAGTTTGGGTTCTTTTTTTACTACCAGAAATATTCAAATCAGAATGAGATAATCAGCTCTGATGCAGGTTTCAGAACTGGAGAAAAGGTTTGAGTGAATTTTGTATAAATTATCTTCTCCTTATAAAATTCAATCATTTGATTTTCCAAGAAACTAGGTTTTATAAAACTCTTATTTTTAGATATAATATCAACTTTTAAAAAAGCCTATGGTTATGGTTGTGTTCAAAAGAAGTGGTATGTTTGGAAAGAAAGAATTTTATCTTCCAGTTTTAATTAGCATTAGTGTTCTCATATTAGGTAGATAACAAATGGATCTTGTTAAGCTCTTAAATTGGTTCCAAGCTTCCAGACAAAATCTCTACACATGTGTTTCTTCATTTCCTTTCTATGTTATGGACTAGAGGCATGTAATGTATTGTGCCTGTGTTTAAGTGGGAGATACAAAAGTACTCATCTAAATTTTGAGTTTTAGATTTCAGTTGCTATTTTGCCTGTTGCTAAGGCAATTGCTAAGGCCTTATCCCAAGTGATTCGAATTGTCTGCCAGTGAAAATTGTGTCTAAGTGCTCTTAATTTGACTTAAGTGGAATCTGTAGGTTCTTTTCTTCTAAACCAAATATAATTGTGATTTAATGTTACTGAGCTGAAATTTAGGATCAAGTCTTTAAGGATGTGGTCGTTTCATCTCTACATTTTGAAGAACTGATTTTAATTTACCTATAAGGATTCTTTTCCTACTGGAGACATAGGCTCTATGTCTACTTTATGTAAACAGAAACAATTGTATGAGAGAAAAATAGCACAGTACCTAATCACATTAACTTTTTCAACCCTTAACCCTTGTTTCTATTTATTCTTAAAATTTATCATAATTTTTAACACATAATAACTCAGTGAGCACTTTCCAATTGCCAGGCATGCATCTAAGGAATTTACATGTATTATTAACTCAGTTAAACCTTAAAAAAATATTTTGTTCTGTTCTAGGACTTTATTTCACCAAGATTTGTTTCTTAAACCTTGGTTATAGATCCAGGATTTTTGTTTATTTATTCTGGTGGCAAAAGCCAATGTTGAGGTTCAGATTTCTGGTGGAGTAGGGCAATGTTACGATGTTATCGTGCCATAAAAGCTTCTCACTTTACCCAATGGAAGGATAGATGTAGAAGCGGAGAACGAGAGTGCCCCTCCTTCTGGCTGGTGCAGGCTGTGGGGCTGCACCCCTTAGGGGTCACCTGGCCAAGGAAGAAGCTCTCAGGCACATTGCAGCTTTATTATTAAATGGGTGTGCCTCTTCTTGCTACCTCAAGGCTTTGGATATTCTGGGAACATGTATGTAAACACACTCTAAACAGATTGCCCTTCATTATAAGACAGTTTTGTGCCTCAAAGGAGGTGAGTAAATTCAGGACTGCGGAGGTGAGTAGAGGGCAGAAAGCATGAAGATGTCGAGATTTAAGGACCTGAATAAGGCCCAAGAGTGTAACTGCAAGCATATTAATTTACACGTTCATCAAAAGAAGAGTGAAAGGTCAGTCTACAATCCCAATTTTTGTGTAAAATAAAAGTTGGGTGAATTCTAAGAAAGCACTCTAACTTAAGGTGATTTCCTCTCAGAGCTGTTTTTAGTGAATCCTGCCACCTATTAAGCAAAGATTTACAGGTGATCTGTGAAGGGGAATTTGTACCGCCACACATTAACAGAAGGTGGAGAGTAAAACAGAGCCCAAGTCTTAACTTCTTGCCTTTATGATATTGGAACTCTTTTAATGCCATTTTAAATTTGCTTAATTTAATCTCCCTGTTAATTTAAAAGAACATAAAACCTAATAGTTTTATTGTCATCCTTTCTTTTGCCCTCTGTGGACCTCTCTTTGCATTCATTTCATGGTAGTTTTAAGCCAGCAAAACTAGGCTCATCACACTGCGCTTCAATGATCCCACCAATCACTGTGTCACCAGCTGAAATAGGGAGCCTTTATCTTCCCTCATTTCACTTGTGCTCGCTCCTCTTGAAATGTACAATGAACACAAAATCAAGTTCTTTTCCAGGCACATTACCAAATGCCGTTTGTTGGTATTCTTCTACTTTTAGGCAGATAGTAAATGATCTGTGCCTGCTGCCTAGTGGTAAGTTTGGATTTGGGCAGGGGACTGGTAGAGGAAAGGACAAGTCACATGGTCCTCAATGACTTCTCCCTCTTCCAAGTGGGAAGGTAGCTCTGTGTGAGTTACAGTGAATCGCCAAGCAGACTGTCCTTGCTAATGAATGAGTGAAATCCTGACCATTTGTAAACAGCGTCCTGAGTGCTTTTAGTCATCCCCCAAAGACAAAACTGTCTGAATTCATTCCTTATTTTAGGATCCTGATTGTTCCAGGGTCATATCTACTGAGAATTAATCTGATACAATTAGTTATTTCCTTTTTTAACAATGTTCCTTAAAAGATAACCTGCCATACTTCTGTTGGATCTGGGAGCTGTCTAGTCCTTCAATAAGCAATATGTATCTATTAGAATTATAATAATATTCACAATTCTTGCAGATTGTGTACTGGGTCACAAGCAAGAAATGTACAAGTATTTTCTTATTGATTCATCATAGTAAATGTGTTATTTTTTTCATTTTACAGAATAGGAAAATAGCATGCAGGATTTTTGGCTCTCAGAGGTTTTCTTATGTAATCCCTTGACAACAGGCAATCTATCCTACTAGCAAACCCAAGACTACCCTATTACCTGCTTCAACAGTGGCCTTACAAGGGAAGGCTATCCCTGAGGTTAACTAGGTTTGTAGCTACCTTATTGCTCATAGGATGCAATTTCTAATCTTCTGGAATTCTGTCTGCAATACTTTACATAGATAGTATTTAAATCTACTCTTTTTTTTGGAGGAAGATTAACCCTGAGCTAACTACTGCCAATCCTCCTCTTTTTGCTGAGGAAGACTGGCCCTTAGCTAACATCCATGCCCATCTTTCTCTACTTTATACGTGGGTTACCTACCACAGCATGGCTTCTGCCAAGCAGTGCCATGTGCACACTCAGGATCCGAACTGGTGAACCCCGGGCTGCCGAGAAGCCGAACATGTGAACTTAACCACTGCGCCACCAGGCCAGCCTGATAGTATTTAAATCTGATGATAAAATATAATGAAATGACTTAATATAGGTCATAGATAAAGCCTCTTAATTATGCTAATTCATTTCTGCACTTGACCCCTCTCTGCAATTTACACACAGATAAATGGACTGCTCTACAGAAGTATCAGCTCAGAAGCTTATTTAAGGAAAAATGTAATTAATTTCAAATGAATGACAGTAAACACCTGATAACTTTGCATTCTTTTCTTTTACATTTTTGGTCTTTTTGAAAAATTTTAAACATTTTCCCTTTGTTAGCATATTTTGAATTCTTCACTTCGAGCTAACATGCTACAGAACTTTTAAAAATGTGCTTCTAGAAATTTAAAGTCATGGGGTATATTGAATTTATAGGGTATAATCGGTACTCAGAATGAATCTAATGTATAGTAACAGGCTATAATATGGCTAAATGTGGACAATAAAATACTAAATAAAAACAAATCTGAAAGGTTACATACAACATGATATACATTTTACAAATTGAAAGAATAATTTTAATACCTATACTCTTTAGGAGATAAATGAACGTAAAAAGAGGAGAAGGTAATAATGAACTCTGGGTTCAGGATATTGGTTATTTCAAGGGAAGAAAGACAAGGGTACAAGGTGGGACAGAGGACTTAGACGGACTTCACAGTCTTAGATTCTGTTTCTGTTGGTGGATTCCCGTGTTCTTATTATAATACATACAAATATGATTATATACAAATTTATAATTATATAAAATAAATAAAAAAAGGACTTTATATGGGCCAATGATCAGAGTGTGCCCTGAGGCAAAAATTGTGACTAATCTAATTATTTGTATCTGACATCTTAACAAAAAAATAACTATGCAAATGTAGATATGAAATTAAATTCTAGCTCAGCCATTTGCTTGCTGGGTCTTCTTGGGCAAGTTGCTTAATACTTCTTACCCTAATTTATTTCATGCGTAAATATTTGTGTTGAACAATACTTATGTCTCCAGGTGAGGATGAAATGATGAGATTATCCTACTTCCTGGTTGGAGTAACAGAGGTTATTGTATTTTCCTTTCAAAGGATTTAGTTTACTCAATTCTGAACTTAAATTACGTAGGAGATATATATGACTAAAATTTAAAATTGTTGAAAATTCTCCCATAGTTTTATCTTCATAAACATCACAGTTTTATCACGTAAAATAATAAATGAAAACTTATTATTAAATATAAGTCTGATACAGTGCACTAAGAAGTTAAAAGAAATCACTTGCCATTCTTTGTCTGGTGAACTTCAGTTATTTTATTTTATTTTAGGAAGATTAGCCCTGAGCTAACTAGTGCCAATCCTCCTCTTTTTGCTGAGGAAGACTGGCCCTGAGCTAACATCCATGCCTATCTTCCTCTACTTCATATGTGGGACGCCTACCACAGCATGGCTTCTGCCAAGCATTGCCATGTCCACACCCGGGATCTGAACTGGCGAACCCTGGGCCACCAAGAAGTGGAATGTGCTAACTTAACCGCTGTGCCACCAGGCCAGCCCCCTGATAAACCTCAGTTCTTTTAAATATCATATCTTTATGCTATCCCCATGACTAATTAGCTCACTTACATTGATTCCCAAATATGCCTACTTTTCCTGGAAAGATTCCCATGTTCTGGAAATGTGCTTTTCATTAAATACTTTTTGAAGCTTTCTAAGGGGAAGTCATTGGCCTTAGTACTTGAGTTTTCTTGTAGCAAAGATTCAAAACAGTCCCTGACCTCAAGAGGGTACTATAGCTTTGGAGAAGAAGTGTATATATCGACTCTATCAGCTCCAAGTATGATAGAATTTATTGCCCACCTGGTTCAAGCTTTTTCTACATGTTTTCCAGGAAGGATCACATTTAATGTTTTAAAATCCTTTGAAATAGTTGCTACTTTTTTCACTCCCATGTTACAGGTGATATCGTTAAGGCATAGAGAATTTAAACCAATCGCCCAAGATCATGGTTTGACAGTAACTGGGATTTGAACCCAGCTACTAACTGCAATCTCTTGATCTTAGCCACTATGCTATCTACTTGTCGCTGTTTCTCCAATGCTACTCTACTGAGGTACATGGAAAATGATTAATGAGTACTTCTGACCCAGCTCTAAAATTCCATTGGATAGAGATGACACTCCTATTGGCTGGTTAAGATACAGCCGTGCTGAGAAGGTTTGATTTGAAACAAAATTAGGATATAGACAAGTTGCCAGAGTAGTGCTGCATGACCAGCTACCATCTATTTGTTTATTTATTCATTCATTCAGCAAAGCGTTAGTGAACATTTACCATGGGCAAAGCTGTATGTGGTACTAGAAATAGAAAATGTTTGAGTATTAGACCACTGATCCAATTAAATTAATATGTAGCAGGAAAGAAAGCAATATGAAGCATAAATTACACATCCAACCAGTGGCAAAGTCTATCCAATCTCAAAAGTGATGCATATAATTTCTGCACCAGAGCATAAAAGAACAAGTGTGAACTCTCGATGCTCCTTCTCCTCTGGCCATGGTGACAAAGCCAGGTTGAGATGGTAAAGCCTCGAAGACCAGAAGAGGCTTGATAGTGGCAGGGGGGCGGTCACTCAGGAGTGTTACCCAAGCATATCATGAATATTGTGTGAGAATAAATTTGCTGTATTAAATCACCTGAGATTTGGGGATTGTCTTTTACTGCAGCATGGTTTAGTCAAACCGGACTAATGCAAATGATGACCGTTGTCATTTTGAAAATTATGCCTAAGTAGAAGAAGTAAGGTGTTGTAAAAATGACTGTAGGACTAAGAGAGAGGAAGGAGCTAAGGTCCTAGTCTTCATTTTGCAATAATGCTTTACATGTCTTTGGGAAAATCGTTTTGGCTCAACTGGTCATCTCTAATGTTAGAACATGTTTTAGATAGGTATGTTCTCTTTTAGCTCTAACATAGTTCATGACTATATTAGATATAATCTTTGAAAATATTTTACAATGGTAGGGGTATGAAAAATGTTTTTGAGAGAATAGATATGACCTTTTCTCTTCGAGACAGAGAAAGGCATAAAAGAGAATGATGTGACTTTGATAGCTACGTGCTTTGACAAAAGGAGGTGGATTCAATGGTTTCTTGTATATGGTGTGTCCTTACTTCTTGGTTCAAATGCAGCATTAATATTTGGTTTGAAGTATAAATACTTTTTCTTAAAGCTGTGGAAATTTTTTCCCTTTAAGACAAATCAAATGTACTAAATTACTTGCTATTCAAGGTATTGGTAATAGCTTACATTCACTTATCAAACATACGCATAATAGCTTATCATGATCTTCCACTTAAGCCTTCTTACAACGTGCTTTATAATTTACTTTATAATTTATTAAGATGAATAGCTACATTCATCAAATTTTGTAACACTATGACAGAATTTTATAGATGATACTATATTATGAGTCACCAAAATATTTTACACACTTTAGTTTCACAAAGTTCTGTTCGATAACAACCATTGTCTATTTCATAAGTATAATGAATACAGTAAATGTCAAGTAAAATATTTTTCCATAAATGAATTAACCAAGCTATCTTCTCCTCCTGGGAAAAGAGAAGACTCACATTTTTCTAGTTAGAGAAAAAGACACTATATTCTACATGTATCAAAAGATATGAGTGTAATGACCATAGACGCACAAAATTGCAGGGTGACAAGGCTGAGCCCAAGAATGTGGATACAGAGAGAGAAAAATGTGATCTATCTCTAGCTGCTGGCGGCCATCACCACAAAGCCCCCAGCCCCGTTTACTCTCCTGTATAAAATGTCTTCAGATTGCATCTATAAAACATTAAATACATTACATTTATTAGAAGCTTTCTTTATTGTAAGCTGTAATGGAAAGTGCCGTTAGGCATTTCCATATATAGCCTTGAAGCAATTTAGCTCCTTTTCAAAGACACCAAGGACACCAAGGTTAGCCAAAATTTTTTCTGTCAAGTCTATAAATGAGTCCCTGCTGTTTGTAATGTGTTTTTCAAAGGCTTAAAATAGAAAAGAAAATATTTTGTTCATTACCTACAGATGTCAGTAAGTTTTATTTCCAAGTTACTTATTTTTATATTACATTTGACCATGATGACAAGTAGTAGGAACCGCATTGCTGTGTTCTCACTATGAAATCTTTAAAGTTTGTATTTAAAGATTTTCTCTCTGGTTCTTCAAGCTGAAAAACCACTACAAATGAAGAGAAATTCTCCATCTTTGTCTGTCTTCATTGAAACAGGCATCTGTCTTCATTCATAGGAAACTGAACCACGGCACATAGGTCGAGGTGGTCGTGGCGGTGAGCTGTGTGTGCCCGCGTACGTATGTACGTGTGGCAGCGGTGGGGCTGCACCAATACAGCTAAATGACTTTTCTGTCTTGCTTGCAGAAAGCTAGACAAGGAAGGGACCTGATACTCCACCCAGTTTATATTCTCAGAGGGACCTGTAAGCCCTAGAGGAGACCGCAACCAGATGTTGGCCCTCTGCCCATTCTTAGAAAACTGAGTGACAAGTCCTTCCAAAAACTAGTTTAGTAAAAGGTTAACGTGTGTCATACTAGTCTAAGTAATAAATGCTGTTTAGATTGCAAATCAATTTAAGCCACAAAGTGTCTCCTCTCCTCTCTGGATTTAGAAAGTTTACTTACGAGAGATCTTGATAAGTAGAATTTGAATAACTTAATGCTGTTGTCCTAAATTATATGGATTTGTCAGTATAATAACTTTAGGGACATACCTAAAGCAATACGTTATTTGAGTAAATGAAGACCTGAAATAAAAGCCAAAGGCTGAATGTGTTCAGGAAGTTTGGAGATTATTGTTAAGTGTCTACATCGCTCCCAGATTTGTAGACTTTAGTTTCTCGGGAAGCTGACAAAGTCATATGTGAGAACTGATGCTTTATGAGATGATAACTGTTTTATTTTGTTAACATTGTCCTAGTAATATTTACGTTCAGTTTCTGTATTCAAGGAATCTAAAAATGATGAAAAACGTTGCATCATCATGCTGGATTTCAAAATGTTAAAATATTATTCTGTTACCTCACCTTATTAAAGTTTAATCTAGATTTAGATATATCAAATCTAAACAATAAAATTGTTAATGCTTCTTTTTTTTTGCTTTTTCACCAAGTTGACAACATTTTCCATATAACCAAATTTTGTGTTTTGAATTGCTGTAAACCTTCAAGAAAATTAGCAGAAAGGCTGACTCTCAAATATTTTGTAAATTGATTTATTCGTATTCTAATCCCTTATCTGTGAATTGGTGGGCGCTTCTGTATCTGACTGAGATGAACATTTATTCAAGGCAGAGAATTAATGAGGGTTGGGGAAGAGGATTGTTGGGGGTTAGGTTGACTCAGTATCTTGGTGTCCTGTCTAAGTCAAAGTAGAAATGGGCAGTCGGCTACGTATATGAAATAGACGGAGGGCAAAGACATCACATCATTGCACTCTCTAGGCCAGGTAAATTAAAAGATATTTTTTCCAGTTAACATAAATTAGCATATTTTTAAAGACAGCAACGTGTTGCTTCTTTGGCTTCTCTTCCTCCTTTTCCTTCTGAGTGTTCTAAATTTTCAATAAAAAGTAGGCAAATGGTATTTCCACATGGATCCTTGGTCTTGTCCCCACAGCTTGGTAGTAGAAATGATGTATTTGTCCCCTCCAGCTAAAAGAGCGGCTGGAGTTAGGGTTGATGTGGAAGAATACAAAGAGAAGGCTCCCAGGAGTCGAGATGGAGACCCACAGAGAACCTGAAAGTGCTGCGCAGAGGAGGTTGCCAGAAGGTAGTAAAAGGTAGAAAGGCAGGATATTCAAAAAGTTCTGTTTGAAAATATTTAGCTCTGCAGGGTGGAAAACTTCTTTCTTTCAACCCTTTTTTCCTATAGCACTTAGAAGAGTACAGACCTCCTGAGAACTAGAGAACAGTAATTGCTACAATTGGTATATAATTTCAAATAGCTATTGAACGAGTCCTATAGTGTGAAATAAGTTTCAAATTTCTAGGAAGAGAAGAGGTGATGAATATATTCATAATACTGTTACATAATTGACCTTTAGCACATCCTCATTTTCAAAAATATCCTATTTCGGGGAAAGAAACTTAACACACATTATGAATTTTTCCCCCCTCTTTAAGCAAAAGTTATTCCCTGGTTTATATCAGGGGCTAATCACTCTTCTCATGTGCTGGGAACGAATATATTTGGTGATGGCCAAGAACTTTCCAGGTGATATAAAGAATCCTTATAAAAAGATATCTATCACTGTGTTATCCAGAAGTCATGCATATTATTTCTTCTTTAATCCATGTTAAGTGTTCTTATTTAAGTTCCTGGGTCCCCTCTCAACATGCACAACTGAGTGTAATTGCAAATAAGAGTTAAATGTTGAGGTGGCCCAAAGGAACTTTAGGCTTACTTCAACAGTGTGTAGACGATCAGTTTAAGAAGCACATACCTAGTCTATTCTTATGTGTAAATCAAAGACTAAACTTAAAAATTAATATAATCTCCTGATGGAGCTTGATAATTCAGTGGAAACAGAATTATATGCAAATATTCACATAAATTTTAAGTTTTCTAATTTTCTTAAACACCCAATTATTTTAAGATCATTTTAACGAAAAGAAAGTATGAAATTACTTTATTCAGGAATTTATATATGATTCCAATTAAATTTAATTTTAGTGCTTTGTAACATCTTTTCTTGACCCAAGAACTCTGAGAAATAGTACACCCTCAGCTGTAAGGCTTGGCTCACTAAAGGGTAGTTCTTTTTTTTTTTTATTGAGTTAATGATAGGTTACAATCTTGTGAAATTTCAGTTGTACATTAATGTTTGTCAGTCATGTTATAGGTGCACCACTTCACCCTTTGTGCCCACCCCCCACCCCACCTTTCCCCTGGTATCCACTAAACTGTTCTTAGTCCACATTTTTAAATTCCTCATATGAGTGGAGTCATACACAGATTATCCTTCTCTAGCTGGCTTATTTCACTTAACATATTTCCCTCAAGGTCCATCCATCTTATTGCAAATGGAATGATTTTGTCTGTTTTGCAGCTGAGTAGTATTCCATTGTATATATGTACCACATCTTCTTTATCCATTCGTCTGTTGATGGGCACTTAGGTTGCTTCCATGTCTTGGCTATTGTAAATAATGCTGCAATGAACATTGGGGTACATAGGACTTTTGGGATTGCTGACTTCAAGCTCTTTGGATAAATACCCAGTAGTGGGATGGCTGGATCGTATGGTAGTTCTATTTTTAATTTTTTGAGTAATCTCCATACTGTTTTCCATAGTGGCTGCACCAGTGTGCATTCCCACCAGCAGTGTATGAGGGTTCCTTTTTCTCAACAACCTCTCCAAAATTTGTTACTATTAGTTTTAGATATTTTTGTCATTCTAATGGGTATAAGGTGATAACTTAGTGTAGTTTTGATTTGGATTTCCCTGATGATCAGCGATGATGAGTATCTTTTCACGTGCCTATTGGCCATCTGTATATCTTCTTTGGAGAAATGTCTGGTCATGTCTCCAGCCCATTTTTTGATTGGGTTGTTTGATTTTTCATTGTTGACTTGTGAGAGTTCTTTATATATTATGGATCTTAAGCCTTTGTCAGATATATGACTTGCAAATATTTTTTCCCAGTTAGTGGGTTGTTTTTTTGTTTCAATCCTGTTTTCATTTGCCTTGAAAAAGGTCTTTAGTCTGATGAAGTCCCATTTGTTTATTCTTTCTATTGTTTCCCTTCTCTGAGAAGGCATGGTGTCCGAAAAGATCCTTTTAATACTGATGTCAAAGAATGTACTGCCCACGTTTTCTTCCAGAAGCCTTATGGTTTCAGGTCTCACCTTTAGGTCTTTGATCAATTTTGAGTTTATTTTGCTGAATGGTGAAAAAGAATGGTCAACTTTCATTCTTTTACATGTGCCTTTCCAGTTTTACCAGCACCATTTGTTGAAAAGACTTTCTTTTCTCCATTGTATGCCCTCAGCTCCTTTGTCAAAGATAAGCTGTCCATAGAAGTGTGGTTTTATTTCTGGGCTTTCAATTCTGTTCCATTGATCTGTGGACCTGTTTTTGTACCAGTACCATGCTGTTTTGATTACTGTAGCTTTGTAGTATGTTTTGAAGTCAGGGATTGTGATGCCTCCCGTTTTGTTCTTTTTTCTCAGGATTGCCTTAGAAATTCGGGGTCTTTTGTTGCCCCATATGAATTTTAGGATTCTTTGTTCTACTTCTGTAAAGAATGTCATTGGGATTCTGATTGGGATGGTGTTGAATCTGTAGATTGCTTTAGGTAGAACAGACATTTTAACTATGTTTATTCTTCCAATCCATGTACATGAATGTCTTTCCATCTCCTTATGTCGTCATCCAATTCTCTCAGAAAGGCCTTGTAATTTTCATTATATAGGTCCTTCACTTACTTAGTTAAATTTACCCCAAGGTATTTTATTCTTTTTGTTGCAATTGTGAATGGTATTGTGTTCTTGAGTTCTTTTTCTGTTAGTTCGTTATTGGAGTATAGAAATGCTACTGATTTATTCAAATTGATTTTGTACCCTGCAACTTTGCTGTAGTTGTTGATTACTTCTAAGAGTTTTCCAATGGATTCTTTGGGGTTTTCTATATATAAGATCATGTCATCTGCAAACAGCGAGATTTTCACTTCTTCCCTCCCTATTTGGATTCCTTTTACTCCTTTTTCTTGCTTGATTGCTCTGGCCAGGACCTCCAGTACTATGTTAAATAAGAGTGGTGATAGAGGGCATCCTTGTCTCGTTCCTGTTTTCAGGGGGATGGCGTTCAGTGTTTGCCCATTCAGTAGGATGTTGGCTGTGGCTTTGTCATATATGGCCTTTATTATGTTGAGGTAGTTTCCTTCTATGCCCATTTTGTTCAGAGTTTTTATCATAAATGACTGTTGAATCTTGTCAAATGCTTTCTCTGCATCTATTGACATGATCATGTGGTTTTTATTCCTCAGTTTGTTGATGTGGTGTATCACGTTGATTGATCTGTGGATGTTGAACCATCCCTGTGTCCCTGGTATGAATCCCACCTGATCATGATGTATGATCCTTCTGATGAATTGCCGAATTGTGGTTGCCAAAATTTTGTTTAGAATTTTTGCATCTATGTTCATCAGTGATATTGGCCTGTAGATCTCTTTTTCCGTGGTGTCCTTGTCAGGTTTTGGTATCAGTGTGATGTTGGCCTCATAGAATGTGTTAGGAAGTGTTCCATCTTCCCTAATTTTTTGGAATAACTTGAAAAGAATAGGTATTAAATCCTCTCTGAAAGTTTGGTAGAATTCCCCAGGAAAGCCATCTGGTCCTGGGGTTTTATTCTTTGGGATGTTTTTGATTGCTGTTTCAATCTCTTTCCTTGTGATTGGTCTGTTCAAATTGTCTGCCTCTTCTTGAGTGAGCTTTGGGAGATTGTAGGAGTCCAAGAATTTATCCATTTCCTCTAGGTTATCCATTCTGTTGGCATATAGTTTTTCGTAGTATTCTCTTATAATTGGTTGTATTTCTGCAGAGTCTGTTGTTATTTCTCCTCTTTCATTTCTCATTTTGTTTATTTGAGCTTTCTCCCTTTTTTTCTTTGTGAGTCTGGGTAGTGGTTTGTCAATTTTATTTATCTTCTCAAAAAAGCAGCTCTTTGTTTCATTGATCCTTTCTACTGCCTTTTTCATGTCAATAGTATTTATTTCTGCTCTGATTTTTATTATGTCTCTCCTTCTGCTGACCTTGGGCTTTATTTGTTCTTTTTTCTCTAGTTCAGTTAGGTGTCCTTTAAGATTGCTGATTTGGAATTTTTCTTGTTTGTTAAGATATGCCTGTATTGCAATGAATTTTCCTCTTAATACAGCTTTTGCTGTATCCCATGTGAGTTGGTGTGGCATGCTATCATTTTCATTTGTTTCCAAGTATTTTTTAATTTCTTCTTTAATTTCTTCAATGATCTATTGCTTGTTCAGTAGTGTGTTGTTTAGTCTCCACATCTTTGTGTCTTTCTCAGCTTTTTTCTTGTAATAAATTTCTGGCCTTATAGCATTATGATCAGAGAAGATGCTTGTTATTATTTCAATTTTTTAAAAAATTTGTAGAGGCTTGCCTTGTTTCCCAACATATGGTCTATCCTTGAGAATGTGCCATGTGCACTTGAGAAGAATGTGTATTCAGCTCTTTTAGGGTGGAGTGATCTATATATGTCTATTAAGTCCAATTGTTTTAGTTTTTCATTTAGCTCCACTATTTCCTTGTTGATTTTCTGGCTGGATGATCTGTCCATTGATGTGAGTGGGGTGTTGAGGTCCCCTACTATTATTGTGTTGTTTTTAACATCTTCCTTTAGGTCTGTTAATAGTTGCTTTATGAATCTTGGTGCTCCTGTGTTGGGTGCATAGATATTTATAAGCGTTATTTCTTCTTGATGAAGTGTCCCTTTGATCATTATATATTGTCCCT
Organism: Equus quagga; assembly: GCF_021613505.1. Classification (NCBI taxonomy): domain Eukaryota; kingdom Metazoa; phylum Chordata; class Mammalia; order Perissodactyla; family Equidae; genus Equus; species Equus quagga. The sequence continues at coordinate 123,344,896 of NC_060273.1, forward strand.
CTGTGTCTCTCTTTACCTGTCTTATTTTGAAATCCACTTTGTCTGATATAAGAATTGCAACACCTGCCTTTTTTTCCTTGCTATTAGCTTGAGGTATTGTACTCCACCCCTTCACCCTGAGTCTGTGTTTGTCCTTGGGGCTGAGGTGTGTTTCTTCGAGGCAACAAATTTTTGGATCTTGTTCTTTAATCCATTTTGCCACTCTGTGTCTTTTTATTGGAGAGTTCAATCCGTTTACATTGAGAGTGATTATTGATGCATGTGGACTTAATGCTGTCAATCTGTCGCTCATTATCTTGTTTTCCTGTGTGCTTTAGCCTACCCACTTAATACTGCAATTTCTTATGCTGGGTTTCTTAGATTTTTCCTTATTTATGATTTGTGACTCTGTTCTGTATTTTATTTTAGTGTCTACCCTGAAGTTTGTATTTAGAATCTCGTGTATAATATAGTCTATTCTCTGGTGGTCTCTTACTTACTTGGCCAATACTGATTTCGATTCTTTGTTCTTCCCCTCCTAAATAATTATTTTCATTTCTTATTCCAACTCATGTTATGAATTTGTAGTTAGAGTGATAAGATCGTCCTTGCTTTGGTAGTTTCCTTACCTTTACCTTAATGCTATAGTTGAATATTTGCTATCCTGTTCTGGTTCTATCCATCGCTCTCCCTAGTCTGTGGATTGTGACCCCTTTCTCCCATTTTTCTTTTTTCAGGTATGAGAACCTTCTTGAGGATTTCTTGTAGTGGAGGGCTTTTAGTTACAAATTCCCTTAACTTTTGTTTGTCTGGAAAAGATTTAATTTCTCCCTCATATCTGAAGGAAATTCTTGCTGGATAGAGTATTCTTGGCTGAAGATTTTTATCTTTTAAAGCTTTGAATATGTCACTCCATTCTCTCCTAGCTTGTAAGGTTTCTGTAGAGAAATCCACTGACAGTCTGATAGGCGCTCCTTTATAGGCTATTCTCTTCTTTTTTCTTACTTCCCTGAGTATTCTTTCCTTATCTTTCCTTCTTGCCAATTGTACTACTATGTGCCTTGCAGCAGGTCTTTTTATATCGACAAATCTAGGAGATCTGAAAGCTTCCTCTACACACATTTCTCTGTCAATCCCTAGATTTGGGAAGTTCTCTTCAATAATTTCGTTAAGCACACTTTCTGCTCCATTTTCCTTTTTCACGTTCTCGAGAATTCCTATGATCCTTATGTTCTTACTCCTCATTGAATCCACTATCTCTCGGAGTGTTTCCTCGTTTTTTTTTTAATTCTTAGTTCTCTTTCTTTCTCTGTCTGGAGCCATTCAGCCTGTCTATCTTCAATTATGTTAATTTTCTCACCTATGGTGTCTACACGGGCATTCAGGGAATCCATATTCTGTTTTATCTGGTCCATTGTGTTTTTCATCTCTAGTAATTCTGTTTGATTCTTCTTTTTTATTTCAATCTCTTTTGTGAAGTAACTCCAGTACTCGGCTTGTTTCTCTATCTTTCTCTCTACCTCATTGAGTTTTTTGATTATAGCTGCTCTGAACTCATTATCACTTAGTTTACCTAATTCCAAGTCCTCAGGACTCAATTCTATGTTTTTATTGTTTTCCTTCTTGTCTGGGGCTTTTATAAATTGCTGGATGGTAGAGGAGTGGTTTTTTCGAATGGTGGTAGAATTCAGTTGCAGGTACAGCCTGTCGCCACTAGATGGAGGTTGAGAGCCGCATGTTATGAGCTCTCCGCCTTCAGGCAAGATGGCTGTGCCCAGTGGCTTTGCTAGGAGGGAGGGGCTGCTATTCTCGCATGCTGATCTGGATTCAGATCAGTTCTGTTCTTTGGTCTCCCAAGGCTCTGGGTTTATGGGGTCCCCGTGGATGGAAGCTTTCCCCCCGTCAGTGGGTTTCCGCTGAACCAGCGGCAGGAGTCCTGGATGATCCCCCAGTTGCGCGGCCCCTCCCCCACTCCTTCCCAGACTGCACAGCAGGGATCGCAGACTCTAGGGGAGGAAGGGACATTCTCTCCTACCCATTCCAGCACCTCCGAGGCCGTCAGCAGGTTTATGATCTCCGCCTTCTTGGTATTGTAGGTCTCTAACGTGTTGGCATTAGATTTATTCTCTGAAATTCAGTTTTTCTAATCCTTTGTTGTATTTTGGAGGTGAGAGAATCCCAGGTCAGCTCACCCTGCCATTTTGCTCCACCCCTTCTTCCTAAAGGGTAGTTCTTAAAGCTGAAGAGTGGTATCCCAAGCAGATGGAAACAGGGGATGTGCAATATACTTTTAAAAAATATAAGACCCAGAGGTAATTTTCTTTCATCTAGAATCTTGCCAATGATGCTAAACCTTCACTATATGATTTAAATTTTCTATACTTCTTTGATAAAAGACAATGCAGTAATGCATGCTTTTGAAATAAACAAAAGAAAAATAATACAATCAGATTAATTATTTGCAAAAGGAAACTCAAGAAATCTTTAAAGTTTCACATTCAATCAATTTAAATTTCGGAAGAGTAAGTGCACTGGCTACATTATTATCTAGAATGTTGCCTTTATTTGTATAGATCTAGTTGTCTAATATACAGCTTTCCTTTGCTATCTAACAAATCACCACAGCTTAAAGCCTTAGCAGCTTAGAATAACATACATTTATTACCTTATGGTTTCTGTGGGTTGGGAACGTGGGTGCAGGTCAGCTGGGTCCTGGGCTTGCGATCTTACTAGATTGAGTGAGGTGTGTGTAGCTGCAGCTGAGATTCTCATCTGTCACTCAGGGTCCTCTCTTGAGATCATTGATTGTTGACGGAATGAATCTTCTTTCCCCGAACTTTGACTTAAAGATTCACTCTTGTCTGGTGATCAAGCCTGCCCTTATGCCCATATCCAGCAATGAAGATCAGCAGATCTGGGTTCCTCCTTGCTATTTCCTCTTAGCAGAGCATATGCTCTAATATTCCAATCAGTATGTTTTCCAATGTCCTGAATCCAAAACTTTTTTCCCTTGAATCTTCTCACTGGCCCAGAAGGTGGAAGAAAGATAACAAAAATATCTAGGTCTTATTTTCTTAGTCCTTTCTCTCAAATTTTACTTTCTTTGATTCCTATCATCACTCTGTGGACTCTTGGATTTTTTTCCTCCTATTCAATTCCTTTTTCCTAGTTTTCGTTTGTTTCCCAGTGGTCTCATATCAGAAAATGTTACTTGCCACAACTAACCTGCAGAGTAATAGTGGCTTAAATAAGATAGAAGGGTTTTTTCTTTCTCGTGCAAAGGAAGTCTAGAGGTTGGCTATTCATCAGGGAGACTGTGGATCTCCACATCTTGAGCACCCAGACTCCTTTTAACTTTGTCTCTTTGTTATCCCTCGGGCTCCCCTCATCGTGTTAGAATCAAGGGAGCAAGCACAGACTCTAAGGGAGTTACTAGCACAATTGCATGGCAAGTCCTCAAGAACTCCTTTGTGAATAAATGACCACATGAATGAATGAACAGAAAGATCAGAAATGTTAATATTTCTATTGAAGTACTTAATCAAATATTAACATCAGATGGTGTTGGCACTGGCAAGTATCTGATTTGAAATGATAAAGCAGCCTTAAAATATTAATAAATATATTTAAACTGTCTAACTCTTATGCTTTGAAGACTAAAGGAGAAAATATTAGTCTTTTTTGTTCTATTTGCAGTTATAGTTCCAAAGTAATAATTATTCCCTGAATTTGCATTTTCTTTCAAGATTCTGATGAGTGTATCCATATCAGATAAAGGTATTCTCATTAAAAGTAGATGAGAGAATATAAATTATGCATACCTTATTTTTAGCCATTGTCTTTCATTGTCCTAATTTGCACTTACTACCATTATTCATGATACCAATGATATATATGTAAGTAAAACTCCTGCTATTTCTCTGGAATTGCAAAATATTAACAAAATGAAAAAATATCATCAGCCCTGAATGTTTTGCATCTCAAACTATAATGCCATTTAGAAAATACCTGTAGAAAAAGTTTAAAAAGTTCTACTTCTGTTCTAGAAATCCTGTAGGTTCTGTAGTGTACTGGTAAAATGAGCATCAGATTTGTTTTGTTACCGCAATTATTTCAAGTCATTCACTGAGTGTTTTGTTGCACTGTTTATATCTGGAGAATCTGTGCTTGCAATGTCTGTATTTGAGTTTTATCTGTCTCCCTTTCTAATCTGAGAATCAGAAATAAAATAATCAGAGGAAAACAAAGACAAGAGAGAACAGACAGTTTTGTTTGACAAAATAATTATTTTTCTATGAAAAGCTAAGAATATACATAAGATGCTTATTTTCTATATCCTTAATATAAATTTTCGTAGCTTCATAGAGGATTTGCATGATTAGAAGCATTTCCTTATTCCAACAGTAGAAGACCTCGAGTAATTCATCAAAAATGAGACATTCCTGTATTAACAAATACATTTTCTTTTGCTGCTCGCTTCCAATTCATCCATACGGTACACAGGACCTTGGCGATTACAAGCGTAGTGCATGACTAGTATATGGGTACAATTTGAGAAGAATTCTGAAAAGTTGACATTAGAGGAAAATTTTTTGTCATTACAAAAACTAAATGTATTGCATATATTAAATAAATTTTTAAAAAGAAAAATTCTTTAAAATTTTCAAAATTATCTAATATACACTAAAAGGTAGAAATTACCTTTATTTTAGAACATACGTTTGGGCATATTCCATAAAATATAAAACCGTTTCAAATTTATAGAAAACAATATTAGGATATAACTAATTAAGTCTTAAGAAAATATCTGTTTTTAAGTAGAAAATCGTGGAAAAGGCAAGCACTTAAAAGTGCTAAAAAGTAATTGAAATCACCATAGCTACACACTAAGAATTACATGAGAAAATCGTGTTTATGTCAAATAAAGCCCTCCTGGGGCTTATTTTTCTCCAATCTGCTTTGCATTCTCTATCTGAAAAAATATTATTTCAAAAGCCAATTGGTCCTAATTGAAAGATGTCCTTCACTTTCCATTTTAGCCTATGGGTTAATTTAGTTTGTTATGAATCTATACAGAGCTGTCCTCTTCATAATCCTTTATATTCAGAACTTTGATTTGTGATTGGAATTAGGATCTGAAACGGGAAAGGCTTCCACACAAATTCACTGCCTGATTGCTGTAGGGACACTCAACCGAGCCCTAGAACATGCACTTTCAAAATAGTCATCAGAATGCTGATGGTTTCATCCAATAAACAGCAAGCAGAGACAGAAAAATTATTGATATGAGAAGCAAGTCTGATGAACATCAATTTATAGAATAGAACAATAATAAATTTGCAATAGACCTTTACACAAAATCCTGAGTAGATTAATATGTTCTGTAATTCATACAAATATGAATTTTTCAGCGTTCAAAAATCACTTTGTCAGCAAAACCAACCAAGTGTTTTGAAGATTTTTATTGTCTTTGGTTTTAAGACTCTTTCCTATCCACCCAGCTATGTTCATTTTGCATCGTGTATTCTTTTGTGTAGTTACATTTTGAATGCTTTCTGGAATACTCATGTTGTCATTTCCCCTGCCCTCTCTTGACAGCCCATTTATCACATTTCTGCTTGCCATTTTTCATTTATTTGCTTATGTGCACCACTCTACACTTTGTACATAGCACAAAGCATATGGAAGTTTGTTAATAAGTAATTCTAAAGGAAATGAATGTCCTGTTACACTATAAAATTTTGGTCAGAAGCCATTTTTTATTGGAAGAAGTTCCTCATGTCCTTAAGAACTTTTATTTCCCAACCAAATACATCTTCATTGCTGTATACATATTAATGCAGAGACTTTATAATCAATAAAGAATTCAGGCTGTTTTCAGTAATGAAGAGTACATTTATAGTACCAGTCCCTACCACAAAATTCACTGGAACTCTTCATCTCTCTTTGAAACCCCACTCTCCTTTGTCCCCAAATAGTTCAGGAATTTAGCAAGATCACGAACAAGTTCTCCTAACTACTGTTGACTTTTGGAAATTGCCTTTCCTGCTCCAGCTGTGGGTGTTCTGGAATCACAGAAAGGTGTGCCTTCAGGGCTGCTAGTGTCTGTCAAAATTAGCGCATTGCCTCCCTTTGCCTTCAAAGCCGCCGATATTGCCTGTCACATTGGGTGTCAATTCAGGCTGGATTCCCTAAAACCACTTAGAGCTAAAGGCACTTACTAAAACTGCCACTGATGCCAAAACGTACGAGCTGAAACTGCAAGCATTTCTGCACCAAATTCTCAGAGATCGTGGCCACTACTTTTAGACTCAATGTGGCCATTATTACCACTAGCTGCCCCTAGGTTTTATTGAGGAGGAGTAAATTGTAGTGTACTAATACCAGGCAACACTTCATCCTGTCTAATGAGGAAAGAGCAATCCTTAAATTTCATCTTTGTTTTACAGTCTTGCAGAAATTAGGATTCACATTTGCAATCACTGAAGGCTCGCTGGGTGATTAAGCAGCCAAAGAACTGAAAAGGGTACTGGGGGCAGCTCACAGGTTAGTTGAGAGGCTTGGAGAACAAGGCTCAAGGCCATGTTTTCAAAAAAATTCCAAAGCCATAATGAAAATCTATCTTTGAGAAAATATTGCTCCTGGTGCTGAGTAGAACTTGATGCTAGTGGTTTCCATTGCTTTCATTTATGCAAAAGCAACCAAACCTTGCAGCTGCTGCATCTGTGGCTACAGAGAAAGAGAGAGAGAAATTTCCATTACTTGTTACATGTCAGCAGGTTAGTCTGACATATGTATCTGACTAACAGAGCTTAGGTCATGTGCTTGTGCCTTTGGTGCAAAGGAAGCTGACAGTGTGAGTTCACAGCATTTTTTTTTGGCTTCTGGAGGTAGATGTGTTTATTGTTCCCTCACCAAGACTCGTCAAAGTGGACATTCCCAAACATAAAACATTCAATGAGAAATAACAAACAATGTGTATAAATATACATGAAACATCTTCGCTAATTGTCTCCTGTTTCAATGCTTCACAAAGATAGTACGTGAAAACAGACACTTCCACCTAGACTTGAGCAAAGTTCCCTATTCATAAGAGAGAGGATAATCTGAGTATAGGCTCAATATTTTCCTCAAAATCGCTCATGCCATATTATGCTAAATCATTGTTTTTAGACCTAGTCACATGCCTCATACTCTCTTATAGTGAGTTCTTTCTCCACAGACTCCGGGTTGTTTTAATCCAAATGGTTTTCTGGTATGTTCCTTGCTCAGTAGTGCCCTATATACAGCTGAGTAATAGAATGAGTAATCTTAGGTTCACGTGTGCCCTGTTGCATATAATATCATGGTTTGATAATTATTTAGGTATTTTCTGTGACTAAAATATGCATTAGATTGGTGGCAGAGTAATTTATTGACATATAATTTTGCGTTTTTTCTTCATTTATATTCTGTCATTCTTCCAGGAATGCAGTGTAGAACAAAATGTGTGTGTTTGTAGAAAATTGTTAGAGGCAACTTTAACATTCTTTTATTCTAAGCAGCTGCTAAGATGCAAGTGGTCTCAATTGTTTCCACTCCCCAACCCCACACCAGAGGGATTATTGAGTATATATAGACGGTAAGAACAAATAAAGGAAGAAAATTAGTTATTAACAACCAGCTCCGCTTATCAGCTATACTCCATGAAATTTAGGGATTGCTGTGCTAAAACAATTTGACATTTCAGGGTGCTTATCTTCTTTGTATTGAAAATGAGGAAGCATAGGATGAGAATCCGCAATTTAGCGTAAAGAAGAGAACATATAGTTACTGCGTTTAATCTTACTGAGGACTTTGGTCCCAGCCAGAGTAGTCAATTAACAGAGATCTTTATTTAGCTCACTTGATTGTAAATATTCCTTGTCTATCTTAGTCTTATGCTGTAAAGAACAGCAATTTTTAAAACAATGCTAGAACTAATACAGTTTCGTGATACCATTTCCTCTCTTTTGAAGTCCCTTGCCTATCTCAAATTTTAATCATGGTAGATTCTTTTCTATATGCGTATTCAACAACTGATAAGCATTTCCTCATCCTCACAGGTTAGGGGTAAAAGTAGCAAGATAAATTGTACAGCAAGACTAAAAATGGTTGGAAGATTTAAATCTAAAAGTTTCTTCTCCATTTGAAAGGATACTGTTTGAAGAAAAAAGTGAAGCCCAAAGTATTACTATAGAAACCAAAGGCACTGAAGAAATTTTTCAGAGAGCGTCAGTTACAATGCAGGTCAGCTGAAGTTCTATATATTCTCCCAAGTGAATAGCATCCCACACCTGAGGAGTATATTTGTATTTACCTACACGTCATTTAGGAAGCCATTGCATCATGAGAGATATTGCCCTGAGGATCCCACACTCTGAACACCTTCTTCAAGGATCATCCAAATGAACAGTCAATGTTTTGTGCAAATGCCTAGGTTTCCTGGGATAGCCACATGTCTGAATTTCATGGTAGTCTCTAACTTTTGCAGGCCCTAAAGCAAGAGTATAAATGAAAGTCCATAAACCATGAGTCTAAGTATTTAAAAGTCATAAATCAAGTTAATAAAATGCTAGTATATTTTATCTCCTCCTTTGAAAAACTATAATTCCATAAAGACCTAGAAATCCAGATTCCAACTTGAAATTCCTGGATGGTTGAGGCTCCTCAACAGATAATGGGGAGTACCTGTGCCCCTTCTCTTCCCACTCCTGACTTTATCCTGCTCCTGCTACGGACATGTCTGTGCACCCAGGCAAATCCCTGTTTCAGTAGAGAATGCTGGGTTCCCGGATGTCTGAAGCATGGCGTGGAAGAGGGATACTGCAGGTCTCATTAAATGTGTAGAGGCCGGTTTGATGGAAGGCCAAAGGGGGGCCTTCCAAATTGTGGGCCCCAGGACAGCGGTCCCTTCTCCTGAGTATAAGGACAGTATTACTGACCATGAAATGATTCTCTGCTAGAGATGATAAAGATGTGACATAAAGGAAGGAAGATCACTATTTGGTTTATACTCTTAAAAAGATCGTGAGAACAGAATATCTATGAAGCTAGAACAAAAAGAAAAGGAGAAAAGTGAGATTACAACATATACTGGAATAAGATAACTGCTAAACTAAAGGTGGTAATGGAAGCACTGAATAGCATATTGACAATAGAGAAAATAGAATTAGTTCAATAGAGAACACTTGAGAAATTATCACAAGATTTTGAAGAAACATAAAGATAAAAGATGAATGAAAGTATGAGAGACGGGGGAATAAGGAGATGCTTGAGAATATTAAATATACATTAGATATGTAGAGTTATCCAGGAAATTAGCATTTTTCTGATTGTAGAACACTGGGCAAATAAAGGTAATAAAATCATTATTTCTTTGAATAAGGTTTTATTTTAATTAAATATAATTATGTCTACTTCATAAATCCTCAGTCATGATCCAAGCCATGATGTTAGAAGTACTATGACAGCATATGCATTAGAAAAAAGTCAAAATGGCGCCTTGAGCAATATTTTTACAGGCTAGAGGATATTGTGGGCTATATCCACCATACATCAGTAGCATCTTCTTGAGACAATCTGGACACTGAACTTAAATTTTTTTAAAAAGCTTGACTGTTAAGTAAAATCAACCCAGGACATAAAATCAACCTTTTAGGAACTATTCATTTTTCCTCCAGAATAGCTTCCTCACTTTTTCCTTAATGAGGACCACTACCCACAGCCATTTGAGTATGTGCTCAGGGAATAAAAGAATCTTTCAATTTATGCTATACCAAATATAGTTCAGCTGACAACTTTACAGCAAAAGATTTTTGTCTTCACAAAATAAAACTAGATTTTGTTGCTTTTCTATGCTGTTTGTATCCTTACAACATTGTGTTTACTTTACAGGCACTTCTTTCTGGGAATTAAAAGTTTTGCACACGTATCAACCAACCAACAAGCAAAATTTGCCAGTTAAGACACAAAGAACAAACAGTTGTATGTGGTCATCATGAATAGAAAGCAGCACCAAGAGAGAATTACTAATATCTAAAGGCAGAAAACCTAATGTTTCACTTGAGAACTTGATATTAAAATCATAGAAATATAAATGAAATACGTATCTAGATCTATATACAACTATGGTGTAGGTTACATATATTGATGGATAAATTATTCTAGATGCGCTCAATAAGGCAGATGATAAAGTGCAATTTTATTTTAATGAAAATAAACATTCATCTTTTTTATGCCAACCACTTTCTTTGAAGAGGAATTTTCAGTCATCTAGTTTATCATATCTTTCCAACACATCAGGAAAGCAAAAGTTCATATCTCTGCTCTCTTTTGAACTCTGGTGCTGTTTTCACAGGTTTAAAATAGAATTTTCAATAACACAAAAGCAATTTTATGTTCTAAATACTTGAAAAAAAATTCTATCAGAGAAAACTGAATACCTAAGTAAAAACTGAATCATTTTTTCTGGAAAGAAACCAAGTATAGTATCAATGATGTCCCAGTGGTATTTGTGTACACAGAGTATGTTTTTGGAGTGACATTCTTAGGACAACTCTTCAAGATCAACAACAAAGAAGAAAAAAAAGCAAGCAGTAAATATCTTTTAAAAATATAAGTTATGTAGATACAATTCTCTTACCTGCTGAGAGAAAAAAAGTGTTGTTTGGCGGATCTTAAAACTAGGCCTTCTAAATATATAATCACCTCCTTTTCCAACTCTGTGTGCATTATACTATCACTTTACAATCATTTTCCCTTTCCAACATACTGTTTGTTTAACATCAGTCTGCCACAGCTGCAAATTCTGGAAGATTCATAGAGCTATTAGAACAGTATCTCAGGGTTCCTAAGTTATATATTTGACGTGAGTGAATCTAACAGTGTTTGAACTAGATGGTAGTTGGAATATATGAACTGAAGTTGTCCAATGTTGAATTACAAGAGCCAATTCACAGTAGGACATTTTATTTCTTTTTTAGGGGGTCCAAGACATCACGATTGTGCAACATGTTTAAAGAACATAATAATAAACCTTTATTACAAAATTGCATTTAATTATATACACATTCATTACATTTCAAAAAGCATCAAGCAATGTGGCAAAAAACAATATAATTTTTTTTTTCTGAATTTTAGAATCTTTCAAGAATTTGATGTAGGTCGTATTTTGAGCTTTTTAATATCTAGTTCAGTTTCCACCTATAAAATGCAAATAACATCACCTGTGTCATGTCAATAGCATGAGTGTTAATTAGCTTTATTTCACTTAACTGAATTATGGGAAATAAGGGATGGCAACCAAGCCCATTGGTTCCTACTATTACAAAATTCCAGCACAGGGTTCCCAGCTGCTGTCTTGGGATATCAAGATATAGAAGGAACATTGCCCCACTGTCACAATGAAAAATGATTTTTCTTAACCCATCAGATTTCTGGAGTTGCAGAGCAATCAACTAACCCAAACTTTAAAGAGCAGTGGTACTGGCAAGCAGAGAGGAGAGGGCAGATGTGAGAAGTGGTCTCCTTTGGGTAGACTCCACTAGATAGCAGTAAGAAACTTCAGCTAGAGTAACTGACAAATGATCCCAGATGAAGTTTGAGTTCATAGGACGTGATGAAAGCTTTCTGTGAAGAATTTCAGTTGCAGAGAAATGACACAGATACTAATTGTCATTACGCTCTTCTTTATTTTTTATTTATTAAAATTTTTCTGCAGTGACTTATAAAAAGAAGAAATAGTAAAAAATTTCAATAGTATTTTGAAAGCGGTGAGAAATAATAAAGTGAAAATGAAAAAGAATTGCAACAGAAATTATGAATGTCTTCAATTAGCAGATTCAATGTTGACAAAGAAAGAATCAGTGAACTTGAACATAGCTCTATAGAAAGTACCTACACATAAATACAAAATGAAAAAAAGAGTTGGAAAAAAAAAGAACAAGATATCCAAAATCCGTGGGGCAATATCAAATGTTATAAAACAAGTATAATAATCCCAGAAGGAGAAGAGAGAAGAGAGAACTGGAAAGGAGAGATATTTGAAGAAATATTGGCTGAGAATTTTCCAAAGTTAAAAACTAAAACCAATTCTCAGTTACAAGGAATTCAGAGAACCACAGACAGGACAAAAAAATAATAAACCAAAACAAACAGTCATATCACATTTATACTTTTGAAAAAAAGGCAAGAAGAAAATCATGAAGGCAGCCAGAGAGAAAGAGAAACAGTAAATTCTGATGAACAAAAATAAAAATGAGAGCAGACTTCTTGTCTGGACCGTGTAACGCAGAAGATAATGGAGTGACATCTCTAAAGTGTTGAAAGCAAAAGAAAAAGCAACCTGGAATTACCAGCAGTGAAAATATCCTTTCAAAATATGGGTGAAATAAAAACTGTCTCAAACAAAAATTTGAGGATTTAATTGCCAGAAGATAAACTCTACAGGAGATTTTTAAAGAACATATTTAGGCGTTAAGAATATAATAGAAGATTGAAATCTGGATGTATACAAAGAAATCATAAACACTGGAAATAAAGTAAAACTTGTGGTTTTTAAAATTTTCTATTACTGGATATGATAATTGACAAAAATAGAGAAATGTTTGGTATGTGTATAATATACATAAAAGGATAAAAACAGTAGCGCAAAAGATGTGAATGAGAAATTGAGAATATACTGCTGTAAGGTCATCAAACTCCATATATAGCAATATAAAATTATTTGAAAGTGGACTCAGATTCACTAAAGATACATAGTATCACCTAGGACTACTATGTAACAATTGGAAAAAATATATAAACAATAACTGAATAGGTGAGATAAAAATGGAATCATAAAATTGCTCATTAACACTAGAGAAGGCAGAAATAAAGAAAAAGGAAAGAACAGATGAAACAAGTAGAAAATGGCTAGCAGGATGGCAGATTTTAATTCAATAATATTAATAATAAATTTAAATGTGAATCATCAAACACCAGTTACAAGACAGAGATTGTCAGATTAAATTTTTTAAGAGATCAAGACTCAACTTGTTTCTTTTTTATAAGAAAGCCCCTTTAAATGCAAAGACATAGATAAGCTGACAGTAAAAATGATGGAGAAAGATATTATATCAGAATAATAATATTAGGTAAAAAACTTTATAATAAGAAATATAATCAGAAATAAAGAGATTACATAATACTAACGTTGTCAATTCATCAGAAGAATATAATAATCTTAAATTTACATGCTCCTAATTACTGACCTTGAAAAATTCAAGAGGCAAAATGCTGAAATTAAAAGGTAAAATAAACAAATCCATAATTATAGATGGAGAACTCAAGAATTCTCTCTCTGTGATTGATGAAACAAGTAGACAGCATATCTAAAAGTATATATAGGACCTGAACAACGCTATTAAATGAAAAGAATTTATGACATATGTAAAGCACTCAGAATACCAAGAGAAGGTTCGCTTTCTTTTCAAGTGCACATGTAACATTCAGCAAGATAGATTCTATCCTGGCCCATAAACACACACCATCAATTGGACAATGAAGATGAAAGAGACAAATTCCTTGAAAGAGACATATTTTCAAAACTCTCTTAAGAAGGAATAGATAATCAGAATGGTGCTGTATGAAATAAAGAAACTGAATTTGCAGTTAAAACTTGTCTAAAAGAAATATCCAGGACAAGATGGATTAAATGTTGATTTCTATGAAATATTTAAGGATAAAATATTGATTCTACATAATCTTCCGTAAAATTGAGGAAGAGGAATCATTTCCCAACATACTGTACATTGTATAAGCCTAGCATTACTCTAATGCCAAAATGAGACAAATATATTACAAGAAAAGCAAAAAACAGAGCAATCTCTAATGTCCCTCATGAACATAGATGCAAATATCTTTAACGACATTTTAGAAAATTTAATCCAACAATATATAAAAATAAAAACATCCAACCAAGTGGAGTTTATCCCAGGAAAACAAGTTTCATTGAACACTGGATAATCAATGTTATTCATCATATTTAGAGCTCTAAAGAGAAAAAAAACTTTTTTTTCCTTTTTTGAGGAAGATTAGCCCTGAGTTAACATCTGCTGCCAATCCTCCTCATTTTGCTGAGGAACACTGGCCCTGAGCTAACATCATGCCCATCTTCCTCTCCTTTCTATGTGGGATGCCTGCCACAGCATGGCTTGACAAGCAGTGCATAGGTCTGCACCCAGGATCCGAACCAGTGAACCCCAGGCCGCCATAGTGAAGCGTGAGAACTTAACTGCTGTGCCACCGGGCCAGACTCCCAAAAAACTTTTGATAATCTCAAAAGTTGCAGTAAAACCATCTGACAGAATTCTAAAATATTCGTGATGAAAGCTTTCAGTTAACTAGTTATAACAGGAAACTTTCTGAATCTGGTAAGTGTATCTATATAAAACTTATAGCTAATACCACACTCAATGATGAAAGACAGAATGTCTTTCTCCTAAGATTGGGAACAAGGTAAAGATGTCCCCTCACCAGTACCAAGTGACTTTGTACTGGAAATCCAAGCCAGCACATTAAGACAAGAAAAAGAAATAAAATGCGCATAGATCAGAAAAAGAAGAAATAAATCAATCTTTCTTCATAAATGACAATTTATGAATAATCCCAAAGAATTCACAAAGAAACCTCTCTGAACAAATTAGTTGAGCAAGGCCCAGTGTAGACACAGAAAAATCAATTGTATTTATATGTACTTATAATGAACAAGTGAAATTCACAACGGGAAGAAGAAACATTTATAATGGCACCAGAAAAAAAAGGAATAGGTAAAAATCTAGCAAAATATGTGCAGGATCTGTATGTTGAAAAGTACAAAATATGTGCAGGATCTACATATCAAAACTATAAATGACTGACGTAAATAAAAAAAAAATGGGGGCTAGCCCAGTGGTGTAGTGGTTAAGTTCGTGCACTCCAATTCACTGGCCCCAAATTTGCAGGTTCAGATCCCAGGCATGGACCTAGCACTGCTCGTCAAGCCATGGGGTGGCAGCATGCCACATAAAATAGAGGAAGACTGGCACAGATGTTAACTCAGCGACAGTCTTCCACAAGCAAAAAGAGGAAGATTGGCAACAGATTAGCTCAAGGTCAATCTTCCTCACCAAAACAAAACAAAACAAATTGGAGATATACCATGTTCATGTACTGGATGCAATAGAAAAGAGTGAAATACTGATTCATGCCATAGTATGCATGAAACTTAAATGCATTTTGCCAAGTTAAAATAGCCTGACACAAAAGGCTAAGTAGTGAATGATTCTATATACATGACACTCTGGAAACCAGTAAAACTGCAGGAGGGAAAAGAGATCAGTAGTTTCCAGGAGTTGGTTGGTAGGGAGGAGGGGTAGCATGGAGGAGTTTTTGGTGGAAACTCTTCTGCATGGAACTGGGGTGGTAGATACATGGCTGTTTGTGGTTGTGACAATCCGTGAACTGTACAGAACAAAATATGAATTTTGCTGTATAAAATGTCTTTAAAATCTCAACCAGGATGTTGGAGGATTTTAGGATTCTATGGACCATATTGTGTACCCCCCAAATTCATATGCTGAAGCCTAACCCCCAATAGGACTACATTTGGAGTATGGAAGTAATTAGGGTTAAATGAGGTCATAAGGTCATAAGGGTAGGATTAGTGTCCTTATAAGAAGAGACACCAGAGAGCTCTCTCTCTCTCCACCATGTAAGGACCCAGCAAGAAGGGCGCCATCTGCAAACCAGAAAGAGAGCCCCCACCAGATACTGAATTGACCAACACCTCGGTCTTGGGCTTCTCAGTCTCCAAATCTGTGAGAAAATAAATTTCTCTTGCTTAAACCACCCAATCTGTGGTATTCTGTTATGACAGCCAGAGCTGACTAATATGAGGACTTGGTAAGTGAATCTAACTGTATTACAAATGAGAAGAAAGGCACTGCTCTAAGTAACACAGGAAAACAGTGTTTTGACTGGATACCTTATGGCTAAAGGCAAAAAGGACTTTACACAAACAATTTACTCTAGTTGGTAATTATTTTTCTCCACAGATAGATGGGTTCAGAATTCTGAAACTACTTTATTTTTATATTAAGATTGAACAAATAGTAAATATATTATAACGAGAATTATATTTCTTACTGTAAGAAAATTAAATTAACAAATAATGAAATGGAGAAGGCTAGAATGAACTCACTGCTCCTGGTTTGGAAGAGGAGTTATTTATATGGATTCATGTAAAAAATATATTTAGAGAAAAATAGAAATACAGATGTGTGTTTGTGCATGGTTACTATATATATGCACGTTGCCTAGCTTAATTCACTCAGAGGAGTTAGACGGAATGACCCCGCCTGGTACCCAGATAATGATTTCTAATTATCTTTTTTTTAAAAAAATATTTTTCTGATTGAGATCCCATTGGTTTATGATATTATATAAATTTCAGGTGTGCATTATTATATTTCGATTTCTGTGTAGACTAAATCATGTTCACCACCCAAGGACTTTACCATCCATCACTGCACACATGTGCCTTGTTACCCTTTTTCCCCTCCTCCCTACCCCCTTCCCCTCTGGTAACCGCTTTTCTAATCTCTGTATCTGTATGTTTGTTTGTTGCTGTTGTTTTTATCTTCCGCTTATGAGTGAAATCATATAGTATTTGGTGTTCTCTGTCTGATTTATTTTGCTTATCATAATCACCTCAAAGTCTGTCCATGTTGTTGTAAATGGCAAGATTTAATCCTTTTTTATGGCTGAGTAGTATTCCATTGTGTATATATACCACATCTTAGTTATCCATTCATCCATTGATGGGCACTTAGGCTGTTTCCAAGTCTTGGCTATTATGAATAATGCTAAACTGAACATGGGGGTGCAAATATCTTTCTTAGTCTTTTCATGTTCTTTAGATAAGCACTCAGAAGTGGAATAGCTGGATCATGTGGTAGTTCTATTATTAATTTTTTGAGGATACTCCATACTGTTTTCTATAGTAGCTGCACCAGTTTGCATTCCCGCCAGCAATGTATAAGGGTTCGCTTTTCTCCACATCCTCTCCAGCACTTGTTATTTCTTGTCTTGTTAATTATAGCAGTTCTGAGGGGTGTGAGGTGATATCTCATTGTAGTTTGATTTGCATTTGCCTAATAATTAGTGTTGTTGATCATCTTTTCATGTGCCTGTTGACTATCTCAATATCTTCTTTGGAAAAATGTCTGTTCAGATCTTTTGCCCATTTTTTAATTGGGTTGTTTGGTTTTTTGCTATTGAGTTGTACGAGTTCTTTATATATTTTGGATATGAACCCCTTATCAGATATATATGATATGCAGATATCTTCTCCCAAGTGTTATGTTGTCTTTTCATTTTGCTGATGGTTTCCTTTGGTGTGCAGAAGCGTTTTAGTTTGATGTAGCCCCATTTGCTTATTTTTTCTTTTGTTTCCATATAGTAGTAAGTTTTGAAATTGGGAAATGGAAGTCCTCAAATTTTCTCTCCTTTTTTAAGATTGTTTTGGCTATTCAGGGCTCCTTCCAAATCTATAGGAATTTGAGGATCAACATTTCCATTTATGCATACAGGTTGGTGGAATTTTCATTTGGATTGCATAGACTCTGTAACTCACTTTGGGCATTATTGACATCTTAAAATTATTATATCTTTCAATCTATGAACACAATGGTTTTTCATTTATTTGTCTTCCTTAATTTCTCTCAGGAATATTTTGTAGTTTTCAGTGTATAAGTCTTTCACTATTTTGGTTATATTTATTTCTAAGTATTTTATAGTATTTTATTCCTTTGGATGCTATTGTAAATGGAATACTATTTTGTAATAAAAGGAAGCAAGGCTCCTTGAAGAACTGGTCATTCCAGGGCTGGTGGAGGAAAAATACAAACCTGGAGCATCTTTACGGAATCTTGTGGATTCCATAATGTAAGAAAGTGCTACATAGGAAATAAGGAGGCAGGGAAGGAAAAAAGAAGGAGGGAGAAGGGGAGGGAAAGAAGGAAGAAGAGAAGGAGAGAAGGCAGGAACGGGAACTTATTGAAAAGGCACCATAGACAGTCTGAAATAACTGCCAATGGCCACAAAATAAAAAAAATAATTAGGGGTCGTATTGGACTGTAACTCAAAGGGCATAGTAAAAATGCATGTTTTCATACTGCTATAAATAGATAATAAGTAAATGAAGGAAAAGAGCAACACTTCCCTACAGAAGCATTCCAATTAATAATGCAGGAACAATAGAGAATTAGAAAAGCATTATTAAAGCACAAGAGTAGTAGTTGCCACAGACAAGATCAACCAATGCATGTTAAAATTAGAGGATGATTGTACAGATATATCACCACCAAGAAAAGAAAAAAAATAAAAGGAAAAAAAGAAAAACTAATGACCCCATAGAGCCAAACTGGAAGAATATACATGATCAAAGAAATTGATCGCTAGTAAAAAAGACACAGTTGCAGCCATCTCAGTTAGCTAATTGCAGTCCAAAACATGAAAACATATTCATCCCATGCTCTGTAACTCCAAGTTGTCTACTGTAGAGAGAGGCACTCTCAGAGGCACTTCAAGACATATTTTAGATTCCTGCTCCTAATATTTTAAAATTAAATTGTATTGACATGCAGCCATAGTTCATTTAATTCAGTATAATGAATAATAATGTAGTGCCTGTATAAGTTAATGCAAAAACAGACAGTGTAGTTGTTTTATGCTGTTTCTATTATAACTACTCAATAAATCTGCAAGGCAACAGCTAGATTCTTCATTTATTAGGGGGTTTTTTGTGTGTCAATGATTATCTCTGAGATAATCATGACATTTTATCACAGTAAGACATTCATTATATCAATTTGTCTTACAAAATAAAGTCAGGTGATAGAATTATTCTAGCGAAAGGCAAAGTAAATGTCCTAATTCTTGTTTACAAATTCAGCATTAACATAGATTTTTCTGGAACTAGACATTATTTGTTGCAAAAGTTACACTATAGAAAAGAAAATGCTTGTATTTAAACAACAGATTTTTCACTAATAATTAGGGTATGTTTGAAGTGATTTGAAAAAATAACTATTATCAAACTAATAAATGGTTAAATTCCTAAAGCCACCCTCCTTTGCTTGTTGAACCTGTCAACAGATCACTCTATAGCTCTATATAACGTGAAGCACATCCAGATGTGAATAGATTTCTTTGGGATTGAAGAATCCTAAAGGTGTTTCTGATTAACTGGATATTCTGTGCTCTAGTATCTTGACAGAAATTGTCAGTTACATTCATCTGATTGAGGCATTGGTAGAAAAATATATAGCTTATACTTACAAAGTATATAAAATCATATTCTACTTTATTTAATGGATCTATAAACTGGTGAATATTACCCAAAATAAGAACATCACATTTGCTTTGTACATTAAACTTTTTAAAATAACACACAAACTAATGAAAATATATAACATATTTATCAACAGAAATAATAATGTAAGATCGTAAATTTTCACATTAAACCATAAATTAATGGAATTCAATAAATTTCTATGAGTATTCTTTGAGGAATTTGACAGAGTCTAAAACTAATTTTGAAAATAAATACGTAAATTGGTAATGAAATTTGTGAAACAACGGCAAAGACTGTGTTTGGTACGGAATGATTCAACTTACCAAATATTTAGACTTAGTTCAAAACCAAAGTAATGAAAAGTTTAGAAATAAACTAAAGTTTTATATAGGAACATGACTAAAGATAAATGTTGGACCACATGAAAGGACTGATTGTTTGATAGTAATGGAAAAACTGGCTCAGTATATAGATAAAACTAGAATGAGATACCTAGTCAATATCGTATACAGAGGTGAAGTCCATGTGGATTACAGGTCTAGAGGTTATGACAATAGTGCTGAAATTAATATAAGAAAAAATAGAATATCTTTATGACCACAGAATACAAAAGAATTGTTAGATGAAGTCTTAGAGGGTGGAGAGGACGGCGTGGAGAAGGACCTGCAGTTAATTTCCATATTAGTACTTGCCACCTTTGTTTCTAGAACAAATCTGGGTTTCCATGGCAGTGGAAGAGCAGATGCCTCTTGCAGATATTCTGACCTACAGTTTCCTCTGTTCCTTTTAACCACCTCCATAATCCCATTGCTTTCCTAACTCCCAGCAAATTTTAAAGTCCTGTTCCCAAAGATCCCCTTCTGCTGTGCTCTGTGTTGTTTTGGGTCTCACCTCTGTTTGATTTTTCCACCTAATTTCAAAAATCTATTTTTCTCCATTTGTGTATTGAACACAACCTATTAAAAAGCCAATGAACAATATGTATGTGCACATATGTAAATATATCAAAGTTTATTCTACACATATTTTCTTCTCTTAATCCTCATGTTTCTAAACCATACCACATCATTCCAATGCCAAATTTACCACTTCTGTATAAATATTAAGATAATAATTTATAATTTAAAGACAGTCTTCCTCAGACTTATTTTATATGACTCTAACATCTTTTATACCTGGACCATGTACATCCTGCACAATGATGAAACATGATCAAATAATCTCTATGAAACAGTGATATTTGGTGCCTTCTATTCAAAACTAATTTTCTAGAGTTAAAGGAATATGTCTATGTATTTGTTGAGTGCCCCCTGAAAACCTTCCCCCAAAATGCAGAAGTTACTCATTCTACTTAATAACGCTAACAATGACACCTATCACTGACTATCTAAGAGTCCCATTGGACGAGGCTTCACCTGCACTTGCTCTGGGTAAACTTGCTGTTATGGGTCGAATTGTGTGTCACCAAATTCGTATGTTGAAGTCCTAACTCCAGTACCTGAGAACGTGACTGCGTTTAGAGATAGGGCCTTTAAAAGGGAGAGTAAGTTAAAAGGAGAATCTTGGGGTTAGTCCTAACCCAATCTGAGTGGTGTCCTTATAGGAAGAGGACATTTGGACATGCAAGAAAGACACACCAGGGATGTGCACCCTCAGAAGAAAGACCACTTGAGCACACAGTGAGGAGGCAGCCAGCTGCAAGGCAGAAAGAGAGGCCTTAGAAGAAACCAAACCTGCTGACACCCAGACCTTGGGCTTTTAGCCTCCAGAACCATGATAAAATAAATTTTTGTTGTTTAAGCCACCTGATCTGTGATATTTTGTTATTAAAGCCCTATAAAACTAATATACTTGCCCCAAATCAGTTTATCCAAAGCCAACTCATAGAAATCAAATTCACCAAATAACTTATCAATAAACCACGTCACCAAAACGTTTTGCCAAAAATTTATATTTCCAATTGTTACTTGGCTGATGGACAAATTTGACAACAGTTTCTTCACACAGTTTTAGAAACTGAGGCTTAAAATTAAGCTTTTTGACTAAGGTCATGGAGCTAACCAAGCTCTTTAATTCTGAATCCCAAGCTCTTTATCCCCACACTATACCATCTTTGTGATAAATGCCATAAAATGGTACCGAGATTTCTAAAATTTCAGAGGAGAGAGCAGTATCTTTTTAGGGGTTATTAGGGGAGATTTACTGAAAGATAAGCTCTATCGTAAAAGATGTAGAAGAATTTGACATACACGAAAAAGAAGGGAATTCATATTCTGTTAAAACAAAAATAGAGGAAAAGCATCACAAACATCACTCAGGGCATTGCAATTCAACCATTTTCTTTGAAATATATCAATAAAGATATTATTTACATATCTATATAAAGATATATATATATACCTGTCTATATATAAGGAAATACAAATGAAAGCTTCTAGGATAATCCATAGTGAGACACATTATAAACTGATTATGACAGTTATTTCTTACGTCTAAACTTTGGAACTAATTTATTCGGCAGTGGGAAGTCAGTGAAGTTTGAATTACTTCAGATGCTTTTAGTTATAAAAAGATATGTTAATTCTACTTCTGGCAAGAGAGGGATGAAGGGAAACAGGGCATGATACCCAATAAGATGATTCAAAACTTTTGAAAACATTCTTTTTGCTTTTCTCTTTCCTCGGACTGTCTTGCTCCAGATCCTCACATTGCTAATGCTCCACACATTTCCGGTTTCTATTAGCATAACGTTGCTTTGGAGAGTTTTCCCTGATCACTTAGTCTAAAGTAATACTCCCCTCCCCACTCAGTCTATCTCTTGCTCCCATTTTTCTTCTCAGTACTGTCTTTACTTGGCATTATATTAATTATTTCTTTGTTTCTGTAGTTGCTTGGTGTTAGTTTTCGCCACTAGATGGTAAGCTCCATGGGAGCAAGGATTTTCTCCAGGAGACTGGAGGTAGCGTTCATGATGCACTTCCCCCGATGTGTTTCCTGATCTTTCCATTGTCTGGTGACCTGTGTACCACTGTTTGGCACAGAGGAGGCCTTCAGCCACTTAATTTCTGAACGAATAAACAAAAGAATGAAGCAGGTTTTGTCAAACAATTTTGAATTTCAATTCCCACTTTTTTTTTGCATTAGTATTACATATTACTGCCTGTCCAATCTTACCTTTCCCAGACTAGTTAAGATTTCGTTGACTTCATACGTATATTATAAAACTAACCTCCTACTACTTGTTACACACCAATGATTACACCATGCCCTTGATCCCTGTTGCTTACATAATGAATGGCAAACTTCCTATTCTGACACTCCAATCCAGCACTGAACTGCTTTTCCCATGCCATTCCCCACTACTCCCTACTACCTTGTATTATTGCTTTTTAATTGTTGGCCTTGCTATATCATGACTTTATGTATTTTAGTTTCTTTTCACTTTGTTAACCCATCTTTTCTCTTTCATTTCCTCTATCATGCCTCCAATTCTCGAATTTATGATGTATTTCCACTGGTGTTTTCCTTATTCACTCCATTTTTCAATGTTCTCTCTTGAAACACAATATTTTACATCTGATAATATCTTACCAACATAGGTGATGGTAGGACATACTTTTATTGATTGATCAGTGTTCTCCTTACTCTAAATCCATACTCTTACCCCTTAGAAATATAAATGCATGCATAGAAACTTACTCTAAACACCATGTTTAAAACTTAATAATTTGATTATCCTACTATTGCTCTGGAGATAAGATCTGACTTTTTTGGAAACATACAGATCTCTGAAAATTGGCAATGAAATATTTATCCTTGAATACAATTTTCTGACATGGTGCACATGTGGTATTGGAATGATCATACCAAGATCCCTTTATTGTGTGATAAGTAAAAATTAGCAAAGCATAAGAGTAAGACTAACGAAGAGATTCATCAAATAGAGAGAAGAGTGGGTCTATATATTATAAATGTCTTAGTTCTAAACAATTTAAAAGATAACCGTATAAAAGGATAGAAACAGCTAAAAGTTTTTGAGATTAATGTTTTCTTCCTGAATGCTTATCTGGCTGGAACAGATATTCAATTTATATCTGTGTAAGACCATTGCTGTCAAATTCTTGTCTAACTTGTTCAACACTGGGTGTTCTTAGTTTATCTCTAAAGCATTCTGGAATAATTGATTTCTATGTAATATAAAATTCTAATGAGTAGAGTTCACTTGAACAGTCTAAACAAATTGACTAAAAAGAGACATAAAATTGGACTAAAAATGGTAAATAGGCAAGGTAAAATTTATTTTGGAGGAGTAGTGTCTCTGGCTGATTCTTGTTGTTTTTGATGCATGATACGTAAGTCGTGGTCATAATTATACACTTAAAGCTAGTTTATTTTGACAGGACACTGTATGAGTGTAATTGAAATTATGAGATGAGTGATGAAAGTGCACAGTGAGTGCAATGTTACTGTGATCTAACAAACCAACAATCAGAGTTTTGATCACAATGATAGGTAATTACATATCCTTTAAAGGTTAGAATTTAGTGTACTGGCAGTGGAAAAGTTCTGAGAAAGGAAGATGACTAAATTTCTAAAATATGTGATGGCTCCTATAGTATTACTTATGTTTTCTTTAGTAAAGATTAAACAATCATAATAGTTAGTTAAAACCAATGAAATGCCAGCATAAATAAAAAGTTATGTAGTAAGAATACAAAAAGACTAAGTGTTCTAGAAAGTGATGTTTTCTTTGCGTCTATACAGCTATATAGGCACAGATACTTCACCAGCTTCTAAAGAGATTGATTTAACTGACCAAACTAAATATACTTTTTAATTTGCTTTTGCAATGAGCTTTCACTTTTTAATTTTGGAAATAACTGAATTATTCAGAAAAACATGGCTTTGGTAATTTGTCGTCTGAAATGTAGAGTAATTGTCTTTCGCTCTTTTTTCCCCCTGCAACTATGCTTCTCCTTGTCCTTGTAAAACAACTACAACATCTGGTTAGTATCTGATATATTCTGAGTAGAGATAACATATTGTACTGTTCTGACCTTTTCAATATTCTGCACTTTAATTGGCTGTCCATTCTATATCTTCCCTACAGGTTAGTGGGACAGCAAGCAAGGGAGAAATGCAGTGAGTAGCCAATCAAATCATAGAACATTGAAAAGGTCAAAGCTGTATAGCAGAATCCTGTAATTGACAGAATGTATGAGACATTAAAATTCCACCACATCCTTCTTATGACAAAGACTATAATGAAACATAAAATGGCACCACATAAATCTATTCATATGACAATCATTGCTCTGAGAATTGAGAACATAATTTAACACATTCCAATTATGATTTTAAAAATTGCATTATTTTGGTATCCCACAGATTTTGTAGTGGAGTTAAATTACACATAGTCAGCAGAATTATTTGTCTAACAATGGATATTCAGTCCAACACAGAATGGCAGATCAATCTTAAATTTAAATAGGTCTACATTTATAAAAATCCAGAGAGACATCGTTAGCATAAAGAATACTTTTCTCGTATGCAAGACTTGTTAAACTTAGTTGAAGAACTTAGGGAAACTTTTCTTTGAAAGGAGAGATACCAAACTAATATAGGAGAGTTTTCCCCATTTTCACAGAAGCTATCTTCACTGATGATAAAAACCAAATTCAGAGTTCCCTAAGATAAAGCTGCAGAGCCTGAAGCTGGAAATATATTCTATATCTGGCTCTTAGATTATAATCAAGGAAGACAGTTTCAGTCAAAGCATTGACCTAGAAGCCACATTTTAAGTGTCTCTTCTTAGAATTTTTACTCCCTTGACCACACACGTCTAGAGGAGACCAACCAGAAAAAAAAGAGAGAAGGAGAAAACTAAACAACTTTCCAGATTTTCAACAAATGATATTGCGATGAAAGTCAGCATAACAGAGCAAGTAAATGCAAAGTGTATAATTAATTGCTATAGAACATGGGCTTTGACACCTATATTTGCAGTCACACTGTAAATATGGTCTTGCATATCACACATACTCATTAATAATAACTAATATATAGATGCATATAGAAAGTGGTTAGTTTATAATTTATTTTCAGCTGCTATTTTATTTATTTGTTGGTAAGGTTGATTGGAAGAGAGTTTAGGAAAAAAATAGAAAACTACATATAAACATTTTGAATTTCCTACGAATGTCTTCTTATTTTAACCCTATGGATTTATGAGGAAGTCCAGAAATTGTTTCCCTTTTTCTGGAAAATAATATAGTTACTTCCAAGATTTTAGTCCTTCAACCAGAAAAATATGAGATATTTGGTTCATTTGCATTAAAGATCTCTCATCTCAACTTCTTGTGGGAAATGTATATATGAGTTTAGAAAAGCTTAGGCACCAACATCTCCCTGCATAGGCAAACAGATATGATTTAACATGAAATTTCCCCGGCATTAAATATACTTAATTTTAGACATATAAAATCAGACATATTTTCTAATAATATTAATCATATTTTTTTGGTTTTTATTATTTTGGCAAACACAAAGTTGGGCTTTCTATGAGGCAACTCATTTTATTTCTCCACAGTTGGAATTCACTTAGCTTTTGAGATACTGTTTCCACTGATTTGGGAGTTCTGGGAGAGCCAGTCAATTTCTGTCTTATGGTTGCCAATCATTGCTTTAAGATGGTACCCGTTTCCCATTGCATTCACATAATTTAAAGAACCAGTGTAGCAGTGACAGCCACATATTGCCCCACTTTGGGGATGTAGAATCTTATCCAAGTGTCATCCTCTGTCCTCCTGAGCATCACTGAAGCATGCCTTGTTGGAGTAATACTTCAAGTTGAATTTATCAGCTTTTGTGACAGATGTGAGTAGACACCTGCCATGGCCCCTCTCCCCGAAGTCTAAACACCTTGCTTATTTCTTATCTTAATCCTGTGCTCCTTGGATCCAACATCATGCTTTTGACTAAATGGGTACAGGAAAATCTCTAACACAGGGTGACAGTCTCTATAAGACTCTTCTGCTCATCGACCAAAATACTTCTTCAAAAGTATTTGTTAACCCATGACCTAGGCATCATATTTTTGTTAAATACCCAATAGGCTCATGGCTTTCCTGGGTCAAACCCTGGGTATCAATACATAGATATGTTCTTAAGAGATTCCAGTGTATTACCTCAAATCAAGGCCTTATGTCACCATTTACTCTCCTCTACATCAATGTTCACCATAAATTCATATTCTTCACTTTCCAGACCTTGCTCTTGATATAAAAACCAAACCATCAAAATTACAAATTATTGCTCTCTTTTATAAGCCTGGCTTTGCCAAATTAAGAGCATTTTGGCATTCAAATTATTGTCTCTGGTAATTGATAGTTATCTTCCAAAAGTGAAAGCTGAAACACACTTTACCTGGTTTATTCAACAACCACATCAGACATGATATGTATAAAAAGGGGAGGTGAATAATGGTTAGATTAAAAATGACTTATGAGACATATCAATCAACATAATGCATATTTTATCTTATTCAGTTATGATTCAAATAAAGCAACTATAAAAATTAAGACATTTCAGCAAACATCAGCATAAACTGGCTATTATATGACATTAAAATAATTTTTAAATATGATTATTATATAGTTTGCTTGATAAAGAAGTGTCTTTCTCATTTATAAATATAGGTTAAGTATTTTCAGTTTGGATTATATGATTTTTGAGATTTTCTTTAAGAAAATCTAAAAAAAATTAAAAATAAAAATGTGTGCATGGTGAGTGGAGTGATAGATGAAACAAGATTGGCAAAAAGATTGATAATTCCTGAAACTTGATTATGGGTACAGGGGAATTCATTATTTTATCTTGCTATTTTGATATTAATATTTATCATAATTTTTTTAAAATTCTGTCTCTGGGAATGGTAAAGTAACCTATCAGACTAAACATCCTCATAAGAAGAATAAGCCTGTACCCTCTTTCAAAAAATTGCTACTTGTAGGCACTGGAAGTTGATGAAAGGCAGGAAGAAACTGGAAATATAATTTTTTTTAATGCTTTTTCTTTTGGTGAGGAAGATCGGCCCTGAGCTAACATCTGTTGTCAATCTTCCTCTTCTTTTTCTCCCCAAAGCCCCAGTACATAGTTGTATATCCTAGTTGTAAGTCATTCTAGTTCTTCTATGTGGGTTGCTGCCACAGCATGGCCTGATGACTGGTGTGTAGGTCTGTGCCCAGGATCTGAACTGGTGAACTCTGGGCTGCCAAAGAGGAGCGTGAGAACTTAACCATTCAGCCATGGAGCCAGCCCCTGGAGATATAACTTTTGAAAGAAAGGAAAGACATCATATGAGATCTGTATTTATGCGACTTTTCCATTGAGGGCAGACCCAAGACAGTGAAACACATTGGGACCTTCGTTTACGTAGCAAATGCCAATCTTATGGGCTCAGAGTTCAGGGATCCCAGTGTAGCTGATAATCGAAACGAGGATGCTAGAAAGTAGGGAGCCTAAGAGGGATACCGTAACCTGAATACAAACTCGCATTTATCCTTGGCTGGCTACTAAACTGCTCCCATGCAGACTGTGACTCCAAGAACCCTAACAGGAAACACCTGTAAGGCAAAAAAAAAAAAAAAAAAAAAAGGTAGTTTCAGCTGCTGTGAGGTACATGGAATAAATGTTTAGTACTCAAGTCTTGCTAAGTTGGATACATTGAGCTTTCCATTAAAATGTCGTATAAGCCATGATTAGGAATAAGGACAATATTTCAGAAATGAGATTTGAACACCAGTTCTAAGGGAAATATCAAAAAAGACTTGCCCTATCAAAGACTAAAAAGAAATATTTAACGAACTAAGGTGATCTACTTATAAATGAACTGCTTGCCTGGACAAATCTCAACATTCTTTCATCGACACTAGCCAGCATAGAATAACAAAAAGAATAGGAATGTCAATAAACTGGAAATGTGATTCATAGTAAAGAGGTACAACTATCAATAGAAGCAGAGCCACACATAACCCAGATGCTGACATTAGCAGATAAGTTCTACACAATAACTGTGATGAATACGCTAAGGATTTTATAGGAAAATTGTAAAGAATAGGTGAAGATATGGTAAATTTCAGGAAAAATGTAAAAACTCTAAGAAAAAGAAATTCTAGAAATAAAGATGCAATTTCTGAAATGAAGCATTTATTACATGGCACTTACAGCCATTGAGACACTGCAGAAGGAAGGATAAATGAACCTTCAGAAGACAATAGAAATGATGTAAACTGAAATATAAATAAAAAATATATGAATAAAAGAACATAACTTCAGTGAGAGGTAGGGCCTTATCAAGCAATCTAATGGTGCATAATTCAAGTCCCAGAAAGAAAGGAGAGAGAGAATATAGAAAGATATTTAAAGTGCTGTTGGCAGAAAATTTATCAATTTTGGTTAACATATCAACTCACAGATTCAGAAAGATTAGTAATCTTCAAATCAGGAGAAACACAAAAGCAGCAATATTTAGATATCTTACAGTCAAACCATTGAAAACCTTCAATAAATGCAGAATGTTAAAAGTAGCCAGAAAAAAATGACATTATGTGGGAAAAACAATAAAAATGGTAACTGATTTTTCATAAAAGAAACTATTGAGGCAATGAAAGAACCAAAAAAGTCTGGCAAGAATTTGATAGCTCACAAAACTGTTCTTCAAGAGTAAGGCACAAATAGAAATCTTTTCAAACACGAGCTGAGGGAATTATTCTTCAGCAGACACTGTCATAGAAGTTCTTAAAAGAAGTCCGTTAGGCTGTAGGGCAATGATGCCAAAAGTCAATATGGACCAAAAATTATATTTACATACCAAGAGCACTGGAATTGATAAATTTGTGGATAAATATAAATTTGTCTTGAATTCCCTGAAATTCAAATGACTGCTGAAAGCAAAAATACTAACAACGTATTGAGATGGGACTAAAGTAAATGAAAATAATACACAAAGAGCAAGAGGGGCTGGATGAAATTATACTGTTGTTAAGTTCTTATATTGGAGAGAAGGAGGGTACTATTAACACGAAGCATAATGTGATAGGTTAAGGATATATGCTAGAATTCCTAAAGCAAGCATAAAAATAAATAAAAATGTACACCTGATAACCTAAGAAATTAGATAAAACAAAATATTAAAAGAAACAAATAAAAACCAACAAACAAAAAAACAAGATTAATAACAAAAGCAAAATAAAAGGTAGCAGGAAAGGAGAAATAATCCAGAGGAGATGTATTAAAAAAAAAAAAGAATAGCAGGGGCTGGCCCCATGGCCAAGTGGTTAAAATTCTGCATACTCTGCTTCAGGGGCTCAGGTTTATGGGTTCAGACAGCAAGTGCAAACCTGCTCCACTCATCAGCCATGCTGTGGAGGCATCCCACATACAAAGCAGGGGAAGATTGGCACAGATGTTAGCTCAGGGCGAATCTTCCTCGGGTGACAAAAAGAGGAGGATTGGCAATGGATGTTAGCTCAGGGTGAATCTTCCTCATACACACACACACACAAATAGTAAGACTAAAGATCTAAGCCTTACATAAGAGAGGCACTTTAATTATAAAGAGCTGAGTTGAAAATAAAAGGATGCAAATATAAAAGTGTAAGAAATGTGGTGTGATTTTATTTCTGTCAGATAAAGCTGACTTAAATACAAGGACTATAACTGAAGATTTAAAAAAGGGGGCAATTTCATTATGACAAAGGAGACTTCAGAACTTAACAAACCCAGAACTGGGTATCTGGTGGTGAAAGCCAGTGAGATCCTTGACATCTTTACGTTAACCAGAGCTCAAACCCCACTATCATTATGTCAGGTAAGTTTCCCCCTGTGTCTAGAGCCATCTAAGGACAAAAGCAAAAGAAGAGATGTAGAAACTTGAATGGATTCAATTAATCTGAAAGAAACGAAATTTTAAATAAGAAGACTCTAACTTACTTTAAAAGGCCAATGTTTTCCCCTGACATCCACTGGAAATCAGATCTTATAAATAAATTGAATTCACCAACAGAAAAACAAAGTTTCATTGCTTACTTCTGAATACTAGAATGTAATTTTTGATATAGTCCACAAGTATATATATACTTTTTTTTTTTTTTTTTTTGCTGAGGATGATTAGCCCTGAGCTAACATCTGTGCCAGTCTCCTTCCACTTTATATGTGGGTCACCACCACAGTATGGCTGATGAGTGGTGTAGGTCTGCACCTAGGATCTGAACATGTGAACCCAGGCCACCGAAGCGGAGCACACTGAACTTAACCACTAGGCCACGGGGCCGGTCCCTATATACTTTTTTAAATAATGTTTTTTAAATTTTAGAACACATTTAGAGTTTCCAAAGATTGCAAAGAGATCATAGAGAGGTCCCATATTCCCAAGACCCAGTATGCCTTAATATTAACATCTTTTATGAGTATGGTAGAAAAGTCACCTCCCACGATGGAAGAGCAATTGCTTGGGGACAGGAAGAAACTGATAGAGGCCTGAATATGACTCTAGGAAATACTGCCATCTCCACTTTGGCATCAAGTTTTATTTGGCTAGTAAGTTACATGAATTTCATATGGTATCCCTTCCCCCATGGAATTTAAATTTAAATTGGTCAAAGATGATGCTTGATTAAAAGGAATATATCCTAAATTTTCTAATAAGACAGAAGATGAAGCACTTGTCTTACGATAATTCTGGAATTAGTCTTTAGCAAAATCAGATATTCCTAAATATTTTAGTCCCCCCTATCATTTTTCAGAAACTTGAGATAAATTTCAGCAATCTGAGTCATCCTTTGGCCTGAGAAATGAGAAGTACAGTCATATTTAAACCGTGCATGATTGTAAAAGATGGCTATTTCGCTTCTCATACATAGGAAAACTCTATAAGTAGGTTCCTGGTATAATGACGAGGTGAAATAGACCTCTTTAAGCTCTAAATGAATGTCTATTTCAGTTAAGAAAATGGTTGCCTCATAAACATGGTTTAATTATCTTACTTCTAAAGACAGGTTAATTTCTAGTGAAAAACATTTAATTTAATTTAATTTAATGTGACTTCAAAAAGAACTTTTCAACAATAAACTATGAGCATTTTTTAGGAAACTTTTCAAAACAAATATTGATTTCTTCAAACTTTTGTGATAAGGAGTGGCTAACACTAAAATTTTATCTCATATTGCCAAATATATGTTTATTTGCTATTTATGTGGATATTTGATGAATTTTTAATTGAATTCTTTGGGATAAAATAGATAGTTTAGAAAATATACGAACATGTCAGAATAGGCTTAGTTTGTTTCCTGTAGAGAATCTTAGATTTTTAAAATTCAAACTAAATTTCTAATATTTTTATGTAATTTAAAAAATATAAGCTATATACACTAAATTGGGATTTTCCCAAGTAGTTATTTTAAAGAACGCCCCTGTCAATCCTTAAGGACAAAAGCTGATATAAATTTGAGAATCTGATATTTTATTAGGGGATAATAAATCGTACTTTCTTATGGTGCCATAAATTCTTCCCCAGACATGGATCACTTCAAAGGTGATATATCTGCTTGTATTGAATTTTCATACTGTATAGTAATACTATGTTATCCTTTCAAGAATTATTATTACCGAGTTTCTTCAGGCCACAGAAAACTGAGTCCAACAAGAATGAAAGAAAATTTAATACTAAGATGAGTTTCGAAAGCCTACTTCGACTTGCTGAGAGCTTGTCAAGGATTTATCATTTTTCTATGCCCTTTTCTGTGTACTAAACAATAATCCTTTCAAGAGGTTCCTGCCCCTGGAGAGGTAAGCCTGATTAGCTTCAACATGAAATTTTATTAAGCTTCTTTTTCAAAGGTCCAAGCTCTTCTCCATGATTGTTTCTATCAGTGCTCTGCTCCTCAAGCTTCACTTCTTTTGCTATTATTGTTGTTAACATAGTATTGCTATTTTTTTCCCATGGCTATACTAGCTTAAAGATTCTTTCTCACATTAGGTCCCTGTTTCCTACTTGGCTAATTATTTTGAAAATCCTAATATTTAAGAGAATATCTTGTGTTTAGTTGTACGATGGTATGTCTTAATAAAAAATTACAAGAGGGTTGTTACAAATAGATATCTATTAGCCCCCATCTACATGATGTGACTTTACAAGTTCCAAAGATATTAACTATCCTAGTTATTCTCCTAAATGTGTGGAACCTGAGAGCTGATTGTGTAACTGTTTGAATATGAGATAGAGCAAGAGAATTTCACCTCCAGTGGTATGGTGGGAAGCATGTTCTCCCAGGAGGCAATAGGGGGTGAGGAGCAGCCCTGATTGGTTACATTCGCCATTTTCCATGATTTATTGGCATGGGATATGCATAATAGACTCTGCTGAGCCAGTACCAGCTGGTTCCAGCAAACCAGTATTTCCTTCCCATCCACTCTATCTCCCTTTTATGCTGCCTAAGATCTCCACTGTTGTCATCTCTTGGTATGAGGCATTGCTTTTTGAATTCCCTAATTAAAGCAAATTATTCTTTCAGTAAGCATGCACCAGCTATCCACTGTGTTAGGTACTAATACAATATCTCTGTCCCTGAAGAACTTAGAGAAACATAAATAAGTAGACACCAATTATACAGGGAAAGAGCAAAAGGCCTCACAAATATACTGGGGAGGTGAATAAATCCCCCCACAAGAAGTTTCATATAATTTTCAAGGATTAAAATGCACAAATGTTATTTGTACAGTTTGACAAGTTTTGACAAAATATGTGCGTACACTGATATACCCTACAACTCTGTGAAGATATAGAAAGTTTCTGTCTTTCCAGAATGTTCCTCATGCTCCTTCTCAATCACTCCTGGTCACTCCCCAGAGGAAACCACTGTTTTGATTTCTGATACAAGTGATTAGTTTGCTGTTCTTCTAGAAATTCATAATGATAGACTCATAAATACATACGCTTTTGAGACTGGCTTCTAACAAAATATCTTTGACGTTCATCCATATTGTTGGGTCTGTTTGCAGTTTATTCTTTTCTATTGGTATGACATAATACTTTTCTTTTTCACAATGTCCACCTCTTGTCAAGGGATATTTGGCTTGTTTCCACCATTGGCTATTATGAATAGACAGCTCCTATGAACCTTCATATACAAATATCTTTATTGACATATATTCTCATTTTCCTGGGTTAATTAACTAAGAATGGAATTACTGGGCCACAGGGTTGGTGAATGTATTTATTAGAAACTACTAGAATAGTTATCAAAGTTTTTGTACTATTTTACACTCCCATTGGTTGTTCCACATACTTGTAACATCTGGTGATGTTGAATTTTTATAATTATCCATTCTGGAAGGCCTGCATTGGTGTCTCATTGTTAGTTTTAATTTACACTTCCCTGGTGACAAACGATGTTGAGCACATTTTCAGATGCATATTGAGCATTTGACCATTTCTATATCATCTTTTGCAAAGTGTTTCTTACACTCTTTTAACAATTTTTATTGAGGTTTTGTGCGTGTGTGTGTGTGTGTTTTACTATTGAGTTGTAGGAGTTCTGTATATATTCTGGATACAGATTTTATTTTTTGGCCAAATATATGTATTGTGAATATTTTCTCTATGGAGCTTATCAATTCATTTTCTAAAAAGTTCTTTTGATCACAGAAGTGTTTTTTCTGTCTTAGCATTTTTCTTTTCTAGATTTGTTTTCTGTGCCCTTTTTAAGAAATGTTGCCAACTCCAAATATGAAGATATTTTCTCAGATTTTATTCTACAAGCTTTAAAATTTTAGCCTTAATATTTAGGTCTGTAAGTCAGCTGAAATTAATTTTTATATATGTTTGAAAGTAGCATCAATTTATTCTTTTCCATATGGCTATAAAGTTCTGCTAGCACTATTTGTTGAGAAAAACTTTCTTCCATCATCAATTTCTTCAATGCCTTTATTGAAAATCAATTCACTACACAAGCCTATTTCCAGTCCTTCTTTTCCATTCCGTAGGTCTATTTGCCTATGCTTATGCTATTTCCAGCCTGTCTTAATTCCTGTAGCCTGAGAGGGAGATGAAGTCAGGTGGAGTATCTGTAATCAGGCAGTATAATTCTTCCAACATTTTCTTTCTCTTTCAAGATTGTTTTTCAGATAAAGACTTTACATTTTTCATTTCTTGCGTCAGACTTGTAATATTTGTCTTTTTTCGAAATTTTTCCATTTTATCTAAGATGTCAAGTTTTTGAAATAAATGTTTCTTATAATCCCTTGTTATGCTTTTAATGATCTCAAATGACATCCTCTCTTTCATTCCCTTTACTGGTAATTTTTGTTTTCCCTCTTTTTGTCTTAATTCCTGTTAGTTGTTCATAAAATGATTTAATCTTTTTACAGAAAAAAATTTTTCTTTTTTATCCTTCCATTTGTCCATTTTCTATTTTCTTGATTTCCACAGTTGTCATTTTATTATTTACTTCTTTTAGCTACTTTGGTTTTAATGTGTGCCTTTTTGCCCCCAAATTTTCTAAGGTGGAGCATACATCATTGCTTTTAAACCTTTCTTATTTTCTAATATGATAATTTTTAGAGCTACTGCATTGTTTGCAATTCACAAAGTTTGATATTATATTTATACTTTATTCAAGTACTTTGTATTTTGTGTTTTCCTTTTTAATTTCTCCTTTAATGCTGAGTTATTTAGAAGTATGTTATTTAATTTGCAAATATTTGAGGATTTTAAAGATATTTTTTCCTACTGATTTCTAATTTAAAGAACTAACTTTTTAAGGTTTATATCTGTTAAAATTCATTAAAACTTGTTATATGGCTCAACAAATGATCTATCATGGTGAATGTTCTATATGCACTTATAAAGAATATCTGGTGTATTGGGGTTTTTTGCTCTATTGTTTTATAATGTCAATAAGGTTAAGTTGTTTATCTTATTCCATTTCTTAAATGCTAGTGATTTTTTTTTATATTTCACTTAGCAGTTACTGAGTTTTATTGAAATCTATGACTTTATCTGATTTATTTCTTTATTTTGAAGATCTATAATTAATTAAGGACAAATGTAAGACTGTAATATCTTTCTGATAAGTCCTTCTATCATTATGGAATGTCCTTTTTTCTTGTATCTCTGATGTTATTTTTCTTGAAGTATACTTTGCCTGATAGTAACATAGGCAAATAAGTTTTCTTATGTTTCATGGTTGCATGTAGCTTTTCCATGTTTTTGAATTTTACCTATCATATAGTTATATTTTTTTATTTTGTAGTTTCTGTTTTTATATTTGTATTTTGTTTTATTCTGATTTTAATATAATCAAACCTTCACATTTAATCTATATTTATACTTTTTATACTTTTATTTACAGGTCTAAGTATGTATTTGTGTTTTAAAATATAAACTATGTTCCATATAGTTATTTCTGTAAAATTTTCAGCCATTATTTCTTCAAACATTTTTTCTCCTCCACATTATTTTCCCTCTAATTCTGGGACTACAATTGCATATATTAGACTACTTGCTATTGTCCTACAGATCATTGAAGATCTATTCTCTCTTTCATTCCAGTTCTTTCTCCACTCTTTACATTGCATAATTTCAATTGCTATATATTCAAGACCACTGAGTTTTAATCTGTGGTGTCCAATTCAATATTGAGCTCATCTAGTGAAAGTTTAGATATTTTATTTTTCAGTTGTAGAATTTTCATTTGGCTCCTTTAAGTGTGTCTATTTCTTTTCCGGGGTGCCAATCTATTCACTCATTATTTTCATCTTTATTCCTTGAATGCTAATTTCAACACGTGTGCTATCTCTTGGTTTTATCCTATTGGTGGGTTTTTGCCTCAGTATGGGTTTCATTTTTTCTGTTTCTTCACATGTCTTGTCAACTTGTGATTGAAAATTTCTGACCTTTTGGATGGCTACTTTGTTGAGATTCTAGATTTTGTTTTATTTCCTTAAAGATTGTAGACTTTTATTGTTGCAGGCAATATATTTACTATTGGATTTGATTGCTCTTTCAAGGTTTATTTGGGGCTAATTGGGGCAGATTCAGAGAAGCCTTTTGACTAGATCTGGAGTAGTCATAATTCTAAGACAGGGCTCCTGTTGATGTTTTCTTCCAAGCCTTGCAGAGTATTACCTTGCACATAGATAGCTTATAATTTAGCCTGAGACACAAGGGGACCACATGCAGATTTTTTGAGCTTCTTCTCTCTGTGTTTCTCTCCTCTCCAGTATCCTAACCCTCAAATTTCATCCTCCTCAGCAGCCCTGAGCTGTGATTTCTCTTACCTCTAACCAGTGAGACTATTTCATGGAATACATATTTCAGTTTCTTAGAGAAATATTTCTAAAACTGATATCTGGACTCCTGGGGTTAATTAGAAATATTCTTGTAAGTTTGGAATTTTACTTACTATCTCTACTTTACTTCAGTTTGAAAAGCTTGAATGTAACCTAAAATGAGTAAAAGTCAAGCAAATTTTACATACATCTGAAGTTGTAGCATAGCTATGAAGTGAAGACAGAATTGCATAATTCTTTTCCGTTATGTCCTATCAGCATAAGGAAAGGAAGAAAATAAATGCGGTTTTATGTGATTTCTATGTTATCAAGACAAAGTTCTCAAAAGATTAAAGAAGTGCGAGAATATAAAATGCTCATTAAAAAGTTGGAACTTCCCAAGAGATTTATAAAATTGGATAGGCTTAAGTATCATTTTTCTTTTACACAAAGGTAATAGGCAAGTCCCAAGCACTTCCAAGGAGAGCATGTCAATCCCAAAATTTGATCAAAGGATTTAGTTCATGCATTGATTTGACATCTGACTCCCTAGTTGAAAATGTATTAAAATTGTGACATTTGTAAAACTTCACTTGAATGTATTTTTATATCTCAGTTATACATGTACAAAGCTAACTACCACCTCCACTCCCTCCAAAGCTGTGCCAACCATATCATTTTCTGTAACTGGAACACTTTAGAGAGTGAAACTATAAACTAGTATTGTCCCAGAAAAATAGAGTTACATTCACCCCAGCCTTTATAAAGGCACCATAATCCATTCAATTTTTCATGGCAGAAACTGTGAAGACATCCTTAATTCTACGTTTCTTCCTCTATCTTCACATCCAATACATCAAAAATTATCTTTTGTACTATGTACAAAATATGTCTAATATATGTCAATATATTTTGATTCCTACTGTTACCACCTTGGCAGGAAGGATAAAGCTTTCTCACAGTGACTGATCTAACAGCTTTTCTGCATTTGCTTCTTGGCCCCTCAATTACATACTCCACAGAGCAACAAAAGTGCCATTAAAATGTACATTAATATCACATTAATATCTCCAGTAAAATCCTTCAAGAGCTTTCCATTGCAATTTTTTAATTAAAAGTTTATAGTTTTAGAACAGTTTTAGTTTCACACCAAAATTGAGAAGAAGGTACAGGGATTTCCCATATATACCTTGCAACTATACACCCATAGCCTACCCTATATCAACATCCCCCACTGGCCTGTTTGGACAAATATATAATGACATGTAGCCATCATTATAGTAGTTTTCACTGCCATAAAAATCATCTGTGCTCATCGCTATCTCTTTCCCTCCACCCCTACTCCAAGCCCCTGGCATTCACTGGTCTTTTTATTGTCTCCATAGTTTTGGCTTTTCCAGAATGCCATATATTTGGAATCTTACAGTAGGTAACCTTTTCAGATTGGCTTCTCTCACTTAGTAATACGCATTTAAGTTTCCTCTGTGTCTTTGCATGGCTTGATAGCTCATTCCTTTTTATTGCTGAATAATATTCCATTTTCTGATGTACCACAGTCTATCTACTCACCTACTGAACATCTTGGTTGCTTCCAACTTTTGGCAATTATAAATAAAGCTTTACAAAAATCTGTGTGCAGGATTTTGTGTGGACATAAGTTTCCAACACCTTTGGATTAATACAAGGGAGTGTAATTACTGGATTGATAAGAGTATGTTTAATTTTGTAAGAAACTTCCAACGTGTCTTTAAAAGTGGCTGTACCATTTTGTAATTTCACTAGCAATGAGTGAGCGTTCCTGTTGCTCCACATCCTTGCCAGCATTTGGTGTTGTCAGTGTTCTGGATTTTGGTCCTAAGTGTGTAGTGGTATCTCATTGTTTTTTAAAAATTTCCATTGCAATTAAAAAAAAAAAAGACCTCTTTATCATGACTCACCAAGCCATACCATAATTTGGCTCTTATCTAATTTTCAACTTAGTTATGACTGTCCTCCTCAAGTGTTGTGCTCTAGCCCAATTGACCGTTAGGTTCATCAGCCACATCAAAGCCTTTCCAGGCACAGGGCCAATGTGCATGAGTTTTCTTCTACCTGGAATATTGTGCTTCCACTCTAATGGACTTCTCACCCATTAGGTATGAACTTAAAGGTTACCTCTTCTGAAAGATTTTCTCTAATAACCAGCTTATGTGAATTCTTTTTTTACTCCATTCTATAATTTTCCATCTCTTAATTTCAGTCCATTATTACAAGTACCATAGTTACAAATACTTAATTTTACTTCTTAATCTTTCTCCCTATCTACGATACAAAGTCAATAATGATAGCATCCAAATCTATCTTATTTACATGATATTCTGATATTTCACAAGTTCAGGTAAATAATGGGACCTTAAATATTTATTGACTGATGAGTAAAATGAGATGTTATAAAGAGCCTTGATTTGTTTCCATTTACATCTCATGAAACAAGTGGAAATTAGTTTGGGGAGAAATCTTCAAGATCATTTAGTCAAAGATCTGACATTGCTGAGACTCTCCTTGGCAGATATCCAGATCTCGTTTGAATGCTTCACCCTGAGAAGATTAGCAGTGACATCCTACTGCACATATACACAGACTGAAGACAAGCAGAACATGTGTTCTCCCAAAGAATAAATAATATTTTTTCAAAGCTAAACAATAGATCCAAAGAAAATTAGTTTGCTACAGAGTTCAGTTATTTCCCTGCATCTTCTGCATTGCTAGTGCCTTTCAAGTGTCTTGGGGCCCTGGAAAATAGTATAGGAAATTAAAAATGCCAACAAGCAAAGCAGTTTCAATCATGACTACTAGGACAATAGCAGCTTACTGACACACTTAGCTCCAGCTCATTTTCTAGTGATATTAGGTGAATGTCTTTGTATATTTTGTTATTGTTGTTGTTTTTAGGCCAGGATAGAAGTTCTATCCTTCCAAGTTTGAAAAATTTCAAATCTCCCAGATTTGGACCATGGTACCATAAATCCTAACTTTAGTTAGTTTCCTAAAGTTTGCACACTTTTTCATTTCTTTTGAAAATTTTCCTTAGCTCTGATGTATAACAGTGCGTGACTACTTCACTTAAAGTGTTTATTGTTGACTCTGCTATCATGTAGTTGCAGTTTTCTATAACTGTATAGTTACAGTTTCATGTAACTTTGACCTTCTTTTTGAACAATTATGTATGTCAATAACAATACTCTAAAACCAGGGAAACTCTTATTTTAACAGGTCTGAGGATAAATTCTCCTGTCATATCTCCTAAGATGTGTGGTCAATGCAGAATCTGTTATAGTAATATGCAAACTAGAAATGAATACCCCTAGGCCTTTTTCTATTAATTTTGCCAGAAATAGATGGTAATCTTTTTAGACTCTATGAAAGTCTTTGCTCTTGAGTTAAGAATTACTCATGACACACGTGTCTAAATGTTAGTAAATAATGAATTTGAATGTTTCTTTTTTTAAAAAATTCTCTAATATTAAAATTTTTTCTAAATTGCATCTTCGGTTACCTAATTATAAATTTAATGAAATATGGTACTGTTTCTTTTCATTATTTTAGATTAGGATGTCCTTGCATATAGTCATTACCATGAATGGGAGTTGAATTTTCCTTTAGCTTCTCACAAAAATTGGTAATTATTAAGCATTTGGACCAGATCTTAAAAATATAAATTTTGAGAGTCAGCGTTAAATTGTTCCAAGTGCTCTAAAAAAAGCCCCATGGATCAGCAATGTTTGTCTATTTTAGTCATTATTGCTAATCTTATGCCAAAACAGCTGATCAATTTAGTAAATATTGCAAATCAAATTTTAGAACTGTGTCAACTGAGGGAAAGAAAAATGAATGTTGGCTGAATTATCATGATATAGGAATAATTTAAATTTGAATATGTATGAATGTATGCATTGTGTTTCTTTGCATGTGTGTTTTGCAGAGGGAAAGAATGGAAGTCAGAAGATGAAAACAGTTTATGGTGCAACTGGTGTTTGTGCTTTTTTATTTGTGTATTTTTCTTTTTTTTTCTTTTTTTGAGGAATCTTAGCCCTGGGCTAACATCTGCCACCAATCCTCCTCTTTTTGCTGAGGAAGACAGACCCTGAGCTAACATCTGTACCCATCTTCCTCTACTTTATATGTAGTATGCCTGCCACAGCATGGCTTGACAAGCAGTGTGTAGGTCCGCACCCGGGATCCGAACCAGCAAACTCCAGGCCGCTGAAGTAGAACATTTGAACTTAACTGCTGCACCACCAGGAGGGCCCTATGTTGTGTAATTTTTAAAGTGAGACAGAACTATTACTCCTCTGTTAAATTAAAAAATTTAGTTGTTCTTTTAGGCATATGGATTTGGGTTGTGCATATCATATCAACCAAAAGTACTTCCACATAGTACTGCAGTGCTATTAGCCAGAGAAAGTATTTTCTACTTAGTTTGAATGCATCTTGGCTAAATATTTTATAATATGGTTTTTTGAAATATTTATAGTATAGATGTGTTTAATTATAAAGGCTGTATTCTGACTTTTAAAGTAGTAGCAAGAGGACTTTACATAAACTAGGTTTAAAATTTAAAATTTTGTATATAATTGCATCGATATATATACAGTTTATACCAATCAATTCCTCTTAATAATAGTCACAGGAATATCAATAAAGATGACATATGTTAACAAAGATATTTTGGTTGAGAACTAAAATCTTTGTAAAGCAATATAAGTATATTTCTGTCACATTTGTTTCAGTCTTTGTATTTGTTTTATGGAAGGTGTTCCTGTAAGTGTGTTGTCAATGAACTGAACATGTCAATATTGACAAGTCAGTTTCCTGCTTCACTCAATTGGTGATGATGTCCCGTTATGCTGAAAAGTTTAAGTGGATATTTTATGACGTCTGTCATCCTAAGGACATAGAAAATCGCCATGGCCAATTCGCCCGGACAGTTTTTAGGTTAAGTGCCAGTGCCTACAAATCAAAACAAGGAATGCATCTTTGTTTTCATGTGGTGTTAGTTTTTTCTCCAGAGGCTGGAGGACTTAAGAGCTCAGGAGCAAACAGTTTGTCAAGACTTGCCTTCTTTGAGATAGTCCTTTTATTTATTATCAGATAGCAACAAATTTTTTGGTTTTGATTGAATGAGTGTGAGGTACAAAAATAATTTGGGTTGGGACGGTGGTGTGAGGAGTGCCTGGGAGGAAAGGCTCAAACATGTTCATGAATAGCGTTAGGTTACCAGCTAGGTAAAGGAATTATATTTGCAAGGATTAAAATAAAGTTTATTTCTGGTAGTTGTTGCTTAACTTATTTGGAAACGCTTCCTATGAGAATAACTAGAAGATCTATACGAATTATTTTCTTTAATATTTACTTGAAGATAATAGACAGCTAACAAATTAGCAAAGAAATTTGTATCCAATCTTTAGGAGAAGAGGAAAATCTAGAACAATGAGCTAAATATTTGGGATTTCTTTTCCCCAGGAATGCCTGATCCAAAAAAAAAATTAGAAATTCAGACTACATAAAAATTAGCATACAGATAGTTTGAAACTAAAAGGAAGGAAAAAAAATTACCATGTAATCACAAAAAGAGAGCGGTTGAAGCTATAATATTATCAGACAGAGAACACTCCAAGACAGGGAACTTTATTAGAGACAAAGAGGAGGGCTTCATAATGATAAAGGGGTCAAGCCATCTGGAATATGTCCTACTTACGTACACACCCAATAACATCTTCAAGTCACAGAAAGCAAAAATTCAGAAATGGCAAAGGAGAACGAGAGAAATGACCAAGATAATGGAAAACTTTCATGTCTCTCTCATTAGTTGCTAGAGAAACAGAAAAAGAAAAAATTGGGAGAATTCACACTTTTTCAAGTATACTTAGAACATTTATCAAGAAATAAAATTAAAAATAAATTATATGCTGAGCAATAAGTAAAGCCTCAAACGTCCTTAAATGTTTGAAATAGTTCCCCATGTGTTCTTTGACTACTATATAATTCAGCCAGAATCACGAAGGAGAGCAATCACGAGAAAACTCAGTTAAATGCAGTTCAAACAATACAATACTAATAATCATCCAAGTGAAATTTAAAGATACTGTGAATTGAATGATAATAAAGTTATGACATAAAAAGTGGAGGACTAAAGTCAATCAGTGTTCACAGCAAAATGTATAGTCTTAAAATGTGTCTATTAGAAAAGACAAAAGGCTTAAAATCAGTCAACTGGATTTCCATTTCAAGAAGCTAATAAAATAACAGCAAATCAATTTCAAAGAAAGTAGAAACAAATAATAAAGATAGAGCCAAAATCAATGAATATAGAAAAAGTCATAAAAGAGAAAAAAATCTGTAAAAACCAAAGTTGGTTCTTTGA
Organism: Equus quagga; assembly: GCF_021613505.1. NCBI lineage: Eukaryota > Metazoa > Chordata > Mammalia > Perissodactyla > Equidae > Equus > Equus quagga. The sequence goes on from NC_060273.1 coordinate 123,388,002, forward strand.
AATGGCTAATAAAACTAATAAAACCTTACTAAGAATTATCAACAGCAAAAGTCATAAATTAAAATTTACCCATATCTGAAATGAGAAAGGAGCTATCAATACACTTCCCTCAGACATCAAAAAAAGAAAAAGATAAAAATTGATGCATAAGTCTCACGTATTAAATGGACATCATTTTCAAAACTATAACTGTTCAAAAAATGACAAAAAAAGAAATAGGCCAATATTTATCCTACCAATTGAATATTTTATTTAAAATATTCCCACAAAGAAAACCCCAGGCTCATATGGCTTCTTTGGTAAATTTTTCCAAATACTTAAGAAAGAAAAGAACATCAATTTGCATGAACAGTTCCAGGGAGTAGAAAAGAGAGAACACTTTCTACCTCTTTTTATAAATCCAACATAACCTCAATTTCAATACCTAACAAGCACAGTATAAGAATAGAAAATTATAGAGTAATCTCTGTAAAAATTATTAAGGTAGATGCAGTAGTCTATTACATTGATGGCCTCTAATGACCCACATCTCTCAGGATTCATGCTCTTGTGGAGTCCCATTTTCTTCAATGTAACCTGAACCTATTAAAATGATTTTGCCAATAAAATGTGGTAAAAGTGATGCAGTGCTAGTTCTGGAGCTGTTTGAAAAAGGTCTGGCAACTCCTGTGTTTTGCATAATTGGGAACTTTGGACAACATGTGAGAGATTCATTTATCCTGCTGAAGAGAACATATAAGGTGGCTATACAGAAAGAGGTTCTATACTACATGGAGCTAGTAGGCATGCTGTCCCTTTATTCCAGCTAACTCCAGCTACAACTAACCCCTTAGAGGCAGCTCCATGAGGAAGCAACACGAGACGAAAAACTGCCCAGCTGTGTCCAGTCCAGACTTCAGAATCATGAGCAAACAAAATGGTTCTTGTTTAAGACTCTTAAGCTTTGCAACAATTTGTCATGCAACAATGGACAAGTGAAGCAATAGGATATATTATATCTGAACAGTTCTACTCTTAGATACGCAGCAAAAATCTATCTATAGGTCATGAAAATGCATGTGCTGGAATATTTCTAGAACTGTTATTTATATTAGACAAAAACTAGAAAATATCCACATGTCCATCATCAATAGGAGGGCTAATACGTTTTTGGTATATTTGGAACACTATACTGCGATGCAAATGAACAGTTACATCCAACTATTTGAATGAATTTCACACATATAATGTTCTGCAATTGAAGCCAGACACAAGCGAGTACTGGATGATTCCATTTATATAAAGGAAAAATGCAGAGAAATCTCAACTATACTTTGAGAAGTCAGAATAATGCTTATCCTGGGTGAGAGAATGTAATGAATGGATGGGAGCAAGACAGGAAATTATGAGGTGCGGTTACAATTTTTATTCTTGTTCTGGGTGATGATAAGAGACGTGTGTTTCATTTGAGAAAATTTATTGAGCTGTAGACTTATGTGAACTTTACCTCAATAAAAAGTTGAAAAACTTATAAGATGCAAAGGGACAAGGATAACAACGACGCTTGTGAAGAAGGTGGGAATACTGACTCTCAAATATGAAGACGTATTATAGAGCTCTAATAATTCAGAAAATGTGGTAATAGTGAAACAACAGACACACAAGGAAACAGAAGAGAATCTATAAATAGACCCAAACTTACAAGAACGTTGATTTATGACCAAAATCACATCATATTACAGTGGGACAAAGCATGGTCTTCTCAATAAATAATGCTGTTTCAATTGCTATGTCTTGGAAAAATCACAACCTGACCCTTTATACCTGACAATAAATCATTTCAAAATTGATTATAGATGAAAATGTGAAAGTTGAGATAAAATATATTGAAGAGATTTCTTTTCAGTCTTGGGGTTGGGAATGTTTCGAACGGGATGGAAAATGGAATACCAAAAAATAAATTTTAATAAGTTGCACTGCCTTGAAATTAAGAACATCTGTTTATCAAAAGACCATTAAGAGGAAGAAAAGAAAAGCCACAAAAAGGGAGAACATATCTTCAGTACATCTAATTGACAAATGGCTCTTATCTAGCATCTAATAAAAACAAACAAATCTCTACAAATCAGTCAAAAGAAATAAAGACAATCAAATGTGATGTGGAGGAGACATGCTATTCAGGTGGTAAAGTGGTATATAAAAAGAGTGCTCTATATCGTTGGTCATTAGAGAGCGCAAATTAATATACCTCCCAGAAATGTTACCGCCCAAGGGAGGTCATCTGCCTACTGCAACACATGCCAATAGTCAAGAGGCAAGGTGAGAGAAAGGACTTTTTTATTACAGCTTGCTAGCAAGAGGGAAGATGGCTGACCAATATCAGAAGGAACCAACTTAAGCGGGGCACAGAATCTTGAAGCAGTTATATAGGCCAGAGGGTTATAGAGAAGGGGGTTAGGAAATGTTGAATCCTCTGGTGTTGCCGTCTGGGAGTTGCCACATCAGATCATTCAGTTGTCATGGATATTAACACAGAATCTCTGTCCAGGGGCTATCACCTTCCTAGAGAACACGAAAGAACAAGTTACCATCTTTTCGCAGCTGGGAGGGGACATAATATCTACAGAGCCTACAAATCCCCCAGAGACAGACCCTTACTTATCTCAGCAAATTAAAGCAAAGATTTAAAGGGCTGGTGAGTCAGGGTTGTTCATAGTTCCAACATGGTTTTCTTCTATAAGATCGCTTCTCTCATGCTAACTTTGTTTTGAGCCCGTATCATAATCACCAAACTTAAAGAGACTGACAATACCAAAAATTATGAAGGATATAAAACAAAGGAAACTCTTATATCATGCTATTACCAGTAAACTGATATAACCACTTTGGAAAATAGTTTGGTGTTAGCTACTAAAATTAAACATATGTACCCCAAGACTCAGTTACGCTGTGTTCAGAAATGCACCCATATGTGCACTGAAAGACTTGTAGAAGGATGTTCCTAAAAATACTTAGAATCACCTCAGATTAGACACAACTCAAATGGCCAACACCAGAATAAACAAAGAAATTCATATTATCTTATTTATATTAAGATGTGTATGTATAATAGTATACCACAATAAAAATGAACTGTAACTATAAGCTATAACATGGATGACTATATCAAAAATAATATTAAAAGGAAGAAGGTACAGAAAATTCAAAGGTATATATAACGTAAGATTCATTTATTTAAAGTTCAAAAACAGGCATGACCTATATATAGCGTCTGGAGATAACGGTGGGTATACTGAAAATCAGAAGGGATGCTTCTGGCAAGTTTTAAATATTTAGAACATAGGTGTTTGATTTGTGCTAATCCAGTAAACTGAATTTATACTTAGTGTCTGTCTATCATCTATCTATTTATCTATCTATCTATGTGTGGGTGACTTCACTCAGAAAGTTAAGAAAAATCTGGATTGCAATCAGAGTTATGAATTCTGCTGCAAGACTAGTCTTTTGCTAGGATATGATCGTAAGATGATACGTAGCAACTATGTCCTTCTAGATACACTTAAAATGACCTCCAGGCACAATAACCAAAAGAGAAACTTAACTGATACTTGCAGTAAACAAAACAATTTTGAAAGGAATTACCTTTATTTTAAACAAGTGAGCTAGCATAAGACCAGAAAAAAGTAAGATATGCAATTTTTAATGCTACATAATTCCATTTATGTTGCAGTTTTTATACATTATTAATTAAAAAAAAGAACTTTCTATGACAAATTTAATAACTGGCAGTTACTCATTATATATCCCAGGCATAAGAATTACCATTTCCTTTGTAAAATTTCTTTAAAGGCACCACACTGGGAATTCTAAGATATTGTTGTCTCTCTATTACAGCATGTTGGTTATGTACTTGGCACAGATAGGTCCATGATGCTTTGGAATAAATAAAACAGCAAGCATTTACACGTTACAGAATTAAGATTATAAAACAATTAAAATGAAAATAAACATGTGCCACATCTGAATAAAAGGTCTATGGAGACTTCCACACCAAGTCAGTGTTGTCATTGGCATCTAAAATGTTGAATCAAATCTGCCCATGTGTAAATCCCATTCTGATCATTAGGACCTGTTTGAAAGCAACGTTAACCAGATTCTCCGAGGAACCAAACAGAGCTGATACCCCTGTATAAAATGTTGATGGAGAGCTTTAGTGATTGTGACACTTCCAGTTGGTTAATCCAGTTGAGATATGAGAAATGGGAAAGAAGAGAATAGAAATTGAAATATAAGAGTAAGGGTGATTTGGTTTTGACCTCATGATCTGAAAGAACTAATTTAATTTTCATAATACTTCCTCACCAAATCTGCTGCTTTTTCTTAATATTCCTTTAATCTTCCGAAATCAATCTTTCTTCTCCATTGGTGTCTTTAAGTCTCCAGCATCTACAGTGATGTATCACGATACCAGGGAGTATTATGTTAAGGAAATGAATGGTTCTGGTGATGACGATAGAGGGAATGCATGAAGTGAGTAAGGACTGTGGCCTTTTCCTTCTCCTCTTTGAGCTGCAGCACTACACATGCATTAATAATCAGAGGGAAGCTTGACTTGTCAGCTTCTACTTTCCACAAAATGAACAAATGAACGCAAGAAAAAAGAATGAGTAATGTTCAAAATGACCACAGTTCCGCTCTGTGTCCTGTGTGTTTTACGTATGTTCTTTCTCTCGCTCTCTCTCCCTCTCTCTCATCTTTTGGCTTTAGTAAGATATCTTCAGAAAAATTTATATTGAACGCACATATGCTTGTGTGCATACACACACCTGTGGCATAATAAACACTGGCTTATGTTTTTCCTGTTCTATGTTATTAAAATTTTCCAGGGAAATATTCATAAGTGTGAAAAAGGCAATTAAAAAATCAAAATGGAAATCAAGCTAATCTGAACTAGAGTGGAAAAAGAACTTTAAAAAATAAGCTACAAATAATGTGGGTCATTTAGAAAGCTCATATGGTTTTTTATAACGAAAAGAAGGAATATAAGCATGTGTTTTACTTAGACTCAAAAAGACAAAAATTCTTAAGAAGTCTGACTGTTTATTCTTGTTTTAAGGATCTCGGGATCATCTCTTAATGAATTATAGAGGCCTCATTCATTTTGCAGTCAGCCAGAGAGCCATTTAGTTTTATGGTTTTCTCCCTCAAGGTGTTAAAGCTCGCAGGGCACCTTATAATTCAATTATATTATAAGTACCCTTAAGAATTTTAATTACATAAGGCAGATGAGTTTAATTCTTGAATTTCTATGAGATGTACTTGAATAAACATGCGTTTAAGTTTTGAGTCCTACTCTCCCCTTGAACACAGAAAGACTTATAAACGACACTGAGTTATTAAGGAAAATAAATAATTTTACTCTCCTCACTCTAACTTCTACAAAGGACCTTTCTCTTAACTGACTCCACAAAAAATATTTTGGCAATCCTGTTAGATACAGTCTCAGCTAAAATATGCTAGGAAAGGAGAGAGAATGAGAAGTCCTCGGGAAATTTGTTATTACTTCTCTAACTTTGCTTTTCCTTATCCCTTCTTTAATCAAGACTATGCCACTGACTGGATCTACAAAAGCCAAGAAAGACTGCTGGCAGAATAAACAGGTGACAAACAGTACAATGCCATTAGGAGAATTGTGTTGCCATATATTCTTTTCCCTTTTAGATAAAGAATGGAATCCACTGTGCAGGTTGAATTCAAACCAAATGAATAAATAAATAAAAGTTTAAATTAACTTTTTCCTAGTTAGCTTGGCAGAGAACTAGTCCTAAGTGGCTCTCTCAAAATAAGCCTAAATAAATTTAGGAAAAACTCTGTTCCATACATATCCCTTTCTAGGTCTTTGTAATGCAAATTACTGTATTAAAAGGCCTGAGAAGTATTGCAGTGAAGAAATTTTTTCACCTCTTTAACAGAGTATTTCTTAAAACTACGGGCCAGAAAGATCTATTTTCCAAGTGCTATCTGATTGTACCAATATTTTGCAGGCTATATCTTAATAAACTCTTTGATGTAAGTAATAATTTTGGGAAAATTGTATACCAAGCTAAATTTTTTTACTTCATTCCTATTCTAGATGAAATTTTAAAGATTATAGTTTAATAACCTTTAGATATATGCTTGATATCTTTAGGATTTGGCCAAATAGTTTTCTTAACGAAAGGACATCTATACTATAAAATATTTATAAACAATTGATAATTAAGTATTTTTCCATCTGAAATAACACATTTCTTTCCTTTCTAATGCAGATATTTGCAGTAATGGATCAAGGACATTTTAAGAATATTGTAAATTAGTTCTTGTTCGCCTGCATTAATTGATTTAGTTGTGCAGTACATATAGTTCAGTCACTGTGACAGGAATGGAAATGAAATAATAATACTAAATGTAATAATAATTTGTAATTAACATTTATTGAGTGCTTTTCATTTATTTCATCCTGAATACAGCCCTACAAGGTCGGACTATTATTGTTCCCATTTTCCAGATCAGGAAGCTAATAAAAGGATAAGCTATTTGCTCAGTTATCACACCACTATTAAAATACATTGCTGAGATTTGAACCTTGGCAGTCTGGTGCCAGATTCTGTGCTCTTTTTTTTTTAGTGTCTTATGAACGTTTTTTTCTTTTTCTTCTCCCTAAAGCCACAGTATATTATTGTATATACTCGTCATAAGTCATTCTAGTTCTTCTTTGTGGGATGCCTCCACAGCATGGCCTGATGAGCGGCATGTAGGTCGGCGCCCAGGATCAGACTGGCAAACTCCGGGCTGCCCAAGCAGAGAGCATGTACTTAACTACTTGGCCACAGGGCCTGTCCCCAGATTCTGTGTTCTTAACTCTACTGTGGAATAGAATGAGTAACATAGAGATGAATAAGTCCAGCTTGCCTTTGGAAGTTTGAAGTTCAATGAGAAGGCCAGGCCTACGAACAGATACGGGAAAACAAGTGGACAATGCAGTAAATGGAAAATGAGAAATACGAAGAAGTAAAGATATATGAGTTGATGGAAAAAGTGGGAAGTTTATTGTTGGATATGTCTGCCTACAGTGGCGGGGTCATCGGAGTAGAGACATTGAATAAAGAATCGATAATACTTGCAGAAGCTACAGAAAGAAGTTGTTACCGAACCTGAAGTGAGTTCGCTCACCCGTTGTGCAGCAAGCCAATCTCTGACACCGGGGTGGTGGAAGAAAGCAGGAATTTTATTTTTGCACAGCGCTGAGCAAGGAGAGAGGGCAGCTAATGCTCAAATCCCAAACTCCCCGAAAAGCTAAAAGGAAGGGTTTTTATTTGGGGATTTAGGTAGGGGAGGGGGAGCATATGGCCTTGCTGGTCGGAGCTTTCCCACCAGCCTGTCTTTGGCCTTGAGACTCCTTGCAGAGAGGAGGGAGCCCGTGACCTTGCTGGTCAGCAGCTTTCCCACCAGCTCGCATCTCTTTGTGGGGAGGAGATGGTCCAGGTGCTTGTCCTTGACGGTGTCTGTCTCCATGGAGGATAGCGGATTCTGGAGGCAGGAAGCCAGAGAGTAAGCAGGGAATGAGTGTTTTGCTTTTAACCCCATATATGCTGGGTTTAATGTGGGGAAACTGATATCAGGGTCGGTATCAAAGTTAGCATGAAAACGTAATTAAAAAGTTGACAAGATATAAATTAAAATCAGGGCAATAATCAAGTAAAGCAAGAAGATAATGTGAACCAGGATAAATCCTGGTTAATATTAGCAATTAACCTGTGATATTAAGGAGTAGTGGATATTCTTTTTGCTTATGTTCTAAATGAACAGGCAACATTAATTCATTCATTTATACTGCTCATTTTATAATATGGCCAAGTTATACAGAGAGCAATATAAATAGTAAAATAAATATAGTTTTAAAATTCTATAACAGATCTGGCATGTATTTTTATTTAATTCAATTCACTTTGGCAAATATAACTTGTAAAAGAAAGGAGTGGAATTTCTTATCAATGTAGGACTATTTATAATCTGATCCTCTTTTTTAAGAATCAGATCAGGCACAATGAAGCTGTCATCTGTGAGCGGTCAGGGAGTAACGGCCAGAATGAAGAGAACTGCCTTCTTAGGGCTCAAAACACGAACACAGTTTCTGCATAAAATATTTTTATTGAATTGCAAAGAAGTTTAGAGAGCATTGTTAATGAAAGTCACATTTTTACCATAAAAGGCAATACAAATTTAGATCTTTTCTAATATTTCCTGTTAACTTTATAAAAATAAAGTTTTGAAAATTAGCAAGCATTTGAAGCTAAAATTATGCTTTGAAAGTTAATTTTATTATCGCTCAGGCTCTGAGTTAAGCTTTTCCTCTACTCTTACCATTAACTTCATCTACCAACTGGCATTTGTGCATTTGAGTGTGCTCATGTGTGTGAGGGGGGGAGGCTGCGTATGTGTCACACTAATGTGATGTGACAGTTTTCTGACTACAGAGCCTCCTAGATCTAGCCATCGATACAGTTTTATTTTATGTCTTTGAGTGAGTGACCTTTCCATTTCCAAAAATATAACATTACCCAATGCTTCAGATGGTTTTTCTCTGTAATGTGTATGTCCCACACAGAAGAACCCTAGTGTGCACATTTATTGAAAGCCGTGTCTGTCATTAGTTAGGCAAAACTAATGCTTCCACAGCATTTCCATTTTTATTGTTTTGGAAGTAACTCTATGGTCTTCAACATACCAATTTTACTCTTTTTTAATGATTGCATGCTAAATTACTATCTTTCATGGTCATTGTTTTATATCTAATATTTTTAGAGTATCACTCAATTGTTGAATTTTGACATGACATTCTAGTGTTTGTTTGTTCTGTATTGCTGATTCCAAACATCTAGTTAGCATTGTCCCCATCTTGTCGCCCATTAGCTTACTATCTGCGGTGTCTGTTTATAGAGTGCTCTGCTCTATTCCAATTTGAACTTTTTTCCAATTTGGCCAAACAAAAATCCATCCAGTGAACTTTACAGAATAGTGATGATACTAAAATAATGGTCCAAGCATGCGTGGCTGTGTTCACAGCAGCACTTCTCTGTTCAGTTACATGAGAAGATGAGTGTGGGATGTGTGAACCTAAACTCATGTTACGGATGACGATGTGATATTCTTAGCGTCTGAGACAACTTATGTGACGCTTAGGTGAAGCAGAAAAAAAGATACCTTGACGAGAATAAAGAGAAGGAGAGGACTACCATATCAATGCAGGATCAGTCTATGTCACCATTTCCTCTAATATATTGAAAATGAATTTCTTAGAAAAGAAAACAAAAAGCAGATAGATAACAAAAAAGTAAATTGTCACTGGGAGGCATTTTTGTTCAACTAAGATATTTCCTTAAACAACACTTCCAGGGTGGCAAAATCAAAATATTACTTCACATAAAAATAGAGTATTAGTAGAAGGTATATTCAGTGATTTGTGATTACTAAATTGCCAAGGTCTATAAATGATCTGTTTCAGAGTAAATTAGGCTTTGGCAGGTATATCTACTCTTTTAGTTTGTAGGAAACCAGAGAAAAAATACTGAATGATTCCGGTTAAAAACTGTTCTATTTTAGAATCAGTCTGTTAGGGGGATGGTAATTTATCTTGTTCAACAGGTAATTGTGTAAGTGGAAAAGCTGAGGCCCATAGAGATCAATGCTAGATCAGTGCTATATGACAATAGTAGCCTTCATAACTCCCAGATCAGGGAAGGTGTTAGTGAGCCTGTTCGTTTTTCTTAGGCCGTGGGCCAATATAATACAAGAAGTATGTTTTAAAAACAGTTAAACCGAAAAGTAGATTCCACTGGATTGGGGAATCCATCATTCTGCTAAAGTGATGGAAAAGGAAGATTTTCCTTTCCGTAGTACATGGGAGCTAAGAGTTAGGATGGTGGAGAAATATGGGGCTGTTTTAGCAGCCAACTGGATTCATTCTCTGCTGAAGATTTAAAACACACAGGAAATTTTCTGCAGTGGATTCAGCACAAAATTCGGCCAGAGAAGAACGCTGTTGGACCCCAATTTTTTTAAACCTTTCGGAAGTCAGCATGACTTCTGCTTCATAGAGTCTGTAGCTATTGAGCAGCTTTCTGAAAGGTTTGAAACAAAAAAAAGATCATGGTGTTAGAAGCCTGTGCAGGACTATATTTCACAAAAGATGGGTCTCTTACTGTGCAAGGAAGACCTCTTGCTGTGTGAACCTCCTTATAGCAGCATCTCAAGTTTGAAGCAATCTGTGTGCTGTGTTATTGTAGAATTTCCTTATTACTCACAAATTACCTAATTTAAACCAGTCACTAACACAGAATTATTCACTCGGCATATAGAAAGAAAATATAACGTACATTTTTATGCATGGCAGAAAGTAATCGTGTTTATTTTCAATGAGATAAATATAATATGTTGTGTGAAATATTGCTAGCATCAAGAAACCTACAGTGACAAACCTTTATTTATTTTTGGAAGAAAGCTTGTCAAGCTTTAGCAGTCTTCTATGAACTGAACTAATTTTTTTATGCTGAAGTACCATTTTTGACAAAGCAATTGCTTGACACTACAAAAGACTTGTTTATTTATAAAAATGTTTTCTGTATAGGAAAGAAAGAGTGTTCTGTATTTTCTGAGATTATGTGAAGTTTCTGCATTTTTTTAAATGATATCTGCCATATTTTGGGAATTTAACATGATTATATCTATAACTTTAATAATCAAATGCTCTTCGGTAGTAGAAATGGCTACTCATTTCATTACATAGGTATGGAAGAACACAGTCTTCACCTTGGAATTTGAAGATAAAGGTAATAGTACTTGCTTTAGGCAAGTCCTGTTGAATACCAAAGGAAATTATGGCTAAATTTCCATGGAGGAATGCAATTACATGTAGAAATTGATTAATAATATAAAAATAAATACATTCTTATAATTTTTAATAACCAATTAGACTTAAGATAAAACAAGTAAATTACACAACTCATCTTCTTTTATAAATATATGACTATTATCAACTATAATTAACCACATCTTTGTGATATTATTTAAAATAATGTTCAGTAATATCATCCAGTATCATGTTAAAATGAAAACTTTGTAATAGAATAAAATGTTTAAAAAATTGAACATTATAATTTAAAAATAATATTCATTTTTTTTGAGGAACCTCTGACACCAATCCTCCTCTTTTTGCTGAGGAAGACTGGCCCTGAGCTAACATTGGTCCCCATCTTCCTCTATTTTATATATGGGATGCCTGCCACAGCATAGCTTGATAAGCAGTGTGTAGGTTCACACCCGGGATTCGAACTGGCGTACCCTGGGCCACCAAAGCAGGACACATGAAATAACTGCCGTGTCACTGGGCTGACCCCTATTGAATGTATTTTTAACTTAAAAGACAAATAGTTATCAAAATAAAAAGTTTCGGAGCTAGATTACTAGCTTCTCTTTTTGCATTTCTCCTATTCCCCACACTTATTCTTGATTATGCAAACAAGAATCCTTAAAAAGAACATTCTATTTTTATAAAAATTCTCTATACTTCCTACACACTGTACCTGGTATTTGAAAAAGAAAGAATACAACAACAGGGAAAGATTATAGTGTGATCACAGATAAAATAATAGTGAATTAAATTGATCAATTTTCACTATTCAAAGAATTTCATAAACTTGTTACAGTACCTTTTTAAAATAGATTCTTAGTTTTTACAACACGTAACAAAATTTTCTTATCATTTAAAAAGTCTCCGTTATACTGTGAAAATCTTTGAGGTTTCCATCTTTCATATTCAACTAAGTCATTCACTTCATTGACTTCCTGTCCATCTATGTTTGCTGAATGGCTGAAAGGATAATCAAAATATGCAATAACCGAGTTCCCACTTTGTCAAATGTGTTGTGTTAGATTATGCTTGTGTAATATGTATTTTGAGTCAAGTAGTTATTCTTGTATATGATCTGGTACAACTGCTATTTTATAATTTTGTAGGTCTGTTTCTGTATCACAAAAAGTGGCACTCACATCATTGGCTATCATGAATTTTATAACACAATTATATTTGATTAATTAATGAAATCTAAAATACTCATTAGTATTAAATAATTATTTTTGTTTATATGGTGTAATTTGTTATAGATCTTTCAAAGTGACCACCTTTGTAGAATTATTATTGGGGGAGGTTCCAGTTCAAAGTTCCATTGCTATGCACATGTCTTCTTTAGAGAAGTCAGAGACCAATTCCAGTCCATTTCTTTTGCCAAAAGTCTATTTCTTCTGCAGCCTTTCCCTTAGGATTCTCAGACGTTTCCGGGGCCTCAGGAGGGAGATGGCTAGGAAACAGATGACCATATGTTCTGGAAGACTTCTTCGGTGGATAATTGTCAATGACTATAATTAAGACTATCTACAAAGGAGAGGATTTCACATGGTAGACAGTGCTCTGAGAACATTAAAATGTGGACTCAACAGCTTAAAATGACCTGGGCCTCCTGATTTGGGTGTGGAGAGAATGACCCACACACGAAGTTTTCATTCATATGATGCCCGTTGTCCACAGGATGGTGCTCCTCTTCTCTAGGCCCTGCACCTTGACAGTTTACAGTTTACCTCGTGGGCAAACAGAGGAAAATCACGTGCCTTGGAGAACACCAAGTAATAAGTTGGCGTTGGTTCTACAAGTACAGCATGCTGACAGCTGAGCCTATTTCTCTATTAGAAAAAATATCGTAAACTTAAAAATCATACAATAAAGTGATACAAAAGGTGAACAATTTCTTCTCCACCACAAAAACCGTTCCACTATGACAACTATTAAGATCTAGATAAGAATACATAGGCTAGAAGAGTACAAAGAACATTGATATTTGTGGAAAGAAATTTACCCTAACTGTGCTCCCTCTTTACTAGCCTTTAACAAAAATTTTTGTTCCACTTGAATAGGTTCTAATTTTATACAAACTTTATTTGCTTAGTTAATTACTTTTGCTTCTGAAGTTATTTCTCTAAAGAAATTACTAACAGTTTGGAAAGCATGCTGTTCAGAATTGTTTTGACATATGTGAGTAGAAAAAAATGTTGCTGAAAATATCAAACAAATGCCTTTGGTTTGTAACATTCATCCTTAAACATCTGTTAATTCAATTGGTATTGCAACAGAATGTAAACAAATTCCTCACTTTCGAGCCCCACTAGGTTTGAAACATACAAAATTTATAACAAATCAGATGAACCTTGGTTTCAGTTCCTGAGAATGCTTTGTCTAGTCTCGCCAATTGCCCACTCATAGCAAATAAACCTCACTCTTCAAAATTGTATCCCGGATTTATGATCTCAGGAGCTTGCTGTTTGTTGAATATTTAAATTCAGCAATATAACCTTGCTTCTGACCACCTCAAGTGACAGCTTTTAAAAATCGTAAGTACCATTATTCCTTACACATTACTAAAGAACCATTGTCTCCATTGAGCTCTTTGGAAAAGAACTGTAGCGTATTTACTGTCTTTTAACTCTTAGGACTGTAAGTTGTTTTTGTCCTACTTTAGCTGCAGACTAAATGCTCCCTTTTACTTTTTATTTTTTCTGTTCCTGTGCAGGGGTTTAGAAGGTTCTCTTTTCTTTTGCTGAGAAAATATACAAAGCAGATTTCCATCCAAGTTCTTTTATCTCCTCCAAAGCTGTACCTAAACCAGAATCACGACCTCTGGATTCCTCTGTGACCCCAGGATCCTCGGCAGGTCTGTTCTGGGCAGGTGGTGCTGTGAAGCTAGTAGGCAGGACTGGAATGACAACGGCTCCCCTGCTGTCCACACAGGGCAGCCGCCAGGAACACACTATTTGACTGCGTTGTGTAGGCCTCTGACTATAGACCGCGAAGTGCTGCTACTTAAAGTTTCTTGAGGCATTTCATTGTATGATTTCTTGTGTTCCCAAAAGCAGAAAGAAAGTACTATGATTTAAATAGTAATTATAGATGTCGTTTTTGAGCTTGATTAAAACTATCATAACATGTTAATAGAGCATTGCACCCATAAGGCTACTCCTCGTAAATTCCCAATTAAAATACATAGCTGGATAATTTGAGAGACTTTAGAAGTAATGTCACAAGGTCCATGATGATTATTAAATAAAATGTTCAATAATCTACTGAACTATTTACAATCTCAATATTTATATCTATTCCACGTTTTCAATTTTAAATTGTGAATTTAAGCAATTCTTTAAGAGTAATCTAATAAACACTGAAGTCATTCAAATCTCGTGAAATTTAATGTCCTCTATCATATTCGGTATTATATCATTGTAATCTTGGAGACCTACTAGATTGTTTTGGTTTTTAACTTTATATTATATAGTGCTTGAACACGTTGTTTCACAGTGACTTATGTATCAACAATTTAGAATGCATAGTTAGACCTTGTCACAGTACTTTTAACCATCTGATTCTTTGTCTTTGTATATTTGTCTGCGCTTTTGAAAGTAAAGTCCATGTGAGCAGGTATTTGTTTATTCATTGTTACATCGAGTGTCATTCCCAAGCCTTGAAGAGGACCTGGAATATAACAAACAACTAATAAATATTCAATAAAAATCTTAATAAATATAATATTCATTGTACTGCTATGCCATGAGAAGCTATAAATAGGAATTTGGTTGTTTCTAAATTATTGTTTTTATAAATTTCATTTTCATATAATATATTGAATTATACAGAGTTAAAAGTATTATTTAATTTTTTTCAAATATTGGCACATTTTTAATAAAACATTTTCATCATATCAAACAAAGTGTACCTTCATGCACAGAAATCTCTAAACTTTGGCTTAGCTTCATCAATTTCACTTTTCTAGTTTCACTGAGTTTTCCAGTACTTCCTGAGATTGCTCAATTTTAAGTTTCTCTAAATTTATGAACAGAAAAGTAATCTTGTTTCATTTTATGTAATTAATGTATAAGATCTGCATGTTTGTGTATATAGATGTATAAGTTTAGACAATTTGCTTCTCATGTTTGACAAAATTACATTAAATGTCTGCTTCAACTTGTTTATTATTATGCTGTTATAATCACCATTTAATACATATGACTTTTTTATTAAATTTGTTTAATAAGACTGTAGATGTATAATTTTCTTTAAAACATACCAATATGTATGATTTATGCAGAAAAAAGTTATGATCAAAATAAAGGTATAAATCAACTTTGCCTGCAGAAGCAAAATAGCTTGAATTGCAATATTGAGTAATATTATTTGTAAATGTGGTAAAGTTCATGTTCAATGTTATAGAATATTAATTGTATTGCTCTTTCCTAAGACTGTACAAAAATCCTGCTTGTTCTAGTCCTCTGTTTATAAAATTACCTCCCACATAGTCACTATGTCATTTTCTATTTTCCTCAAAAGCATTAGATTGGAGAGATAGCTATTTGTCTTATTAGAAGAATTTGTTTACAATAATATACAGCAACAGTTGTATGTGTGGAAAGCACATGGTTTTGATATCGAGCTCTTAATCTCAAATCCGTGTGTCTAATGCACAATAAGCCAAACACTGAGACGTAGGTTCTTGGAGATGGAGAAAGGTTTATTCAAATGGGTCAAAATACGAAGGTGAGGAAGATAGATTCTCTCAAATTCACCTCCAAGAAAAAAAGAAAGCAGGCAGTCTTTATAGAGCTAAGGGGCTTGAGAGGAGAAGTTTTGGAGAAACAAAAGGGAAATCCCTGTTTCTTTCACTCCAGATAACCTCCTGGGCAGTCAGACTCCTGGGCATCAACAGCAGCTGTGGGTTGGTTATCTGGTGGTCATAACTTTCTTAAAGGAATTCTTTTTCTTCTGCAACAAGCTCATAAATCCTTGTGACCATTGAGTTACCCTTCAGGTTAAACAAAAAAATAGCAAATTAACAAGATTAACTTCTTTTCAACTGTGTCTGTATGGGGAACAAGGTCAAAGGGTAATCATGTTCTTATTGAATATTTACAGTAACCCTCAGGTACCTGGCCTCAGTTTCCTAAAAATTGATTATGAGACACTAAAAGTGCATTGTGATTTTCATTTTTGCTGATTGACTAGGAGTACAAATATTTTTAAATTAGTGTTTAAATATTTTCCTTAAAACTATTTCTTTGTGATAGATATATGGATAGTTACTGAAGTAAAAACATAATACAATCAATTTTTAATTCAAATAAAAAAAGTAGCTACAATTTGAAAGATGAGTAAACATAAAGGTGAGCATATATGTCTATTAGCTGAATTACTCCTAGGGTACATATCTCTATTTTAGCTTCCTACACACTTGTATTTATTTATTTATTTTTTAGAAAATTATTTCAAATTTATCTCATTACCAAGTTATAACAAGTTTATTATTTTTAAGATCCAGCAGCTGGCTTGTCTAAATAACAAATCCTGATTTATGTAGTTAAATTTTTATATAATCTCCTAAATTTGTATGAGTTTTCAACCTTCACTCATTAAATGCCCAATATCTCAATATGTTATTTAGATCAATGTTTCTTGCCCCTGTGTGGTGACCCATTGAAATGATAGAAATAATTTTTCACCAAATTATTTATGATCAAAGTGTGTAAATGATTTTATACATGGCAACATTTGTAGGTTATCCCCAGTAAAATCATTAATTCTCACTTCCACTTTTGGTCTCCTTGTTCATTTTAGTAAAAGAGGAGGATAATATCAAGCTCATTCGTTCATTCAAAAAATGTATGAAGCACTTATTTCATGTATTCCAAATGAGTGTGTTATCTGTTATATATCATTGCAAAGAAAAATAATATTTTAAGGCCTTGCACAATTGATATAGGCAATGAAATCTGAGCCATCATTGTATCTTAAAACAGATGATAAAGAGTTGTCTTAGTATGGTCTGAGGAAATTCTGCGGATTCAGTAATGTCATCATGAAGCTATTTTAATTGCCACTTGCGCATTTCGATTATCAAACGTCTTGATCATGCAACCCAATCTTAAAGGAGAGGATTGTAAGCTTGATTTAACTTCTTATAGCCCCATAAAGTCTTAGGATTTTGGAAGAAATATTTGGTTCCTATTTTATGTCATGCTTACATGTACAGCAATAAATATGAAGAGTGTAAGTAGAATGAAGAAGATAAAATTAGGTATAGGATAAGTTCTGATATATGGAGAAACAGAAATATAGGGTTGTGGAGTTGGGGAACCAGAGAACGATCATTGTATTTAAACAGAGCAGGGTAAGCAAGAATCACAAGAACTCCAGAGATTGAGTCTTTCAGAGACGAGGTTTTCTTTGATGGGGTGGTGGGTTGAGGGGGAGGAGTAGGAAGAAAAAGAGGGAAATGGCATCTTCTTAAATGGATGTTGCCATGATTAGCGCAGCAGGGAAGAGTTGCTATTTCTGTCCTTATGAGAAGGAACATCACCAACACATTTAAGAGAGAGAACAAAAGGTGGAAAGCATCCAGATATTGATGATGTGAAAATCCTGAAATAACTAATACTGGAGACTCCTTACCTCTGAGATTATTTTATATAAAATAAATAACAGATTTCCTTCTTGTTTAAACCACTTCGGTTACATTTTGGGTGATGTGCTATTGAATATTCTTTACCCAATAAACTGTAAAAATGAACCTCCTTCTAAAATGAGTACCATGGTATTGTACTTGATCATGTAAAAAAGTGTTTTTTAAGAGTGAAAAAGCGGGGCTGGCTCCGTGGCCGAGTGGTTAAGTCTGTGCGCTCCGCTGCAGGCGGCCCAGTGTTTCGTTGGTTCGAATCCTGGGCACGGACATGGCACTGCTCATCAAACCACGCTGAGGCAGCATCCCACATGCTACAACTAGAAGGACCCACAACGAAGAATATACAACTATGTACTGGGGGGCTTTGGGGAGAAAAAGGAAAAAATAAAATCTTTAAAAAAAAAAAAGAGTGAAAAAGCTAAAGTAATAATGAATAAACTTAAAGATACCTGTGTTACTCTCATTCCACGCATCCTAATTCCCATAGTTGTTACACAGAAATAGCTCACTCATTTTCAAAAATATCTAGGTTCTTTACAGGATGTTTTTCAAAATACCCAAAGCAATTAACTTCAAGAAGTTTAGGTCTGACCTTTATAAAGCAATAGGCAATTTTAGGAAGAACACCAAAGTGATTAAGTCTCTCAGATATAATTTACTCTTGCTTAATTATTCTTAAAAGGAGATAAGGTTATTTTACAGAAAACAACACAGATTATTTCAGCATGTTTCTATATATATGTATAGGGACACAAAAATATCCTGTACTCAAAAAGATAAAATCTACAATGTTGATCATCCAATAGCTTACCAGACATGCAAAAAATCAGGAAAATGTAACCCAAAATAATGACCCATATATGTAATAGATTATAGAATTACTCAGTAGTGATATTAAAAGATGCATTATAACTGTATCCCATATGCTCAAGAAAAAATAGAGGAAAAATGAATATGAAGGGCAGAGACATGAAAGATATGAAAAAGATTCTAACTGAACTTCTAGAGATGAAAACTACAATGACTGAAACGAAAAATACACTGGATGGGATTAACAGAAGATTAGTCATTGCAGAAGGCAAAATTAGTGAACTTGAAGACAAAGCAATAGTATTATACAAAATAAAACAGAGAAAAAGAAACAGAAAAAAATGAACAGAGTATTAGTGAGCTGGGAGATAATGTCAAATGCCATTGGAATCTCTGAAGGAAAGAAGAAAGGGTAGGGTAGACAGGTAAAAATTTGAAGAAATAACAGCTAATATCTTTCAAACAATGAAGACTATAAACACACATATCCAAGAAATTAAACAAACCCAAGCACAAAAAGCATAGAGAAAACCACACCAAGGTACATTGCAATAAAATTGCTCAAAAACAGTAAAAAATAGTGAATTGTAAATACATCCAGAGCAAAAAGACATGGTATATACAGAGAAACATCAATAAGAATGAGAGCACATCATTCGTTAAAAACAATACAAGCAAAAATACTGTAGAAAATATCTTTACAGAGGTAAAAGGAAAAAAAAACTCTGTCTGCCTAGGATTCCTTACCCAGAAACAAATATATTTCAAAAATGAAATCGAAAATAAGATTTTTTTCGGACATATGAGAGCTAAAAAAGAATATCACCATCTCTTTAAATGATAATTGGCTGTCTAAAGCAAAAATAATAAAACTGTATTGTGGGGGGTTACATAGAAGTGTAATGTGTGACAACAATAGTGCAAAGGTCAGAAAGCAAGAAATCCAAAATATACTATCCTCATGCTCTTTCACTATACATGAAATGAAATATCATTTCATGATAAACTGTGATAAGTGAAAAATGCACACTATAAACCCTAAATTAAATCTGTAAATTAAGCCTGTAAATACCAAAACAGAGTTATGATCAGTGCATTAGTTTTCCTTTGCTGCAAAACAAATTACCATCAACCTACTAGCTTTAAACAACATATATCTATTATCTCACTCCATTATCGAGTGTCCTTGGGTTGGGAGTCTAGGCATGTTTTTGCTAGGTCTTCTGCACACAGTCCCACAAGGCTGCATTCAAGGTGTTGACCGGGGCTACATTCTCATCTGAGGCCCAAGGTCCCCTTTCAAGATTATGCAGTGGTTGTGAGAATTCATTTCCTTTCAGCCACAGAAGTGATGGCAGCTTGCTTTTTCATAGCCAGCAGAAGAACATCTCTCTGACCTCTAGATTATCTTTTAAAGAGTCCATCTGGTTAGGTCAGACCTACTCAAGAGAATTTCCCTTTAAATAACTCAAAGTCAACTGAATAGAAGGACCTTAATTACAAATGCAAAATTCTTTCACATGTTGCTTATAATGAATCATAATCTTGGGAGTGATATCATATTCACAACTTCTGTGTATCCTCAAGCAGGAGAGGAGAGAGAGTGTCATACAAGGGCATAGCTCATTGGGTGTCATCCAAGAGTTATGCCTACCACAGATAATAAGAGAACAAAGGCAATAAAATATAAATATAAAAATACCTGATTAATGCAAAAGAAGACAGAAAAAGAGATAATAGGAAAGAAGGGACAAATGGAAAACAAATACAAGATGGTGAATTTAAACCCAATCATGTAAATAATCACATAACTGTAAATTATCTAACAATGTAAATTAAAAGCACTGACTATCAGATTGTGCATAAAAGTAAAACCCAACCATATGCTGCCTACAATAAATATGCTTTAAATATAAATATAAAATAAAATTGGAATAAAAACAAAGAAAAAATATATCATGCTAATGCTAATGACAAGCAAGTAGGAGTGACTGCATTAATATCAGGCAAAATAATTTTAATAGCAAAGACTATTATCACAGATAAAGAGAATGATTTTTTTAATAATAAATGGATCGATTCATCAGGATAACAGAAGGATACTAAACATTTTTGCATATCATAACACAGGTACAATATACCAACATACATATAGTAAGATCTGACAGATCTGTAAAGAGACAAAGACAAATCCACATTAAAGCCAGGGATTTCAACACCCTTCTCAATAATTGATAGAAAGAGTTGACAGAAAAACAGTGCGATTATAGAAGACTTGAATAAAACTTAAGTACTTTGATCTAATTGACATTTATAGAACACTACACCCAACAACAGTAGAATACATATTCTTCACAGAGCACACAGAAAATTTTTCGAGATAGAACATATTCTAGGATATAAAACAATTTGAGAGGATTCAAGTCATTCATACATAATGTAACCTGACTGCAATGGAATTAACTTAGAAATCAATAACACAAAAATAACTGGAAAATGCCAGATTATTTGAAAAGTGGAAACACTCAAAGAACCCACATGTCAAAGAAGAAATCAAAAGAAAAATTGGGAGAAATAGATAAAACTGAAAGTAAATGAAAACAAAATATTTTGAAAATTCTGGAACCCAACTAAAGCAGTACTTAGATTGAAATATATGAAATTAAGGACATATATTAGAAATAAAGACATATTTCAAATAAATGACTTCAATTTCTATGCCTACTATAAGAAACTAAATAAGGGGACAAGGTTTCTGGTTCAGCATGTAAGGAACTTGGAAGTTTCCACTCTCACCTAACAAATAAAATGCTAAACAAACCAAAAACGAATACCTCTACTTAGATCCTAAAGAGAAGTGAGGTCACAGGGCAAACAACTGTGCCCCAGTTTTGGAGAAACAGAGAAGTGGATATAGAAAATCATGACATAATGAGCAGGAACATTAGCAGGAACCAGTGACCAGTGAGGAACTTGAACTGTAATTGACAAATTGCTGGAGACTCATTGTGGACAACTCTTAAGAATTAAAAACTTTGATACTGAACCTGAAGTGAGTTTGCTCACCCGTTGCACAGCAAGCCAATCTCTGACACCAGGTGTGGTGGAAGAAAGTAGGAATTTTATTTTTGCACAGCGCTGAGCAAGGAGAGAGGGCAGCTAATGCTCAAATCCCAAACTCCCCGAAAAGCTAAAAGGAAGGGTTTTTATTTGGAGTTTTAGGTAGGGGAGGAGGAGCATATGGCCTTGCTGGTTGAAGCTTTCCCACCATTCTGTCCTTGGCCTTGAGACACTTGCAGAGAGGAGAGAGCCCGTGACCTTGCTGGTCAGCAGCTTTCCCCCCAGCCTGTATCTCTTTGCAGGGAGGAAATGATCCAGGTGCTTGTTTTTGACGGTGTCTCTCTCCATGGAGGATAGTGGATTCTGGAGCCAGGAAGCCAGAGAGTAAGCAGGGAATGAGTGTTTTGCTTTTAACCCCATATATGCTGGGTTTAATCTGGGGAAACTGATATCAGGGTCGGTATCAACTTCACAGGGACCAGTCATAGGTAGGTCTCTATGCTTATGTGAATTTCAGCCCCAGGAGCTCAGCCAGGTTCTCACAATAAATATTGGAGAAGAATCCCCTCCTGCTTCTATCAGAGATAGGGGAAAATGAATCATTTTGAAATAACCAGAGCTCTCTGTTCTTCTTAACAAGAAATGCCCTCAGGAGAAATTACTTAGCCAAAGACTAACCTGCTGGGGTTTTACCAGAGCCTAATTCATCTGGAAGAAGAGAAATAGCCAACTCCAGCCCACTCTAGCAATCCACTACTACCTAAGGGAGGAGAAAAACCTAAGAACACTTGTAAAGTACACTGTCCAGAGGCATAGACTAACTAAAAGACTGAAACCTACCTATAAGAATATAAAATGCTTCCCTTCCCTCCACATCTTCCACTACATTATTAGAGACCTATTTATAGCAGTTCATTTTACTCAGTACATGATGTCTGGCTATCAAGAAAAAAATTACAAGGCACATCAAAAGACAAAAAATAGTTTAAAGAGACAGAGCAACCATCAGAACTAGACATGGCAAGGGTGTTAGAATTATTAGACAGGGAGTTTAAAACAACTATGATGGGCATGCTAAGGGCTCTAATGGATAAAGTAGATGAGAGAGAAAAATCACCAACCTAGAAATGTGTACCTTGTGAGATTAGTGAAATATGTGAAGGAGATATGAAGACTTTCTCAGACAAACAAAAATTGAAGGAATTTCTTGCCAGTGGACCTGCTTTGCAACTTATGTTAGAAGTTCTTTAGAGAGAAAGAAAATAATATAGATCAGCCTTGGATCTACCTAAAGAAAGGCAGAACACTGAAGAAGCAATAAGTGCAAGCAAGATAAAAACTAATCGACCTAACAGATAACAGTTTGTTCAAGATCACAATAGCAACAATATGTTCAATTATATATACTTATGAATAATTATATATAAGTGAAGTGAATAACAGCAATGATACAAGGGATGGGAGGGAAGAATTAGAATTATTTGATTATTATAAGATACTCACACTACCCATGAAGTGGTATAGTGTTATATGAAAGATGGTTTGGATTAGTTGTAAATACGTATAGCAAACTCTAGGGCAACCACTAGAAAAAGTAAAAAAAGAAGTATAACCGATATGCTAATAGAGGACAGAAAATAGAATCATATAAAATGCTCAACTAAAAGTTGACTTCTCGAAACAACCAATAAAATTGATAAGCCTCTAGCCAGGCTAACAGAAAAAGAGAACACAAGTTACTAGTAGCAGAAGTAAAAGGGACATCACTACAGATCCCATGGACATTATTCCCACAATTTGATAACCTATATGAAATGGGCCAATTCCTCAAAAGAGACAATCTACCAAACTCACACAGGAAGCAATTGACAATCTAAGTAGTCAACATCTATTAAATAAACTGAATTATTAATTAATAACCTTTCAATTCAGAAAGCATCAGACTCAGCTGGATTCACTGGTGAATCCCCCCAAACATTTAAGGAAGAAATTTTACCAATTCTCTAAAACTTCTTTCAAAGAATGGAAGCAGAAGGAATACTTCCTAACTAATTCTGTGAGGCCAGCATTAACTTAATACCAAAACCAGACAAAACATGATAAGAAAAGAAAACCACAGACCAATATTTCTCATGAGCAAATCATGATGCAAAAATCCTGAATCAAATATTATCAAATCAAATCCAACAAACTATGAAAAAATTATAAACCATGACCAAGAAGGATTTATTCTAGGTATGCAAGCCTGATTCAACATTCAAAAATTTATTAATGTAATTTATCACATCAATGGATTAAATAAAAAAGAAAAATCATATAAATAAATGCAGAAAAAACATTTTACAAAACCCTACACCATTCGTATTAAAAACTCTCAGTAAATTAGGAATAGAGAGGAACTTTCTCAACATGATAAAGACTACCTGCAAAATACCTACAGTTAACATCACACATAACGGTGAGAAACTCGACGCTTTCCCGTAAAGGCTAGGTACAAAGCAAGGAATCCTTTCTCAACAGCATTTTTCAACATCATACTTGATGTCCCTGCTAAGTGCAATAAGGCAAGATAAGAAAATAAAAGGTCTACAGATTGGGAAGGAAAAAATAAAACTGTCTTTGTTTGCAGGTGGTATGATTGCCTACGTAGAAACTCTGAAATAATCAACAACAAAACCTCCTGGAACTAAGGAACAATGAGAGCAAGGTTGCAGGATACAAGATTAATATCCAAAAAATATATATATCACTTTCCTACATATCAGCAATGTACAAGTGGGAATTGAAATAAAACACAATACCATTTACATCAGCACCCCCCCAAAATGGAGTACTTAGGTAAAAATCTAACAAAGCATATACAATATATATATATGAGAGCTACAAATCTCAGCTGAAAAAAATCAAAGAAGTAAATCAATGGGGAAATAATCCATGTTCATCAACAGGAAGAATTAGTATTCTTAAGATGCCATGTCTTCCCTGATTGATGTCTAGATTCAATGGAATCTCAATCAAAATCCCATCAAATTATTTTTATAGATATTGACAAACTGATTCTAAAGTTTATATGGAGAGACAAAAGACCCAGAGTAGCCAACACAATAACGGAGAAAGACAAAGTTGGATGACTGACATTATTCAACATCAGGACTTACTATAAAGCTACAGTAATCAACATTGTGTGGTATTGGTGAAAGAGTAGACAAATGGATCAATGGAACAGAGTAGAGAGCCTACAAATAGACCCCTATACCTATATAGTCAACTGATCTTTGAAAAAGGTGCAAAGGCAATACAATGGGGCGGATATTCTTTTTCAACAAACGGTGATGCAACAACAGAACATATATGTGTAAAAACATGAGTCTAGACACAGACCTTATACCCTTCACAAAAATTAACTCAAAACCGATCATAGACCTAAATGTGGAACACAAAACTATAAAACTCAAAGAAAATTACATAGGAGAAAATCTAGATGACCTTAGGTTGGGTAATGACTTATAGATAGGACACCAAAGCCACAGTCCACGAAAGAAAGAATTGATAAGCTGGAATTCATTAAAATTGAAACTTCTGCTCTGCAAAAGACACTGTAAAGAGACTAAAGACAAGCCACAGCCTCAGAGAAAATATTGGCAAAAGATATATCTGATACAGGATCGTTATTCAAAATACACAAAGTACTCTTAAAACTCAACCTGAAAACAAACAACCTGATTAAAAAATAGACCAAAGAGCTTAAGAGACACCTCACCAGAGAAGATATACAGATGACAAATAAGCACATGAAAAGATTCTTCAAATCATATGTCTTCAGGGAAATACAAATTCAAACAACAATTAAGATACTACTACACACATATTAGAATGGTGAAAATCCAGAAAACTGACAACACCAAATGCTGGCTAAGATGTGGAGCAACAGGAACTCTCATTCATTGCTGGTGGGAATGCAGAATGGTATAACCAATTTGGAAGAAAGTTTTAGGGTTTTTTACAAAACTAAACACACTCTTACTATTTGATCCAGTAATTATACTCCTTGGTATTTACCCAAAAGAGTCAAAAACTTCTATCCATGCAGAAAACATCACATGAATGTTTATAGTACCTTTATTCATAATTGGAAAAACTTGGAAGCAACCAAGATGTTCTGCAGTATAGATAGATGTTTAGAATGGATAACTAAACCGTGGTTCATCCAGACAATGGAATATTGTTCAGCAATGAAAAGAATGTGCTATCAAACCATGGAAAGACATGGAGGAAATTTAAATGCATATTAATAAGTGATAGAAGCCAATCTTGAAAAGGCTACATACTTTATGATTCCAACTCTATGACATTTTGGAAAAGGAAAATCTCTGAAGACAGTAAGATTAGTGATTGGCAGGGCTTAGGAGGAAGAGAGGGCAGAACAGCAGAGCACAGAAGATTTTTATGGCACTGAAATTATTCCTTATGACACCATGTGGTGGATACTTGTTGTTATACACGTGTCCAAACCCATGGAAAGTATAACACCGGGAGTAAACGCTTATGGAAACTATGGACTTGGTTGATTATGATGGATCAATGTAAATTCATCAATTGTAACAGTTGTACCACTCCGGTGGGGGATGTTGACAATTGGGGAGGCTATGTTTGTGTATATGGGAAATCTCATACCTTTCTCTCAATTTTGCTGTGAATCCAACACTGCTCTAAAAAAAATAGTTTCAAAAAAGGTAATAAAAGCAAATGAAACTTAGTAGAAAAAGTAAAATAGAGCAGAAATCTATGAAATAGAAAAGAGAAAATAATAAGGAAAATTAGTGGACAGAATAGTTGTATCTTTGAGAAGATCGTTATAAATATCTAAGCACACTTATCAGGAAAAAGAGAAAGAGAACACAAAAAACCAATATCAAGAATGAAACACACGCTACTTAATGTCAAAGTTAGAAATATACATAGAGCAAAATCAACATAAGAAAAGAAAAAGAGACATATCCACAATCACACTTCCAAATTATAGAAGTTATTTTAATAAATGAAACAAACATACAGCGAGTAGCCATATAGAACATTCAGTACAATCAGTAAGGAACTAGATTATTTCAGCAACACTAGACACAAATGTCCTAATTGCTATTTTTAGAAGACATCACCCAACAAAGCAGAATACACGTTCTTTAAAGCGAACATAGAATTTTCAACAAAAATGACAATAAGGTGGGCCATAAAGTTAAAAAAAATTTGCTATATTACAGAGTACATGTTTACTTACCAAACAGATGGAAATTAATAATCAGTAACCAGAAATTATCCCGAAGATATCCATGTATTTGGAAATTAAACAACACACATCTAAATAGCTCTTAGATTAAAACAGATATCACAAGGAACATTATTTTCAACTGAATGATAATGAAAATAAAATATATTACAATCTTTTGGATGTACTGAAAACAATGTTTAAAGGAAAATGTTTTGGTTTAAGTGTTTCTATTAGAAAATAAGAAAAGTTTAAATCAGATTTCTAACAAAAAATGAGAGTCAAAAAGTTAAAAGCAATTTAAGTAGAAGGAATCATATTATAAATGTATAGGCATCACAAGTTTATTTTAACAGCCTCCAATGGGAAACATCTCAAATGTCCATCATCATCAACAGAAAGGGAAGATAAATTTTTCTAAATTTATATGGTGGAATTCTACTCAGCAATTTAAAAAGACCTACAGAAATATGCAAAAACATCGATGAATCTGAAAAGCCTTATATTGAATAAGAGAAATCAGACAAATAATATGATTACATTTATCTTAAATTTAACAACAAAATTTAAAACTGATTTCTGCTGATAGGAATCATAGCATTGATTTCCCAGGCAGATTGGGGACTAAGTGGAGCGAGCATGAGGGAACCCTCTGGAGTGATAGAAACGTGCTACATCTTAATTAGGTTGTTGATAACATGTGTGTATGCATTCATTAAACCTCATTGAACTGAAGAAATAAAATGTCTATATTTGGCTGTGTTTAAATTTTACATGTGTAAAAGTATATAGGTTACTTTCATTAGTGAAGTAAAATGAGTGGGTAGATTTCACCTCTGTATAGAACTATTCTTTTACATATTTGGCATGACAACATGAGTACTTCTGCTGTACTTTTCAAACTGTTCTATAAAACATGGTAGTAGCAAAATAGAACAGACTTTTACTTAGGAAGTAACTGCTTATTAACTATCTATACGCTAAGACTTTTGGATCTAACAAGTGTCTTACTTTCTAAGACTAGAATACTATTTTTATTTTTATTTTTGGCCTCAATCAATCTCTCTCTTTTTTTTTTTTTTTTTTTTGGTCTGTATAAGGTGAAGAGATCAAGAGCTAATTGGCGGTATGACAAAAAGAGCCCTGAAATAGTTTAATTAGTTGTGGGACCTTAAAAAGATGTTTTAGCACTCATTCATTCACTCACTCTTTCACCGAGCATATGAGTGTCCTCAATGTTCCTGGCCTTGTTCAGGCACCAGGGATATATTAATGAGCAAATTAAGAACTATATTGCTATGGCATCAATTTTCTTCCGGATGAAGTAGGAGAGAAACAGGCATGAAATAACTGGACCTTAGCTATCTTAGCTGAGATCTGAGATAACTGAGTTTAGCAGCTCTTTTCTGCCTTATTAATGCCTCTGTGAAGACTAGATGAAATAATATACATAAAATATTTGAAATTTTTAAATAGAAGATATTAGAATTACGTGCAGTTATATTTCATCAAATAAACTGCTTCACAATGTAACAAGTTTAACTTGGCATGTAGCAGGTTTTTTAAAATGCAGTTCTAGAAATTTTCCGTTACTTATCTCTAAAGGGATTCCAAAGTTTACTTGGGCTGATGTACAAGCAGAGATAATATCACTGTATATAGTTATTGAAAGAGGTTCTCACTGTATGTTACTATCTGTCAATGTCATTGTTTCCCTTTATCTGCTCCGTCTGAATAATTTCTTGTATATTCATAGGTTAGCTGACAACAAGAAGAAACAAAGACACCCACAAAAGAAATTCTGCCTGTTCTGTAAGTTTTCTGTCAAACATATTTATTATTTACAAATCCAGGTTTCTGTACACATGGAGTATAAAAATATACGTTGCATATTTGTGCTTATTGCGTCTTTGGTATAATTAGCATATATATGGATAAGTAGCATAAGTAGCAACTAACATATCCCCTTAAACAGTAAATTTAAATCATATAACCGTTTTGGGGAAAAAACATGAAAGAACGGTGCTTGTCACATCTTTAAAATATGTAAAGAATGGAGTTCAGAACTTAATATTAGGAGATCTCAGCTTCTATCACAAAGGCTGTCTTTTCTTCATTATGAGTCTGCTTTGTACTGTTTTGATATACAAACCAAAATTAAGAGCAATTTTTACATGTAAAAATCCAACAACATATAGAGGAAGTATAGAATGTTTAGGAAAATCCCTTAGTTAACTCATCTAAATTGCACCTAGAGAAGGAGAAGTACTCCTCTCCAGGAATTTGTATCTCCCAATGTGTTTCACATTAGAAGATAAATCACAGAGAGAAATCTGTGCCTCAGTGCACAATATCAAAATTGTTTCACATTTTCCTTTAAACTCCATGGTGCTGTAGATGGCAACATGGGGGCCACTGAAAATTGCTGCTCATGATTCTATAACTTCAGTATATAAAAAGGAGAATAAATTGATGTGTTTATAAAATGCTTTTAAGTCATCCAGAAATCTTTGGATAAATATGATGTACCAAATAGGGAATTTATTTTTCTCTTAAAAGAAATACTGTGATAATGATCCTGCTATTTTGCCTATGGGTTTGTGCAAAATAAAGGCAATATTTGACAATTGCTGAGCAGTTTCAATACATTTCTTTTGGGGCTAAATTACCCAGTTTGACAGGATGTACAGAGAAACAATACTACATACTCATTGTCTCCTCAGCTCACTCAGTGTTATATAAATGCAGGTGAAGTGTACTGCTACTGACTAGATATGATTCATTTTTCATAAGTAATTTAAACGTGACTAGAGTATGGGTTATAGATTATAAAGTAGATTCAACAATATTATTTCCCTAGAAAATGTCTTTATCATCTATAATTTTTCAACATCCTATATTTCTCTGTATCACCCACTATAATTGTCCTTTAAATATTTTTGGTTGTTAATTATTTAATGCCTATCCATCTTGTAAAATAATGAACTCCCAAAATATACGGTTTCTATATATCTTGTTACCAATGTATTTCCAATATCTGACAGAGTGCCCAGCACTGAATAAGCATCAATGTATAGTATTGAATGATGCATTGTTAGCCATTGAGCATGAGTTCTATTTAAGGAACTCCATTCCATAAGATTGGGAAAGGCGGGCAAGTTTGGATATCTGCTTTCTGCCATGCTAACAGTGCAGAAAGAGGCCATGACTCAGGGAGAGGGGTGAATATTATCCTTAAAGATGATTTTTTGATTTAGCATCTTGTAGAATAGAGGGAAAGAGGTAGACCTATCTTAAGGAAAGGGCAAATTATTAGGTACTTGGGACAAAATACGCACAGAAATCGCAACCCAAACTGTGGCTTAAAGACCAGAGATTACACCCAAATGTAGTTTTAGAGAATTCACTACATTTCCAGGTAGTCATCTGTTGAAAGAGAGGAGTTCTAATCCTGAGAATTCTACCAGACAGAGAGGGTGGCAGTAGGAAACTCGGAAAATGAGATGGGAAAGAGAGAAACAAGGACCCATGTAACTAGTAGGATGAAGCAAAGGGCTACATAGAGTAGGATGGGGCTGTGAGGATATCCTAAATTCCATGTAATAAGGTCGTCTGGCACTGGGTTTAAAGTTCTTTTGTTTGGTTCACAATGCGTGTTTGCAGTTTTGGTCTTTTGTATTTCTTTTCTTTGGTTGGTTTGTTTGTATTTTCATATTTCATCCTTCATGGTGGGTAATGGAACATTTATAAAATGCTTCGATTCAAGAAGAAGAAGGATAATCTTTGTAGATTATTAGTAGATGACTAATACCTGGGTGTTCATTCTTTACTCTTATAGTCAAGCTGAATTGGGACAGACAAGGGTGGTGTCAGAGGTGAGGAGCAGGTACTCTCAGTTTGCTGTGCGGGGTCTTGAAGTCCTGACTCCTTCTACGAGATAATTTCACATCATCCTTCCCTTGCAAGTGCTCCTGGAAGGGGAGCAGCTGGGTTTTCCTAAACCTCTCACCACTGCTTTCTGCTCTCTTTTTTGTTGTACTTAACACGCAGCTGTGTCTGGATGCTGCTGTTCTTACGAAAATGTTGAAATCCCCCGCCTCACTTTCACCTCCTTCTGGATCTGGAGACGATTAGTCCTCTAACAACTATCTGAAGATGGTTGGGTCACTTCAGTTTCTCACTTTATTGACCACACTTGTTTAGAGTATTTCATAGTTAGGGGCCTCCCATGGACATAGCAACTGGGGTTTCAAAATTAGCCTGTGTCTAGGTCTGGAAAACCATCGAGTTCTGACTGTCGAACCCTTTAGCCCTCATACTCTGTCTTGTCTTCTTTCTATCGCCAACTCATCATTTTGAAACCCACTTCTACTTAAATTGAATACATTTTATGTATTAAGAAAGATTCGTTTTTTAGTCTTCTTTCAAGTGCTCATATTCATTTACCAAATGATACATCAGCCTACCTCTACAGTTTCATTTTAGTAACGAGTTATTTCTTATTTTTCCTACCAATTTCAAAAATATTTATGTGCCCATGTAGAATATCGTCTAATTATGTCTTCTCAGTTTCTTAGCGTTCAGAGAGCTATACCAAATTTTGGGTTACTATTTCAGAGGTAAGCAAATGCGGCAGGGTCTGGATATGACAATCGTCACTGAATCCTGCAGATTGTTTGGTTCTGTGTTTTTGAGGATTATTTAAAATGTTGCATATTTGTTTTTATTTTCTCTTCAATCTTCTATTATCTGGGAGAAACTTGCTCCCAGTGCATTTCTGAGTTTCCAATGTTTAGCTCAGTCAGTTTGCTAAATTTAAAGATTCAGAAACTATAACCTTAAATATACTGCTGTAAATATATTCAGTATTATTCATAATTGTCTAAATTAACTTCAACTCACATTAATAAAAGATCTATAAAAATTATTGCTGTTTATATAATAGAATTAATTATACATGAGAGCTTTTCATGATACAGCTTTTTTGCAATCAGTATATTTTCAATAATCTATTGATATTTATTTCCTACTAATAATTTACTACTAAATCTCTATTAAAATCTGAATGAATTATTTTGTTAAAATTCAGCAGCGCTAATGGCTACTTTCTTTTATAGTCAACGTTTATTAAAAATCCAGTTGTTGTTGTTGTTGAACCAGATCTGTGTGCAAAGATTCTAACAGGCTTGCTTATGAAGGGCCTTCACACCTGGGTTTAGTTTGCCAAGGAAAGAAGTTGACACTGAGCAGGATCGTTGGCCTGGATGTAGCCTAGTGGTTCAGAGCATCAAGACTGAAGGGGAATGACAAAGTTGTACATATTTTGGGTAGACCCTTCTATGCAAAGCATCCTAGTGAGGTTGTTAGGATATATTAGTGGAAATCTAGGTAGCAGCTACAGAACTAAGTAGCTGTCCTTAAGACTCAGCAGAAGTAACAGCAGTTATCAGCCAATCAGACCCTTCACAATACACAAGCATGGACGTTACGAAAATGAAAACCACGATGAGGTACAACTTCATGCCCACAGGAATGTTATAACCAGAAAGACAGTGACAAGCTTTGGTGAGGCTGTGGAGGAACCTGAATCTACGTGATTTGTTGGGGAAATGTAAAATGGGTAGTCATTCTCAAACACAATCAAATATTATATCAACCATAATGTCTTGCTCCTGAGAGAGTGGTTGGGAGGTGGTAGTCTAGCAAAGGCAAGAATCCTTGTTAGTTGGGCTGAATACGAGTAATTCCAATAGAAGTGTAAATGAAGCATGTGGCAAGGAAACCTAAGCAAAATCCTGACTACTTGGAGTGATAAAGAGTAGATAAGAAGAAACCTGTGTCTCTCTGTGCCCACTGGTACCCGAGGTTCATCCAAACTCAGCAAGAACTCAATGTGTAACTCTAAGAAAAATAACTCATGCAAACATCCAAAGACTGAATCTGACTATGTTGGTTGCCTCATTTTGTAATGACTTGAGTGTAGGAGGACTGAGCAAGCTTGTGAATGGGACGATGATTACAGCTAAGAGGCACTGACATTTGGTTCTTAAAAAGGATAATAGAATTTAAAACAGCTAAGGATTTTTTAAACAACATGCAATGGTGGTGCAAATAAACTGCTCTGTATTGACCTATGTCTGCAAAATAAACGGATATCTAAATGAATCTGAATAAGTATGGTCCACAAACACAATACATCAAATGATGGAGAACCGAAAAACTCTAAGTTCATTACTTAGGTACAGACATAACATAGTCTTTGGTCACTTGACTTGCCCTCTCTCTTTTTTCTTTTTTTTTTTTTTTGGCAATTTTTAAAAATCTTTGAATTCTCTACTAGATGCAGAAACTTTAAGTTAACTATTCTCCACAATCATCATTGATCAACATAAACTCTCTCTGTGTTTTTAATGTTATTCTATTATTTCCCTCATTTACAATCTCTATTCCCTGTTTGCTCCAATAATTGCCTAGGTATCCCTTCCTTGCATTTTGCACTTGTTTGTCCATTAGTGTGAAAAACATAGAAATCAGGCAAAATTTGAAGGCTACAACCTAAGGGAAACCTACCTACTGGCAAGGAGAAATGACCAGTTTGGACTATGTGTTGTGTAAGATAAAAAATTCTTAAAAATATACCTCAAGAATCCCCTCATTAGGGTTTAAAGAACAGGTAAGTATGAAAATTAATCAAGAATTCTAGAAAACAAATATCATAATTGATATTTAATTCAAAGAGTGTGTTGCACAGGAATCTAGACACATGAAAATAAAATTTGTGAATTGCAAGAGACATCTGGCAGAATAACACAGAATACAGTTTGGTAGGGGAGGAAAAGGAGGAGAGAGAAAAGCAAAGATTATGAAAGAGTAATAAATGTATAGGAGACAGTAAAAAGATCTAATGCATATCAAATTGAAGTTCCAGAAGCAGCTGCTAGAGAAAAGAGAGGAAAAGCAACATTCAGAAAGGTGATGAACAAAAATTATCCAGAATTAGGGAGCCAGGTCACTCTGGTGGGTATTTTTTCAAACTTATTGAGGTGTAACTTGTATATAATAAGTGTATCTATTTTAAGCGTACTGATTAATGAGGTTTTATATAAGCATACTCTCCTATGTAACCATGTAGACTATTTCAATCAACAGACATGTTCCCTTATGCCCCTTCCTAGTTGTTCCACCGCCATCCTTCCCACTCTCAGCTCCCAGCAACTGCAGGTCAGCTTTCTCTTACTGCACATTAGATTTGCCTTTTCCAGTGTTTTATAAAAACTGAAACTGATAGTATATACCCTTTTGTGTCTGACTTCATTGCTCAGCATAGTATTTTTGAGATTCATCCAAACTGTGTATTTGAGCAGTTGGTTCTTTTTTACTGTTGAGTAGCACTCCACTATGAGTGTACACAAATACATACACAGACAGACACACACGTACATGTGTTTGTTTATATATTCACTTGTCGATGGACATATGAAATGTTGTTAGCTTCTGGCTATTGAGAATAAAGAACATATGTTTTTGTTTCTCATGGATGTAGTTGCTAGTTTGCATGTGTAAATTTATAAGAAACTGACAAATTGTTTTCCAAAGGCCTGTAATATTGTACATTCCAACCAGGAATGCACAAGAGTTTCAGTTACTCCTCATCATTGCCAACATTTGATACTATCAGTTATTTTAAGTTTTTCTATTGTAGTGTTTGTAGTGGTATCTCACTGGGACTTTTTTTTTTGAGGGAGATTAGCCCTGAGCTAACATCTGTGCCCATCTTCCTCAATTTTATATGTGGGACACCTGCCACAGTATGGCTTGATAAGCCATGTGTAGGTCTGCGCCTGGGTCTGAGCTGGCGAACCCCAGGCCGCCAAAGCACAGCACACAAACAACCACTGTGCCACAAGGACAGCCCCTATCTCACTGTGATTTTAATTCACATTCAATGATGCTGAGCATCCTTTCATATGCTCAATAGCTAGCTTTACATCTTGTGTAAAGTGTCTGTTAAAATCATTTAATCACTTTTAAATTTAAATTTAAATTGCTTATTTTAAATTGATTTCTCTTTTTTTATTGTTTTAAAGGTTCTTTGAATACTCCGGAGAGCAATCCTTTGTCATATTTGTATGAGTCAGTGTTATTTGCTTCCAGTCTATGGCTTGCCTTTTCCTTTACCTATCTCTGTCTACCAAAAGGTTTTATTTTGATAAAGCCCAATCTATAAATTTTCCTTTATGGTTTGTGCTTTGCCAGTCCTATCCAAGATATCTTTGCTTACTCCTAAGTCACAAAAAATTCTTTGTGGGACATTTTTATTTTCTTGTAAAAGTTTCATAGTTTTACATTTTAAGTTCAGGTCTATGATTGATTTAAATTTAATTTTTGTTCATGATGTGAGAGAAAGATCGAGATTCTTTTTTAAAAAATATGGATGTCCAGTTGTTCCAGCACCTTGACATCATTGTCAATCATAAATTGGCCATATGTGTGTAAGTTTACTTTCAGTCTCTCTATTTCAGGCTACTGTTCTATAGGTATATCTTTATGTGAACTGTTGTTATGAATGTGTCTTTCAAGTTTTGTTTTGTGTTTTTTTTGTGTGTGTGTGTGGTGAGGAAAGTTGGCCCTGAGCTAACATCTGTTGCCAATCTTTCTCTTTTTTTTCTCCCCAAAAACCCAGTACATAGTTGTATATCCTAGCAGTAAGTCATTCTAGTTCTTCTATGTGGGACGCCACCACAGCATGGCCTGATGAGCAGTGTGTAAGTTCACGCCCGGGATCCGAACCAGTGAACTCCAGGCAGCTGAGGTGGAGTGCGTGGTGAACTTAACCATTCAGCCACAAGGCTGGCCCCCTAGTTAAGTCTTGAAATCAGGTAATGTATGTCTTCTATGTTGTTTCCTGTCCCTACCCCAAAAAGACCGTTTTGACTTTCCTGGATTCTTTACATATTGATATAAAATTTAAAGCCTGCTTATCAATTTCTCAAAAGTTCCTTCTTGAATTTTGTTTGAAATTGCATTTAATCTATTAATTCATTTGGGGATAATTTCCACCTTAACAATATTCTACACTTTCCAATCCAAACACGTGGTAGATCTTGCCATTTATAAGAGTCGTGTTTAATTTCTCTTAGCAATGTTTTATAGCTTTAAGTGTGAAAGATCTTGCATATATTTTACTAAATTTATCACTATTTCCTGTTTTTGGATGCTGTTTTAAATGGTAATATTTTAATTTTTTAAATTCCAGTTTCACTGTTAGTATGTAGAAATGTAACTGACTTTTTAATGAATTGTATCACTGAACTCATTCATAAGTTCTAGAAGTTGTTTTGTGGTTCTTTATAAATTTCTTTGTGCATAATTGTATCATTTGTGAAAAAAAATTATTGCATTTATTTCCAAAGTGGATGCTTTTTATTTCATTGCCTTGCCTTATTGTGCTTGTTAGAGCCTCCGGAACAATGTTAAATAGTAGAGTTAGTGGATATCTTTGACTTATTCCAATATTAGAGGGAAAGGATATAGTCTTTCAACATTAAGGATGATGTTAGCTGCAGTTTCTTGTTTTTGTATTTTTTTCACAGTGTTCTTTTTCAGACTGACATTTTCCTCTCTTCCTAGTGTTCTTACTGTTTTTAAAAAAATCATAAATAGGTGTTGAATATTATTTAATATGTTTCCTCTGATTATTTTGAGATGCCCATATCAGTTTTATCCTCTGTGAATTTTCAGATTTTGATGTCACTGTTTATTCCAGAAAAGATAAATAAAATGAATTCCATATCAAGTTAGACATAACGTAGAAACAACTTAGTATACAGAAAACATACCAAAAAATTAGATCTAAAAATAATCAAAGAGAAAGAAGAGATTCTACATGAAGAAAGAAGAGATTAAATTTGGGGAATTAACACACAGGACATATCAATAGTAAATATGAAAAGAGAACAGAATGGAATAATAGCTTCAAAATGCTCAGAGAAAATAACTGCCAATTTACTCTTTATAGACAAGGAAGTGATACTTACTGTGAAGAGTAGAATACAGACTAAAAACTAACAAAAACAAAATTCTGAAGCATGTCCTCAGGAAAGAGGAAAATGGAAAGTGATATCTGAAATAGTTCTGAGATGTGAGATAACTGGATTCAATATCCATCTTAACTGTGTCTAACTGTTGAAGTGAAAAAGCAAAGAAGATAAACTTAACACAGGATAGGAATGGCATAGTTCATGGAAACGTTTAAGATCGTTTTATTTTTCAGGAGGAAGGGAGTGATAGTAATCATCTTTGAAGCTGGTTGAATATACATTGCAAAATTTTAACAGCATACTTGATAGAAATAGGGGATATAACTTTCAACCTAGTAGAGGAAAAATCAGAATAAGCAATCAATTGAAAATATGCAGAAAAGGAAAAAGATAGAAGCAGAACACTAGTTTTGGAAAAAGTAGATAAAGCAGACAGAATAAAAAGGACAAATTAAAAGACATTAATAAACCTCCATTTAGCAGTAATCAATTTAAATGATTAAAAACAGGAAAATTTATTAAAATTAGCTATGTTTTGTTTTAAAAGAAGCACTATGAAAATCAAAACAAAAATAAAGTAAAAATGCTATGAAAAAATTTGTTGGTCAAATATACTAATAAAGCAATTTAGTGTATTAGGGTGAAGATGAGGAAAACAAAAGAGAAAGACAAAACAAATAAAACAAACATAACACTAGGGTTTCTACTGTACCGGTAAAGCAAAAATGCAATATCACATGTTTAAGGCATGTTCTAGTTGTCATATGCTGCTGTTAACTCCTGCATAGTAGTACATAAAATACACCCGCAAAATCCTATTTATTGCTTCTCCTAAAGATAGGTGTCTAGGTTTCCCCATATGTAAATTCTACCGCCGTGAAAATGAGCATATTCTTCTTCACTTATACACCAAGGGGCGAGATTCTCTGCAGGTAAATATCCAGGAATGGATTTCTGGGACATTAACTTTTTTGTTTTTTTAGAATCTAGTCAACATACAATTCTGCCATGAGCCAATGAAGTTTTCCGGATCTCCAACATTGGTATTATCTTCTAATGTTTGCCAACCAGATATCTGAAAATGTTACTTCATTATTGTATTAATCTAAATTGCCATTACTGTCAATTTATGAGTTCAGTTTTAATTTAATCTGAATTTTCCAGTTTAGTTGAACTTCTCATCATATTCATACTCTGTGCTCAATTTCCTGTTGTTTTTCCTGTCTCGTTTGCTCTTTTGCAGAAGTCCTCCTAAATTTCTGATTCTAATCCCTTGTCAGTTGTAGATGTTGTAAATATCAAAGTCCAGGCTGTCACCCCATCTGTTAAGTTTGTTTATGTGCTTCATTGAATAGAAATCCATGAATCTTAAGATTTATACTTTGTACATCTTTGATTTGAAAAACTTAAAATGTTTTCTCCACTCCAAATTTCCAGAGAGGACTTTTTCTAGCCACAGTGAAGAGAAAGAACAGATTTCTCTTCACTTTATCTGTCAGTCAGCATCCATAGGTTTATAGAGGCCACATTTTCACATCTTTAATTGCTCCCGATATTCTTTTCATAAAAACCATTCCCTAAATACAATAATCAAGTGTCACCCCAAACTCAAAAGGCCCTGCCTTATGCTATGATTTTAATGGTTAACCCCAGGGAAGATATTAACTTGGAAAAAATGGGCTGCTGCTGTTTCAATTTCTCCTTGAAGTGCTCTTTTGTCATCATGTGGAGTTTGTCTGTGAAGTTCGTATACATATAAATCAATGCCTCAATGCCATAGGTATGAGAAAGAGAATAACAAAAACTTAGTGACTTCAGTTGTCACCTACATGCAGAGGATAGTGACATTTGTATTTCCAAAGTTAACCTGGTTTCCACATTCAGTTCCATATCATCAAATAAATATTTCCATTTAGATGTAAAGAGCAAACTGCTAATGAAAGAAGCATGAACTTGATAGAAAGACTTGTGTCTCAATACTGACTCTGCCACTTACTGACTGACTTTGGGCATGTAGGCAAGTTACCTGATTTCTTTTATTCTGACCTCTCCCAAATATACAGCAGAGATAATAATATTGACAATAATTTGTATGAAAAAACAAATAATTAGCATCTACAGTGATTTAGTGTTTTGTAACATACAAACTTGTAACGCTGTAACATACAACAATGTGATCGGTCGTTACAGTTAGACAGTGAAGGAAATCCTGAGTTGCTTTTCAGAAATGAGGAAAGTTTCAGGGAGGCCAAATCACTTTTCACCCTATACTTGCAAGAGCAATAAACAAACATTGAAGAAAAGATTTATACCTACTTCAGCCTAACTAAAGTTCACGATTTTAAAAACTACGCTGTACTGACTCATTTTTAATTGCAGATGCTTCACTAACACCTCAATGTAGCAGATAGAATGTTCCTGAAAACTCCCCCTCCAGCCTCCACAGACTCTCAGCAACTCAATTTCTATCAACTGCTGTTAAAATGGTGTTATGTTTGTACAACCTCACAAGCTTGCAAACATGGAGTCGCATATGGCTTCTTACTCTTCTTTGGGTTCATTGTCTAATCAGTAATTGTCTCGATTGTTTTATATTTAAAAATATTTCTATAATCCACTCTTTTTTATATCAAGATACAGTACCACATGTTTTAGAAGAGCTTCCAAATATTTATCCATGAGTCTGATTTCTTCTACACCCAATCCATTCTGCACTCTTGAAATTTAGAATCCTTAATGTGCCATTCATCAGGTTACTCCATCTGCAGAACATTTACTTTCTCTACCATGAAACAAGATAATTTGAACTTCTGATACAGGCAATCAAAGTTCTCAATAGTTAGCATTACATGTATAATTTTTGTAACAGCTTTATTGAGGTATAATTCAATACCATGAAATTCACCCTTTTAAAGTGTAAAATTCTGTGGTTTTTAGTAAACTCACAGAGGTGTGCAACTGTAGTATCTAATTTTAGAATGTCTTCATCACCTCAAAAGAAACTTCATGTCCATTAGCAGTCTCTCTGCATTCCCGCCTCTATCTACACCCTGGCAACCACTAATTTACTCTCTGTCTATCTATATTTGCTTATTCTGGGCATTTGATGTAAACAGTACTGTAGAATGTCTGGCATTTTATGCTAGCTTCTTCTGTTTATCATAATATTTTCAAAGTTCATTCATGTTGAAGCATGTGCATACTTTATTCTTTTTCATGGGTAAATAATATTCCATGGTATGTACATAGCACATTTCACTTATCCATTTATCATTTGCATTTGCCTGTTCATCACAGGCATTTGGATTGTTTCCACTGTTTGGCAATTATGAATGATATTGCTTTTAGCATTTGTGTATAAGTTTCCGTGTTGACATATGTTTTCAATTCTCTTGAGTATTTTCACCTAGCAGTGGGAATTGCCAAGTCATATGGTAACACTATATTTGACTCCTAGAGAAACTACCAAACTGTTTTCAAAGCAACTACAATATTCTTTATTCTTACCAACAATGTCTGAAGGATACAATTTCTCTATGTCCTCAACAGCACTTGTTATTGCCCTTTTTATTATGACTATGATTATGATTACCACCCTCCTAGTGAGTCTGAGTAGATATCTTATTTTGGTTTTGATTTTCATGTAATCTATTGAGTAATAATTTTGAGCATCTATTCAAACACTTACTGGTCATTTATTTTCTTTGGAAAAATGTCTATTAAATCCTTTGCTCATTTTTACTTGAGTCATTTGTCCTTTTATTGTTCACTTGAAAAAAATTTTTAGATCTTCTGGTTACAAGTCCCTTATCAGATATATGATCTACAAATATTTTCTTCCATTTAGTGAGTTGTATTTTCAGTTTCATGATGGTGCTTTGAAGCACAAAAGTTTTAATTGTGATGTAGTTTTATTTATTTTTTTCTTTAGTTGCTTGAGAGTTAGGTATCTTATCCATGAAACCATTGCCTAATCCAAGGTCAGGAAGATTTACACATGTTTTCTTCTAAGAATTTTATAGTTTTAGCTCTTATATTTAGGTCTTTGATTCATTTTGAGTAATTTTCTATATGATGTGAAGTTCAACTTCATTCTTTGCAAGTGAAATCTAGTTGTCCTAGTATCATGTGTTGAACAGAATATTCCTTTTTCATTGAATTATTTTGGCACCCTTGTCCAAAAAATGCCCATAAATATAAGGATTTATTTCAGGACTCTAAATTCTATTTCATTTATCTGTATAGCTATCCTTATGTCAATACCACACAGTGTTCATTAGTTCTGTAGTAAGTTTTGAAATTGAGACATATTAGTCCTCCAATTTTGTTTTTCTTTTTAAAACTATTTTTGCTATTCTTGGTCCCTTGCCAATTTCTACAAAAAGTATGCTGGGATTCTGATAGAGATTGCATTCACTTTACAAATCAATTTGGAGAATGTTGTCATCTTAACAATACTAAGTAATCCAATCCATGATGAACACAATCCATTATGCCTCTCCACTTATTTAGGTCTTCTTTAATGTCTTTCAAGAATATCTTCTAGTTTTTAGCGTAAAAATCTTGTATCCCATGGGTACATTTATTCCTGAATAATTTATCCTTTTTGATGCTATTGTAACTGGAATTATTTTCCTAATTTCATTTTAGATTTTTCATTGATAATGTATAGAAATACAAGTGACTTTTGTGTTTTGATCTTGGATTCTGTAAAACTTCAAGATACCTTCATTATTTGTAATAATTTTTAGTAGATTCTTTATGTTTTTCTTTATATACAAGATCATACTCCTCTGCTGCAAGGTTTAAGCTTCTTAAGAGTCCTTGAAGAGAACCCATTGAAATAAACACTTGTTGCACCAGGAAGTAATTCACAGTGAGCCTCTCTCCAGATATGAGACAACTATAGAAACACTACCTGTGTTCCGTAAAGACTCAACCTATACTATTTGTTGGGAATGCCCAAACATGGTAACTCTCTCTGCAATTCATTACAATTTATGTATGTACATTGTACATACATTCACACTCACACAACTCTGTGTTTGGACTGAAGAGTTACTGTTATCTGACTATGGGAAAAACTTTTAAATTTCTCTGGACCTAAATTTTTTCAATCATAAAATGAGGATTGAAAGTCCTTCTTCATTGAGCTTCTGTGTGTATTAAAAGAAATGTTTGCAAACTGGAAAAAGTATCTAGCACATTTCCTTCCTGCTATCTGGTACTTAATCAGCATCATTTTTTTTGCACCACATGTCCTTTCTCAGAGAAAGGAGGGTTAAATTATTGCAGCAGAGGAGTATTTATGGTACAGGCTGTAACACAGTCTTTTCTTTCCTCTCACATTCAATATGACCTGCATAGGTGAGCAATGCTGTTACAGGTTAAAAAAGTCTCATGATCAGCTTTAGGTATAGAGTCTTCTCACCCGTGTACCTCTCTGTTATCCTCCATCTACGTGGCCAATGATGCCTTTGACTATGGTATATGCCTAAGGTAGAGAGGCAGATGTAGATGACAGCATTATAGATTTATAACAAATGTCAAGAAAACGCTCCTTCCGGTAAGTGACTGAATAAGAAAAATAATAGAACCTAGTTTTCTAGAAAGAGAGAGAGGAAGCTTCTACACATAAATAAGTTCATCACTGTTGGAGGCTTTATTTAAATAAGTGAAAATATCTAGAAAAGTACTACAGAATCTTTTGAATGGAATGTTCCCCAAGGTCCCTAAAGAATTAGGTGATCACTGTTGGGAAAGGAACCAATGTGTACTCTAAAGTGTGTGTGTGTGTGTGTGTGTGTGAACGTTGCTGTACTTTAATTTATAAATGTGGGAATTACATGGGACAAATTTGTTAAGGTGAAAATATATAGGTACAAAATAAATAAATAACATAATTGTAGTCTATTTTCATCAACCGCGAGGATCTACGTCTGTATTATAGATAATATATATAATACATTTTAAATATAATTTAGTTGACCCAGAGTTCTTCCTGTGGGTCTACTTGATGAAAACTCTATGCCATACAAACTCATGGCTGCATTACCATCCTTGAAATGGACCCTCCCCTTATTGCAAGACCCAGCTTCATAGTCTCTTAGTCCATAATTTTCCTCCAACAAAGATCTAGCCTTAACTGTAAGGTTAAGGTTAACCTTGAAGCAGGAGGTTACAACATCCCTGATCTTCTTTCAAGCCACGTATAACAAAACGAATCAGAACTTGGGCTTCATTATACCATCACAGGACAAGCCATATTATTTTTGAATAAAGAGAACAACAACAATAAAAAACTATCCTGTCTCTCTCACCTGTTTTTTTTTCAGGGCTTGCATTAGAATGATCTTCTTGTTCCAACTGTATCCAGACTGCTAATTGCCTTTTCAAATGTGCATGTTTGTCTTCACATCTCTGTGGGAACCCCACAATACGTTTGGGCATGGGAATTTGTCATGACTTTCTAACTTGAAGTGAGCAGTAGTTTCAAGTAACTGAGTCTTGAGCCTCTTCTTTTGATTATTTTGTTCTTTAAGCACAAACATGAGCCTACACACACTTTAAGTTAGCAAAAAGGAAGTAAAATAATAAAGCAGTCAAAAGAAACAAAGAATATAGCATTTATGGTGAAAAGCTGAGGGCAAAGTGAAATGCCTCTTGAATCTTCATGAAGTCACAAAAAATTTTTCTGCCATGATTTACAAAAATATAGCAAAAATTAGAAAAAATATTACTAAAACATATCTATTCAATCTGATACTGTTAGCACCTCCATCCGTGAGCCTTCAGATACCAATGAGAACAAAAAACCAGAAAATCCCCCGAAGTTTCAACTTACTAACCTAGTACAAGATTCAGGAGTAAGGGGTGGGAAGGGGATGTAGGAGAGAGGTTTGAATGGTTAATGCGAGCGGTTCTTATCTTTTCAATTCTATCCTTGTAATCAGTAAATCGCTGGGCATGGCGACAATACATGCATATGGAAAGGACTAATTTATTTTCATGAAGACTATTAATAGGTTGCAAGAGAGAAAAAGTAATTAACTATAACTTCCAGCCTTATAACAACCGTAAACTTATTAAACCGCTCCTCAGTACCATTCAGAGAATACTGATGCAGGGTGTCTTTGAAGATCAAGTTGTACTGGACTTGCAAGCAAATGTTTAAGAAGTCAATTAAAATATGAATTATTTTTGAACTCTGATTCTGGTTATATCGTAAGAATATATTCTAATTATTACTTAAGCATCCAATTTTTCTTCTTTTTGTCTAATTAGTATTTCTGGTTACGTCTGTTTTGTGCCCTCAAAATTCAGTGTTACTACTAGAGACATTGGTATGGATTGCAAAGTTGGAGAAAACATTCATTTTAGTAGTTTCCTCTTTTTCCAATAATAAAACTAACAAATTTACTCTTTATGCTGAGTGTCTTCTCTTATGCTGAAATCTGATATTTTTAAGATTAAAAGAAGATACTTCATATTTTTACCCATTTTTGGGATATTAAGAAGCAGATGGACCTCAAGCATGCAACCTCGAGAGAATAATTAGTGATTCTAGGTTATTTCATTTGATGACCCTTACAGTTCATTATATTAAATCTCTATGTCTTAGTATCTGTGCCAATATTAGAATAAAATTAGGAATTTTCTCAAAATATGAATACAGATCCATGCACATATAAGTTTAAAATAGTTTGCTTTTTTGGTGCATATCACTGTAACACTTCATTGTGACTATAGGT
This sequence comes from Equus quagga, assembly GCF_021613505.1. Taxonomy (NCBI): domain Eukaryota; kingdom Metazoa; phylum Chordata; class Mammalia; order Perissodactyla; family Equidae; genus Equus; species Equus quagga. Next base: position 123,432,496 of record NC_060273.1, read on the forward strand.
CCCAAGGTACTTATCATTCTGTATACAACTGAGTCTATGTTCTACAAACAATCTATACTAGCAAATATTTAGAGAGAGGTCAATAATTAGCATCTTAACGAATTATATTTTCATTTATTTAATGATTTAGTTTACTAATGTTTATTTTTATTATAGCTAAGCTTTAGCAAGTTAATTAGCAATGGAATTGTGTTTGCATTTATATCTAAATATAGACAAGTAAAATAACTTAGCAAATTCACATCCTTTATAAATATTTTTCATTGGAGACACTTGTGCATCTGCACAAAATGAAACATTTTTAAAAGAAAACTAAAATTAATGAAACGAGTTGTGAATGAATTGTCTTAAGCTAGAAGGATATCTCTCTTTTACATCATGGCTTGTTGTAAACTGTTAGTAAACAGCCAGAACTGAATTAACACCTGGGAAAACAGTTATCACTAAAAGAGGCCACCAGCTATCTACTAAATAAGAAATGCCCAAATTCTCTGACATTAGTGATTGTCTGGTGTCATGTCAATCAACCAACATCATTTGACAACCTGCCATAAGCCATTATTTTGCTTGGTTCTGAAGAATTAAAGATAAATGAGATGCTCATTGCCCCTGAGAGATTTTTTTCCTAGTTATGGAAAGAAGGAATGAGGGACGAGGAAGAATTTCACCATTTCTAATATGGTCTGAGTTGGCAATATTTTTCTTTTTTGTAAAGGACAAGATTCACATCACTATCAAACTAAGAGTTAGACAGTCACTTTATTTCACACATAAGAACAGTGATACTCAAAGACAAGGAGTAATTTTTTTTCAGGTTCATATGCTTCCTATCTGTAGGTGGAGAATGAAAATCTTATGTTTTCTATAGATTTCTAAGGGTCTCAGGCAAATGTATAACTATAGATAGTAGGAAAAGACACCTAGTTATGGAAAAACTTGGTCCTTTCTCAGCTGCCCTGACATTTTAGGCTGCAAATCATGTTTGAATGTGTTCTACGTTGGCCCTATCATCATTTTGTTTGATGTTGGTTAAATATATAATGATTAAATTCAACCCTGTCATAGACAACCCTGATTTCTTCCTTTCTTTCCCTCTTTCTCTTTTGTTAGAGGATTTGTTTCCCAATCCACATAAAGCACGGTTTCTCAAACTTTAATGAGCATATAAATTACCTGGGATATGAGTACAATGCAAATTCTAATTCAGTAGGTCTGAAAAAGGGCTTGAAATTTTGTGATTTTGATAAATCCTTAGGCGATCTGCTGCTGCTCATCTAAAGGTCATTCTTTACTTAGTTGCAAGGCTTTGGAAGAGCAAAACAATAGAAATTTGTAATTCCTCTACTTTAAATGCTGACTGGCTCTTCCGTGACTTGCAGAAATTTTGGATTTGGAATAGTTCATCTTGAGGGACACCGCCTCGAAGAACTTAGGTGGATAATGAAAGTTGATGCATAGTTGTAAAAAGACCTTTATATAGCACATGCTGGAAACAAAATCAGCCATTGGACCTCCACGATTCCCTTTCTCAGTGTGTGTCAGGCTTTTGGCATATATGTAAGAGTATACAGCCAAGAAAAACACAGAATATTTTCCAAGCGTTACTTTGTTGTTTTGGATTGATTTCGCATGAATAAACCCTGGGATTATGCTTTTGACTAATAATGCAGCAATAACTAGGATTTATTCAAGCAATAAGCACTTATCAAGCCCAACTATATGGAATACATTGCCCTTATTGCTGTATAAGCACAAAGAAACAATCAGTGGCGTCACTATCTCCAGCAAGCCACAATACAAAATGCTCTGCCCATTTGACAATGACCTGGGAATTTTATATTTTATCTTCATATTTCGTAGTAAAATAATACCATTTATATATTTTCTGTCTTATTATAATAGTAACATATGATTGAGGCAATAGTGGTGATGTGAATATAAATTTTGCACCATGCCCTCTCCACTCCCATGACCCAAGAAAAAGAAAGAATGAAAACTAAGAACAACAAATAAAACTGTAAGTATCAGTGCTCTTAGCAGAAAGAGAATATCCTCATTTTAACTTCCCTATAAGGGGAAAAATAAACTGCACATCCCACCAAGCTATTGGCCATGCTCCATCACATGGACTCATGGAGAGCGAGAACAGCTGGAGAAAGAGATCAACATTTTCAAAAGTTATGTAATTGTGAACCAAGAATTTTATAAATGGCCAAACTTTTTCTATCAAAGTTATGTAAATAGAGTAAATATGCAAGAGCTCAGAGAACTATGCACACATGAACCCTTCCTGAGAAATCTATTAGAAGATGAACTTTGTTCAAAGAGACAAGGGCAATGGCAACAAAAGTAGTGCCACTGGGCATTTTATATATTTAATTCTAGATTGAAGAGTAAAAGAAATGTATGATTGAGGATGGAATAAAATATGGCATGTGATATATGCCATGCATTGTATATCTGACAATATGCTGAAACAAAAGAATGTAAGGAAATAGGGGAAGAGAAAGTTAGCATATGCCTATTGATGGTACCAGCATTGGATATACCATTAAAGTATACCATTTAAAACCAACAAGGAAGTTAGTAAAAGGCTAAAGAAGAAATTAGAGAAATAAGGACATTAAAAATGTTTTCATACAAAGGTAACCAGCAGAACAAAAGTGCAAACCTGACTAAATGCCAAGACATAGTTAATAAAAACGCAAAGAAACACATTGCATAGAGAAATAATTAGCAAATATAACAAAATACAAATAATAAATATATTGAAATAATGTAACAAATGAGGCACATGATATCACTTATCAATAAATGTGAATAGGTCTAACTCATCTATTAAAAATATTTTCAGTTTGGTTCACAAAGCAAGCAAGAAACAACTATATGTTTTGTAAAAACTGCACTTAAGAAAAGGTTCCCAAAAAGCTAAATATCAAAAAATGGACAGGCAAACAGAAACCATAATAAAGCAAGTGTAATTATACTGATATCAATGTAGAATACAAAGCTAAAACCATTAAACATGAGAATAAGGGCATCATTTATAGCTATAAGCCAAAATTCATTATGAAAATATAAAAATTATAAATATCTGTGCATCAGATAACACAACAGCAATCTTTATAAAGCAAAAATGACAAGAGATGTGAGAAAAAAGATAGAAACACACAAAACGCAGGAGAATCAAAAAACTGTTTTATAGAATAGACAAGTTGACACTAAAATATACATGGAAAAATAAACATGCAGAAATAGACATAAAAATAATATTAAAAAAAGACAACAACAAACAAACACATAGCAATGGAGATTGGATTGGTGGTTGCCATAGGGGAAGGGGGGGAGGGTAAAAGGAGGGATTAGGCTCACATGTGAGGAGATGGATTATAATTAGTTTTTGGGTTGTGAACATGATGTAATCTACACAGAATTGAAAATATGTTATGATGTACATCTGAAAGCTATATAGTGTTATAATCCAATGTTACTGCAATTAAAAAAAGTTAAAATTAAAAAATTAGTGCTACTCAAAAATAAAAAAAAGAAAAGAAATCTTCTCAGCACAAACAGAAGGACCTACAACTAGAATATACAACTTTGTCCTGGGGGGCTTTGGGGAGAAGAAGAAGAAGAAGAAAAAAAAAAAAAACGGGATTGGCAACAGATGTTGGCTCAGGGTCAATCTTTTAAAAAAAGAAATCTTCCCTGCTCCCCATCTTTCTGCTCACCTTGGCGGTTGTTTTCTCATGAATATGTGCAATGTTTGTACCACTGAATAAACTTTTGGATTTAGTGAAAAAAGAAAAAAAGAAAATCTCTGAAAGAGAATAAACCTACAAGAGATTAAAATATAGACCCTTCATAATTAAAATAGCATGGTTCTGATGCATGAATAGACATACAAACTAGGGAAATAGAATTAGAAGTCCAGGATTAGACTTAAAAAATATGAAACTTTGGTATGTGATGAGGGTGGCATCTCAAATTTTTTAGGAAGCAACAGGCTTTTAAATAAATGTTACTGGGATAACTGATTAGCCATTTGGCAAAGGATAAAATTAGATCAAAATCTTACACCGTTATACAAGGATAAACATCAAAGAGCTCAGGGCTTTAAATATAAAAATATAAAACCAGACAAGTTTGTTTGTTTGTTTGTTTTTGAGGAAGATTAGCCCTGAGCTAACATCTGCTGCCAATCCTCCTCTTTTTGTTGAGGAAGACTGGCCCTGAGCTAATATCCATACCTGTCCTCCTCCACTTTACATGTGGGACGCCTACCACAGCATGGCTTGCCAAGCAGTGCCATGTCCCGACCGGGTATCCAAACCGGCGAACCCCAGGCCGCCAAAGGGGAATGTGCCCACCTAACTGAGGCACCACTGGGCCGACCCCAAAACCAGACAAGTTTTGAAAGAAAACACAGGTGAATTCCTCCTTACACACGTCCAAGTTTGTAGAAATGCTTTCTAACTATGAGTAAAAATGTAGATGCATTGAAAGACAAGATTGATAAATTTTACTTAATAAAAATAATATACTTGCCAAATAATGCCACGGAAAAAAGTAAGAAAATAGATAGTAAGAGAATGAAAAAAACAAGCTGCAAACTGGGCAGGAATATTTGCAGATAATATATCTGAAAAAGGACTTTTATCCAGAATATATAAAGAACTCTCAAAACTCAATAGTAAAAACAAAAAATGACCCAATTAAAAAAAATAGGTCAAAGACTTGAGATACTTCATCAAACAGGATATATGGAAAGCAATTAAGTGTATGAAACAAGTTCAACATTCTTAGTTATTAAGGAAATGCAAATTAAAACCATAATGAGATGCAATTCTATGCAGATTACAATGGATAAAATTAAAAATACTGATAATACCAAGTGTGGATGAGGATGCAGAGCACCTGGAACTCGCACAAATTGGTGGTGGGTATGCACAATGGTACAGCCAGGTGGACAAGGTGGTAGTTTCTTATATAGTTAAGCTTATACTAACTCTATCTTCCAGAAAATCCACTCTTGCCCTAGAAGAATTGAAACCTATGTTCACACAAATACTGGTGCACAAATGTCTATGGCAGCTTTATTCATAATCACTGAAACTTGGAAATAATGCAGATGTTCTTCAAAGGGTGAATGGATAAAAAAACCATGGAACATCCGTATAACACAATGCTAATCAGTTATAAAATGAATGAACTTGATATATGTAAATAATTTGGATAAATCTTAAAAATATTACACTGAGTGGTAAAAGCCAGTTTCAAATCATTGCAAACTCAACGACTCCGTGTATATGACATTCTCATAAAGACACAGCTACAGTTAGGAGGGACCGATCCACAGTGGCGAGGGTTAGCGATGTGACTCCAAAGGGGCAAAATGGGAGATTTGGGGCTAATGGAAGTGTTGGGTATTATGGCAGTAGTTACACTAATCTATACATATATTAAAATTCAAAGAATTTTACACCAAAATATCTCAATTTTATTGTATGTTCATAGAGAAAACAGAAAAAATTCTTGAAAAACCATGAGAACATATATGAAAGATACATCACACAAAAAAGAGTTAGTACTTCTAATACATACAGAATTCTTTTTTTTTTTTTTTTTTTTAAATCTATTTATTTATTTATTTTTTGAGGAAGACTGGCCCTGAGCTAACATCCGTGCTCATCTTCCTCTACTTTGTATGTTGGATGCCTTCCACAGCATGGCTTGATAAGCGGTGTGTAGGTCCATGCCCAAGATCAGAACAGGTGAACCCTGGGCCACCAAAGTGGAGTGTGAGATCTTAACCACTGTGCCACCGGGCTGGCCCCATTAAGAATTCTTAATGCTCAAATAATTCAGAAAAAAATTATTTTAAAAATGCCCAAAACTCACAAAAGTTTGTAAAAGAAATGAAGGGGCCAACCATAAAACAGATATAAAAATGATCCTTAAACATGAAAAAGACGTTCAATCTCACAATAAAAGAAATGTAAATCACAACTAACTCAGATAACCTTTCTTACCCATTCATTGGCAAATTTGGCACAT